>NC_139143.1:121867734-122305679 GCF_964270905.1 Leucopleurus acutus
CAAAATTTAAATTGTAAACTCAAATTTTCCTAGTAACTGACCTTGATTAAGTGTTGAAGTGCTATTGATGTCACCTGAGATAAAAGACGATTCAGATTGTTTTCTCACAGTGTCATTCCACATCCTTCTTATACGACTCTATTAACATAAAATAGCAAGACATTTGTTATGTTAGTTTTCCCAAGCTTACCTTACATTAGACACACAAAGATGTACCCTGAACAATCTGTGCAGAATTATCTTTTGACCTTTTTTTAAAAAAAATGTGCATTGATTCTGTTCTAGAATGAAGGAAGTCTATACTCCTCTGTTGCTTCTCTACTAAGGAGTATTTAATTTTCCAATCTTAAAAAGAGTGTTCACTTATTATCTTTTTTTAAAGTGGAGATGGCTAGTTAGTCAACAAATGTTTACTGAATGCCTACTGAGTCCTGTGCTATGTGAGCTTAGGATATCTAATGATTATGACATACTTCTTAAAAAAGTATACCTCTCAAAAAAGGATGTTTACACCTAAAGAAACACCTTGAAGAAATACTTAGGAAGAAATTAAAACCAAAATACTAAGAAGGCAAGTATTTGTTACCTAGATCATTATAATGAGGAGACAATTAGTACATCTGAACAGAACGTGTCTCAGAAGGCTTTCCATAAAGAAGATTAATTAAAGATGCTGTCAAACTCTTTGTTACCTGTGTGCCAGAGGAATACCGAGCACTGGTTCTGGTGGTGGACGCCTTCACTGAGCTGTGAGGGCTCTCAGTTGGGAGGCTGCCGCAGCAATACGAGTGTCTGAAGCACTTGCCGTATTCTTTTCGTACCTGCATTGAATAACCACAAGACCAAGGGATTAATATAAACATACTTGCTCCTCTCTCTCTAATTAAATGAGCAGACGAGACAAGAAGTCCCACTAACACTTTTCCGTGGAGATTACAAAGTCAAGTTCAATTGAAACTGGTGAAATGGTAATCAGAAAAACACCTCTGTCCACTAGACTGGCTAGTAGGATCTTTAAAGGGTGATATCATATGTAGAAATGCTTTATATACCCTGTTTTCATTATGCAAATGTTATTTATTAATACAATGGTAATATCTTAAAAGCCTTATTCTAGCTATAGCCTTAGTAAACCCAATTTTCTATTTCATGCTAAGAAAATAAGATAAAAAATTCAGTATTTTCCCTGCTTAATTACATTTAACCACCTGTAATTCAGTCATTTAAGGTTTATATGCTTCGTGTCCTCTTAGGTAGGTCAGTACATAAACTTCTTTTACTAGATTGCATGGTGTTGCGGGTGACCTATTTATAATGAAAGACTACTTTGGCACAAGAATAAAGGAAAAAAAGTCCTTTGATACATATGTCATTAATTAGGATGGAATGTTTTCTTCATTTTCTGATGTGTCTAGCTCTAACATTTAGTGTAGAGAGTCTAAGATGCCTATTCACTTCATTAGCACACAAGGGAACTATTTAAGCAATTTCCATTCACATTAATGAGTTACCCAGGTAATTTCCCTTTTCCCCTGAAGTTTGGACATATGAATAGATAGAAAAGTTGTCAGGCCTAAAAGAAAGTTGAAACGTTAAAAAGTGAGGTCCAAACAACTGCTAAATAATAGTGCCCCACTTAGGTGGTCAAGAATTGGGAGGAGGGGCGAGAGTTCTGGACTCTGTGCAGCTTTGCTGGCATATAAACAGGTTTCATTGAGGCTAAGAGCCAGACTTTGAAATTTCAAGACAGAAGAAGGAGAGGCTGCATAAGAAATTATTTTTTCTAGTAGGTTACAAAAAACACTCAAAGGCTTCCCCCTCCCCGCTCCCCCCCCCCAACACCATTTCTATGCTCAGTATCTGCCTGCAAAGGCCAAAACTTTGACACTTATTCCTTGGGAAATTAGAGAATTAAAGTCACTAATGACCTTTTAAATCTAAGTGCACTTGAATTTTCATCCTCTTAGCTTTATTTAATTATATCTATTAGAACAAATAACAATGGGGGTGAATTTTCAAAGCATTTTCTCTGCCTAAATATGCTCACTCAAGCAGTTAGAACCATGATTTTAACTAAATCATCTTATATTCTTAACAATTCATCCTGGCAGCATCCAATAGGACATATCCAAGACTAAGTAGAACTTGTTCAAAAGAAATGTAACACAATGACTTTAAAATGTAATTGCTAATTAAAAAGCATAGCAAAATCTCTGTAAAATTAATATACAAACTCTATGAGGAAATAATGATGACCTCATCCTTTTTCTGCTAAGTTTATGCTTTGTCAAAAACATTTGACAGAAGGTATGAATATGTGATTATGTGCATGTATATAAAATGCTCATCTATGCAGAAAATATATAAAAACCAAAGTAATTACAAGGTTATACCTGTATAATGTTTAGAAAGGTTCATATTAAATAATACATGATACCTCACAAAAAATTTCTGTACACTTAATGTCTATTAACTGCTCTGAAACCCTATATAACCAAGACAATGGCAATCAAAATGGTATTTTATCCAAATAATACCCTCCGGTGTTGGTTTTGCCTAATGCCTATATTGCTGTGAATGTACATTATTATCTGTCAGCACTGCACATTCCACTGTCATTATCTCACAATTATAGCTTATCAGAACTGATGGAAGTAACAACACTATCATCTTGTCAGGACTGAAAACATAATAGTTTTCACTTTCACAACTCTATTTCTCTGTTCAGTTTAGTGACCAACTAGTAATAACAGAATAAAAAGACTACATTAGATATGCAGACAGGGAAAGGATGATACCTGGTGATAGGCATAGACATTTTAAACTTAAATGGTAGCTAAGCTATTCTCTTAGGTTTAACATCTTCTTGTAATAGATTAAACTTTTTCACCTTCAACTTTAATTTTTGAGTCAGTTTTGCTGACTCCACTTAACATTAAATCAGGACAAAATAATAAGATGTGAGATATGAAATTGCTGGGTTTTAAGATCTTTCAAAATTACTCAGAAGACAACACTGATATTCATTTTTCTGTGTATCTTGTGCTTTTAAAATTTAGACCATTTATCCTTATACTCAATTTTGTTTTGAACCACTGCATTCCTTTTATTGAGCAAAGAACAAGATTATTTAACTTTTTATTTTTCTTGTATACCCTTTGCACAAAGCATTTTTGTAGACTCCAAAGAAGAAATCTTAACATAAGTATCTAGTTTATAATATTCCCAAACTGACATTCAAGAGATGATTGGTATTGACACATTTTACATGTGAAGCCTGAGCTTCCTGACTTTCATTACAATTAATTTATGATTAAAATATAATGCTATTAATAATATTCCAGTTGTAACTTAAAATCTTCCCTATTATATATATTATTTTCAAATCAAAGAACAAGTTAAGCAGAGCCTCTAAGTGCTTTCACTTACTTTCTTTTGGAGAGCACAGTGAAAGATGAAAATGAACACTCCCTGGAAAGCATTAAAGATGGTGAAGAGATAAGCCATCACAATAGTCTCCTCATTAATAAAAAGCAACCCAAATGACCAGGTTAGGCCAAGAAGGCACAGAAGAGCGAAAGCGCCAAGCACCCAAGACCTGAAAAAATAAAGTGAATTTCATCAACAGGTTCAATGAGAGAACAACACACATCACACTTAACTATTAACATATCAGTAGTAGCAGTTGACTTTATGTTCACATTCAAATTCAACAGCATTTTGGCTTTAACCTTTCATTGATTAAAGAAAGAACAATAGCATTTAGTACTGCAGTCTCCAGTGAAAACAGCAACAGCAGGTATGACCTTTTCTTACTCAGAATAAACAAGGTATGAAAACTATATTAAAATACAAGGTGTAAAACATCCCCCGTGACTTTATTGTCTTTTATGTGCATTTTGGTAAAAGAAATCAAGGAGTCCTTAATTAGTTTACTCCTATACTTTTATTCCTGTGGTGCACTCAAGACACTGAATAATGTGACACATACAGAAAGGTTAAATGGCAGATAATCACTTAACACCTAAACCTCAGATTCTAAGAAACTAATCTTAGGTGAACCTAAGGTTTTATAACTGAAGCATGAAGAAGCCTAGCTGAAATGAGACAAAAACATGAGAACAACTTCAAAATAAAATAATTTGGGAGAGATTTCATCATGAATAGCTTAAGGAGAAAGGAACTGTAGAAAATAGGATGGAATGAGAGGATTTAAAGTCAGTGCATTCCATGTCTAACTAATGATCTTACTTGATAAATGGCTTATTATCTTCATAGCTAGAAAGCATTATAAGCAGAAAAGAGAAACAAAATTATTAGACAGAATTAAAATAGAAAGTAATAAGAAAGCATTTATATATTTTATAAAATTAGTCAAAACTAAGAAAGTCAAAATGCAGAGGCAAACAATTAAAAAATAAAGGCATATTATAGTTTAAATATTCTAGCAAATAAGATATTCCAAAATAATTATAAAAATTAAGGGCAATTCATGATATTGACGGATTTGTAAAAAATATAAATAAATCATGCCATAAATTTGTTAATGTAGGGTTCTACCTTACCCAGGTAAGTCCGTATTATAGTAGCCATCACAAACACGGTAATTACTGGTGTAGATGAGAAGACAGAAAGAGGAAAAGGAAGAAAAGAGAGAGATGCTAAAGATTAGCTATCTCTCTTACCATGCAACATGCAATGAAGCTGGCACTAACCTATCTAAAACTTTATCTAATTAAAAAAAAATTACCCTTACTATAGATCTGCCATTTTTAACATTAAAATTATTTTCCACATCCCATTATAACCAACTTGAACAATACCTCCTCAAATTTTAAATTAACTCATATTTTAAAAAATTACTCTGAAAATGTTTTTATAAGATGACTTAATGAATCAACAGCTATCAATTTTTTGTTAATTAGATAACATTTTTCCATTGATAGGATATTGCAGTTTTTTTCAACATTGAAATAAAGTAAACATTTATTTAATTATCATGAAAACAACAGACAATCTCCAAGTTAACAATAGTAATGGAGTAAATTCTCTTAGGAAAACAGGATTAGAAGTAGAAACTGCTCAGAATCCTTAATAAATCAAAAAGTCATTTAACAAAACAAACAATATAATCATATCAGTCATGCAAACAGGAACATCATTTTGAATTGCATTTTAAATTCAAATGAAATTGCTACAGTGATATGGAATTTCCACAAAGCCACTGAAACAATTTCTTGGCTTTAGATCAAGACAGAAATTATTACCTAATTTTTGACCAATGTCTGTGACATGGTAACAGTGAGACTCAACCTTGATCAGTAAAACTTCATTCTGAATAATTTCTACAGGTGAAAGATGGTATTCATGTATTCCCTGTGGAGAATACCTTTCACTTAGTTTGTCAAGCAGTAAAATTAAAATACGAAATACTTACTTAATGTTTTCCAACCTGCTAGAATCTGGTTTCAATGTGTTTGAGTGCTTCACCATTTTGCACAATGTGATCACCAGGAAGATAATATTTAGCTGTTACAACAAATAAAGAATTAGATCACTATGACAAAAAGTAAAAATTATACATTTTTGAAAATATATTTAATGGATTAATGCAGTTAAATATGAATAACACGAGTATGTGGTAGACACTGATTCAATTCTAGTTTACTTATGCAATGATCAAGTTGAGTCTAAATAAAAAATACTCTGGCTACATATGATCGATTTTTTAATAGATCATTTGACATGAAACTGAAACCTCATTAAATCAGTATCATGTGGTGATGATTAAATAAATTAGACAGCCTAAATTAGTTTCTTTAGCTAGAAGTACTCCAGGGCCTAAAAACCATCTAATGAAAACACAGAAGTGAATTCCTTAGAAGGGGCATTTACATCATGTAGCTTATAATGGAAAGATCCCTGAATTTGGGACCCTAAGAATTAGTTGAGAGTCTAGTTCTTGATTTTGACTGATTAAATGAGGAAAATTAACACTTGCATTTGCATACTCTTTTTATAAGGTAATGGTGAAGATCAAATGAGATAAAATATATGAAAAATGTTAGCTGGTTATATAAAGTAAGATAAACTTTAAAATATATAAATGTATTTGCTATTTAAGTGTTAAAGACCACCATTTCTTTCTTCCTGATGTCTCTATACTGTATGGAAGTAGGTAAATTCCAAAGGCTGTTTTGAGTCCCTCTAAACACTCAGTTGTACAAAGAATGTAGATGCAACAAATGCCAACTGGGGAAGATAGAACCTGACATGGAAGCACAGTCTGGCAGGTCAACTTGAGAGAACTCAGAAGATAAGAGTTGTGTTTTGACTGAGGAAAGTTAAAGGTTTGTAATTTGCATTTGCTTCTACGGAAGCCTGGCAGAATGCTGGATGGAGTGAAGGCAGCTTCCATTTTTATGCTCTAAAAATAAAACTATGCTAAATCGCTCCTGGATTCTTTTTGACATTTTACTTACTTCAGATTATTACTTTAAAAAAGACAAAATGAAGTTATTTTGTGAGGATTAAGTGATTTAGTGAAGGCACAAAGGGTATACTCAGAAAAGGACCTGTTTATATGTAGAGACGAAAGCAATTCCTTGGTAGTAAATAATCCACATAACTTTGTTACAGTAACGCGATTATTTTTACTGAGTCACAATACCATCTGATAAAATGATAACATTATTTTCCTCATTCATCACCACTTCCGATTTTATAATTAGGAAAAATGATGTAAGGCAATAAAGAAAATTTCCAAGTCCTTCCTAACGAGTTTAAGGAACAGAGCAAAGGCTTTAAGCCCTGTATCAGTCATTTTGTCTACTGTGCCTTGTTATTTCTCTTAGATGTAGAATTTCCTCTTAAGGACTAAAATAGGCATAATTTGCAAGTGCTGGCAGACAACATTCCATTAATTACTTGAGGACAAAAGAAGCTCTTTGCTTAAAAAAGTACTTAAAAATTAATTTCTTAAAATACTTGTCTAGAGAAAAAGTAAATAAATTGGTAAAAAAAAATGTCTAGCTTTATATTCTGAAGATTATAAAGTCCAGTTGGTCATACATAAATAAAGGCTTACATTTTCAGGATTATTACAATATGATTCATTTCATTCAACAAATATTTATTGACCTTACTGCTCCACACAAGAATGTGCTTATTGTATAGGGATAAGACACAAATTTTTGCCTTTGAGAAATTAGGGAGATCTTTCTGATAGTACAATGAATACTTAATTTGATTTTAAAGAAGCATGGTACAGTTTATCTCTAATTCTTTTTAAGTAGTGCTTTTACTTTTTATTTTACATAACAGTAAGCCTTAACTAGGACAATTTAAGAATGGTTGAAAACAAGTACTCCAAATAATCATAAAAACAAACCAACCAACCAAAACCCATATAAGGAAACAAAGTAGTTACAACACTTATGTAAGAATGGCTGCCCTAACAGATTCAGAATCAAAATCTTTTAAACCTCCTAACCCTTCTTTTTGAATGTCCTGATAAAACTGTTTATTTCTTTTATTACAAACTTCCAGACCTAGGGTTGCCCTCTACCCCAACACCTTTTGTTAAATAATTTTCTGAAGCACAAAAGGGCCACAATTTGGAGCTCATTATTTTCTAAGCATATTACTTATCCCCTCAGGAATAAAATAATAGTAGTGGTAGGAGTACATTCAAGGAAAGAAAAAAAGTTATTACCCACCACAATGTCTAAACCACAAGGAAAATAAAGAATGTGAATGTGAAAAAAATGTGGATGTATCAAGTATTATACTATAAAGAGAAAATGAGTACAAAATGTGAACTTGTGGGGGTTACATCCATCCAAACAGATTTTTCAATGAAGAAAAACCAGCCCCCACAAAAAAAAAATCAGTTATTTAAGAACTAGCTTATTTTCCAATAAAATTGAAATGAAAATGAAGTGTACCTATGTAAAAATAGAATTAAAGCTTAAATATGATACAAAGACATTTGTTTCTTGTTAAGACAGAACTAACCAACTTGAAAACGCCACAGAAAACATATTTCATTTAATCCTTAAAAAACAGACTGTTAGATGCATCTCTCCTCACCCTACTGAAGTTTTTAATGTTATATGTGTTCAGTGTTTCTTCCTAGCTACAAAGATAATACAGTCACAAGATATAAAGCTCAGAAAATTACAGGAAAAAAAATACCCCACCCACAACATATAATCCTATCTCCAGAGGTAGCAGGTAGCACTTGGATAACCATTTTACAAATCTATGATGTTAATTATCTTGCCAAAGACTACTTAGCTACTGTAATGTCAATGCTGAGATTCAATATACTGTCTTCTGGCTCCATGGCCCAGTCTTGTCAACAAAATTAACCAGTTTATTCTGGTTGAGAAAATTAGCAGTCTTCTAACAAACAAAAGATATACTAGTTTTGTATTTTTTTAAAAAAGGTTCCACTTCTATAAAGAGTAATCTAATTTACCACTCAGTCAGAAATGACCAATGAGTTGAAGATATAATATTAAATTAATTAATACATAGAACACACTATCAAAGAAATCCTAAATGACATACAAAGGTGTGCTCTTCAAATGATTTCCACTTGATGGGCTTGCCATAACAACCAATTCTCCATTTCCTTTGTGAAACACTACCATCCCATAATCAGCAAATAGCTAAAACGTCCACACACTTCTATTCCCACTAGCCAAATTGTACTTTGAACAGTTATTTGCGTTTTCTTAATCCTGTCTGTGCTAGTTATATTCATACACAGCTAAATATCACACAAACCCATAACACCCGAGTGGGGAATGAAAGCTATTGTTTCTAGCATATTTAAAATCAAATGTTTCAAGAAGATGTTTTAAAAGTGAGTCTCTTTAAAAACAACTTAAAATCCTAGAAAAATAATCATAAAACCACAGGACTCTTGCAGTCAGACTGTTTCACAAGTATCTGTGAATTCTCCAATTTACAGAAACTGAAAATAAAATTTTAGCCAATGCACTCATGGTTAAGTTGCCAAGAAATTCAGTTAAATCCAACACTAATTTAGTCTTTGAAATACAACACGATATATAATTACTGAGGCAATGGTATCTTTAATAGGAGAAAATAACATCATTGTCAGACAAAGTAATTACGAAAAAAGGTATGCAAGACTTATTGTGAATCACAGCATAAGAGCAAAAACTGCTAAGCGTGAGATATTTTTTTTTCCTCAACTCCACATTAAAAAATTTTACTAATACAAATTATTTACCAAAAAAATGTCTATTATTTAGGTACTGAACATTTTAATACATTGCCACCAAAATATATGTGAGTGAAATGTTTTCTGGAATTAAATAGAACACTTACTGAAGTGTTAACAAATTCTTTAAACTGTGGTTTTAAAGTTCTCTGATTTTCTCCAGTGTCTAAAAATGTAAATGCTAATTTTTAGCTTCATGGATAAATACTGTTCCTATGATCTTTTTCAGGAGGCAATATACTCTAATAAGAGTTATAATTTTGTATAATAAAACATTTCAATAGATTTTCTTCTTTTCTCTTCTACTCTTGTTCTCTTAAAATGTAACTGTGGGAATCAGAACAAGAAATAGAGGGGGCAGAAAAAATCTCTGATAAAATCTATTGTCCAAAATAGTCACTTGAAGACTGAAAACCTTAGTTTCAAATGACGTACTGAGTTCTTTCTTCTTATCATTTTCCCTATGACATAAATGGGTCTTTCTAGCCATATACTTCTGTTAAACAGAGTATTTTGGGATAGGTTGAAAGGTGCTATGCATCAATGAGAAATGAAAAAGATGGAGTTACAGCTATGTACATAAAGATTGTCTACAGCTGGTATACATGTCATTAATCATTCGTGTAGAAGCCTCTAGTAAGTACAAGTTAACAGGATTGTGTTACATGTTGTATGTCAACTCACCAGTCTAAATGCCCACACTGAAGATTAAGTTTGAAGATGAGGCAACTCATCCAGGAATTAATCAGATTTTAACTCTGCTCTGTGTGTGTGTGTGTGTGTGTGTGTGTGTGTGTGTGTATACAGGTAAATAGGTAGATGGGTACCTCTTAATAGAATTCTATGTGAAAGAGTGAGACCAAATTAAAAAGAAAAGAATTCTCCTATTCAGCTAAAAAGAGTTAAATCACTAAATGGGGCATTCTTTCTCTTTCAATAACAAATAATACTCTGCTATCTATCCCCAAAAATAATTTCATAAATTACTGTTTAAATAATCTGTCATGTAATTTGCTGATAAAATTCATCACTACTTGATGATACGGCTTAGCTAATCCTCACCCATATTGATGAACATGAAAATACAAAGAGTTTAAAGAAAGAAAAAAGTACCATAGATTATAGGAGTGCACAGTTTGTTTTATAGTTATCGACCTGCTCAATTGAATCATATCCATTTGAGCTTAGGAGCTTAAAATTCATTCCAAAGCTTGCCGTCCTGACATGGATATGATAAGACACAAGAATAGAAACACCACTCTGAAGTAACCTAACTGAACTGCACATGTTCTGACCCTTTTTGTCCTCCCTAGAGCATTTGCTACCTGGCAAATGCAACTCTAAAACTGCACTTGTATCTCCAGATCTTTGCTGTTAGCCAAGCAGAAACCTATTTCTCCCTGGGACTAGCAGCCAGAGAGGTGTTCTCTGAGGAAGACTTCTAAGTGAGTGTGTGAGCTGAACTCTTACTGAACTGAATTAATTATTAACGATGCAGATGGAGCTGTCCAAATGATAAGAACAGCTCCCGACGTGTCATGATCCAAGCTTTCATTAAACCATTTCAGGCATACTAATGGTTTCCCACTGCTCATTACTTACAAGCACTTTTCTCATAGATATAATAACTCTAGTGCCTGTAGGCAAGACATTCTATAGAAATACAGAAGTAGGAAGTTTTGTGTTCCATAACATGTTTTTTTCTTCATTGAAAATTATTAAAAATGTACACTTATTTAATACTACTAAGTTATGTGATTTCAATTCAGAAAAGCTGGAAATGCAAAACTGTGCTTTCTAGGAATATCAATAGGTACTTTTTGTTATTCCTTAAAAGGACAGTATACAATATAATTTATATTGTATAAATTTTTAAACTGTGTCTGAACTGACTTTTAAATGACCTATATCACCATAAGGATATATACAGGTAAATATATTAATACTCAACAAACATGTGCTGTACAATCACATATCTCACTTTAGGTTACATTTGAGATGATGTTTTACACTTCAATACCACTCTGTCTTTCTGTGTTGGGACGATTAGAGGGCAAAGCAATTGCAGGAGAAGAATTACTCCCAGGATCTGTACTGTGATTGCTACCTGCTGTTTTGTTTTGTTTTGTTTTTAAGTTGGGAACACCAAAGCCCTTCACATCTCAACGTAAATGGCTTGGTAAAGGATAATAATGACAAGACTAAAAAATAATGGTAGGCTCTCACTATAAAAGGGCAATATAATAAAATGTCCTTTACCTCTTTTCTTACTGGAAGCTGAGTATATATGAACATTAACTCCTTTCGCTCAGTGAAATGTTTTTTAATACTCTAAAGACGGTATTTATCTTCAGAGATAGAAAATAAACAAAACTGCAGTAGGACGGAAGTATAGATCAAATATCCCTAAAATGATTTTTACAATTTTCAAAGTATCAGTATGTTCGGCCAAGGGGTCAGGGAGAAAAAAAAAGCTTGAGTTTTTAAGGATCATACCCCTTTCATATCAGCTGTTTGTCATTTAATTCAAGATAGGCTTAGGCTGTGTTAGCATAAGTAAGCAAAGAACAAAAAATTGGGACAATCATCTGGATTGAATAATTCTGATGAGAAATCAGCTTTCCTAAGAACACTTGAGAATGTTTTTTACTGGTTCGATTCATACAGGCATTCATCTCAAATTTTCATTTTGCTTTCATAAGTAATTGTATAAAAGAATTCATTTTAGTGACAAAAGTAGTTTTAAGTTTCCTTGAACTACTAAATTTTTTTCTTAATTTTACTGACGTACTAGTAACTATAATTGTAATACTATTAACAGTAGAAATATCTTAATAAGCTTACTTGTGTCACCTTTTTTAAAGAAAAAACCTTAATAGGAATAAACAGTTATAGGCAATATATAAACTTGATTGTTTCATTTTCAATCTTCTAATGGTCAATAACACTTATTTGTAACAGCATGATGCTAAAACCGAGTGAAGTTTTAAATCCAAATAGTTTAGCTTTTTTAAAAAATTTCAACTATATTTGAAATATTTGACTACTGATAATTTAAGTTAAAAAATACCTTAATGTCATTATACTTAAGTTGTATCAGGTTTATTTTAAAATAAAATTTCTTAGAAACCAATATTTTTATTTGGTATTTTAAGTCTTAGAAAAGTAATTTTATTTCTAATGAGTTTAAAATTTATTTAATATTTATTTATTACGCTAAGCTTAAAAAAACCTTTTTTATGCCCTAAAAAGAATTTAGGGTGTGGACATTTATTTAAAAGTACTAAATTACTATGTGGAAATGAAGATAATAAATATTAAGCTAATGTTCTTTTACTTCCATAAAACATTCAATTCATAAATGCTACACAGGCTTGGTGCAGAGCTGATACTATAGATTTTAAAGATGTAACTTCATGAACTAAACCTCTTAACAAAAAATTCCACTATTCAAAACCAAAATATACTATACATATCAGTTATTCCTTTCTAATTATCAAACTACTTTAAAATCATACAATCTTAACATAAAGATTAAGACCTGACATTTTTGCAAATTAAATTACAAATGAGGGAAAAGTATTTCTTAAAGGAAAGAGTGTTTTTAAAAATAGTACTAATTAGCAAGTGTATAAACTCTCAATAATGATATCGAATGTAAAATATACTACATAATTTTATTCTGTAAGCTAGACATGCTTATAAATCTTTGAATGCACAGATAAATTAACAGTAAAACAAATTATTCCTGTTTCAATTGTACTGCTAAAGCAGCAAGCTAAAAATGAAGGAAAAATAGAGTCTGCTTACCAGAATAATGAAGGTAACAGGTCCAATGAAACTCCATATGAAATAGTTATCAACATGAAGCCAGCAACTATTATGAAAAGAAAAGAATGTTAAATAGCTTCAATGGATGCTCAATATCACAAGTAAAGCAAAATTTTAAAAATCTAACAAGCAAAAGTATCTTTACACTTACCTTTAAAAATTAATTTATCATGGGCAAGAACAATTTGAATAATTCTACTGTTCTTCACTTTAGGTTTTAAATTTGATAAAGACATGCATAATTATGCTTATATGGGGAAAACAATAACTCCCCTCCACCCCAATCCTGATGGTTAAGACCTCTGACTTTACTAAGAAAAACGCGAAACTTGGTATTCCAAATTGTCTCATTTTTAAAAAGTTCTTATCTTCAAAATTTGCCTTTAGATCTGTATCTGAGCTAAAATGTTTAACCCTATGGAACATAAGAGATTAAAAAAATAAGTGGTCAGATGTAATGTTTGTTGCAAAACAGTATAGCACAAATATAACACCTCAACTGGGAATGGATGAATACTAGAAAAAAAAAATCAAAGCATAGAATTCATACTGTATTAGAATAAATGATGCATAAACTTATTAAGACAGATTTTACTTAGTGGTTCATTTTTCATATAACATCAAATCCCCAATGAATTTCTTTTATTTGTCTTTCATCATCTGTGTAGTCAAAAAGCTTTCTTTAGTCCAAAGAATCTTTATATAACTAATTTTATCAAAGGAAAAAATAAACAGAATTGGAAAGCAAATTCATGCCTCTAGCAAATAAAATCCTTAGAAACATGGTCTACCTTCTGTCACTTTCCATAAAAATATTTTTTTAATAAATGAATGACAGTGACTTATTTTAATCCTTTCAAACTGCCTGATAAAATATTATCAAAGTAAAACATATGGGCTGGAATGTGGTACTGTCACAACTCAGAACGAGTTACCTAGAGGGTCGGCTGCACAAAGAGAGCTAATGAAACATTAGCTTAAAAACTGAATAGTTAAACCTGTCAGATGCTTTAAGTTCAGAAAAATTTTTACCTACTATCTTTCTAAGGCCAAAAAGTTATTTACTTTTTCAATTTGTTAGAGGTCAATCTTTTGTGTTAAAAAGAAGTCCATAATTTAGAATATGCCTTGCCAGAGTACAAATCCTCTCAACCTAGAAAATTACAAAAGACTTGATTGTAACTTGTGCATGGCATGCCCATTTTCTTACCAATAAGGCTTTCAGATGCTATTTTAGTCTGTCAGGGACCCTCACTGACAGCTAACAGGCTTTAAAAAGTTATTCACTTGAAAAACACTCAGGTCACTTGCAATTACTTACGCTTTTTCTGTTCCATAGCTCTTATAGTCAATAGCAGCTGAAACGCCAACCACTGTGGCAGGAAACAAGTAACCGGCAACATAGTAATATTTCTTCCTTGAATATTCACTTTCAAAAACTTCAACTAACATCAGATAGAGCTGCACACCTTCTAGGCACATCCAAGCAAAAGCAGCCAGAAAGAAAAAGTGTAGAAGTCCTGCAAATATTGGGCATGCTATCTATAAAGGAAAGAAGCAAAAAACACAAGAGAATACGGGAATATAAACAGCCCACTCTAAAACTAAACAATATTCACCGATAGTACTCACTACTGTCTTTAAGATATACCATTATTTAGAGAAAATACTGCTTCTTAAAAAATTTTTTTTCCATAAATGAAAATACTGCCAAATTTGGCTTAATGCTTATAGAGTGTAATGCTAGGTGTGCTAGAAATATCATCATTGTAAGACATTATTATTTATAGCAAAAGTAAGTGCAAATAAGAAAACATATTAATTTCTCTTCCAGAACTATTCATTTTTAAATCTGAATATTCTACTTGTAGATAAGTTGCTTTACAAATCTTTAGAACAGTTGTTTCCAAATATATTATTTCTATTTTTTTCTACTACAGAATTTTTTAAAATTTGCTTTAATGATAAATATCCCAGCTCTAATTACTTAACATCATTTTCTTGTTATACATGGAACATTCTCAAATTCATCCCAGTGCAGATGAATACAGAGTAAAGCATTAACTAATTATTAAGTTCTCTTTGCGACACTGAGACCTCATGATGGTGAATAAATTGCTCAGAATATGAGGAAATGATCACTGGTTAGAATGACTACGTAAACAAAATGAAAAATTTAAAAATCGGATCTTTTCATTTTAGCATACCCAGCATTCTTCTATTCAAATTACACGTTTTAATAACAACCCAGAAAAATGCAACTGTACCTTAATACAAGAAATGAATTAACTCATAATAATATTACTTAATGACTGGGTTGTGTTTTATTACAAATTATCCTTCAGTATTGCCATGTCAATTATTGTAAGTTACAAGGTCAAATATTAACAGCAGCATATGTGGATACACCTGTTATAATAATAATTCTCAGAGATCCAAGGTCAACAAACAGAAGGAGTACTTACCATGTATTTTGTCTTATCAATGCCTATTAGGAAAATAAATTCAGCAATGAAAAGGTTGATACAAAGGTTCTTGTGAATAGTATTACGGTCACTCTGTAGACCACGGAAAAAGCAGAAGGTGAAGATGCAGATAGCCAGACAAACAAGGGAAATGACAATTCCCACCCAGGTGATGACTGTAAGAAGTAATTCGTGAACTCCATCTTTGTACTGAAAATTAAAAAAATGAGGAACTTTAGTATTCCTGTATTACATTAACTAAGGGTAAGATAGGTTTCACATGTGATAGCTCAACTTTTAATACTAAACTCTCTGAATATTCATGTGTGTTCAAACAGGGCTCAATACTAAAAAAAAAAATTACGATCATATAACAGAGTTCAATATTATCTTATTGATTTTTATATTCAAAGAATGATCTATGAAAGTAGATTTTACCTAGAAAATTATGACCACAATAATTACTTACATAAACATATAGAAAACATTTTACAACAGATTAAAGACTACTTAGTTATTTCGAAATAATTGGCATTTTAATGACTTGCCAGGCTAACAAGTAGTCAAATTTTAAGTTTCTCCTTGAGTTTTTATATTATATATATATATACTAAAAGTTAAGCACATAATAGATCTGAGAGCTTTCATGTTACAGTTCTTAAATATTTTTATCTCCTGGCTTATGTTCTCTTAATCACAAGAAGAAATGAATACTAAGAAATATTCCGGAAGCCATTCTGATCTTTCAAAATCTGCAGTCTGGCACAGTGTGCAAAGTCGTTAGGAAATTTAAAACAAAAGTTTTGAAATGAGATTCAAACATTCAAGATGGTGAGGGCATGTTAAACTTTAGAGCCTTCTGTCTCTTTCGCATAACCTATTGCTGTTCATTTTTTAAATCCCTGACCGCCTCTGCCTGACACCTGCCCAAAGGGGAAAACTTAGAATGAGTCTATAAAGCACATGATTTTGAGATGTAGCAATAAATATAGTGCCAAGACTTCCTAAAATATATGGACAATGTAAAAGCAATTAGAAATCCACATTACTTTGTTTGCTTTTTAGTTACGATAAACACCCAAAGAAGGGACTACTACACAAGCTGTTTTGAATCTCTGAGGTTTTTCTCTGCTACTAATTAGAAGTGCAAATACTTACTGAAATTTTCCTGTGGGCCATGAGAATCGCAAAATTGGTTAGGTGGCTGCACGCACACGTTGTACGAGTTTTATTAGTGTCAACCAGCTTGCAGCCCTGGGTAGACCAATATCCCATCATAGTTCTCTCTGAGTAGTTCCAGAAGGAGCAGTTTGCATTGAAATAATTGTCAGGCTGGGAAATAAAATGACAAGATAAAATTAGGATTTTACACTCTAAGATGGCAATAGCCATTGTTTAATATGTGTAAAAGGTAATTTAGATTAAACTTTTCATGTTTCGGACTATAAAGTTTTTCATCAGCAGAACTGTAGACTATGTTATACAAGGCAGATATCTAACTTAAAAGGGGCTTTATAGTCCAAAACACTCTAAAGTGTACTCTAAATTACCAAAGACCCATTTTACACAATTACAATTTCCATCTTATGATTTTACATACTGATGGTCCATCAGAATCATTTTTTTTTTCTTTTCTGACAAAATTAAAGCCATGAATTTGTTCTGAGAAAATTCTGTAAGGACCAAGTGTTTTAAAATCTATTTTGTTTGGGGCCCATTTTTGCTCTAAATGACCCAATAGGGACAATTTGAATCCTGTAGTTAGTATGTCAAGCTCTTAAGAGAGTGAAGCAACTGCAGAAGATATAAGAAGAGAATAGCCACACAAATGTATTGTTCACAAATGAATTCTGGAGATTCACGTGGCTATCTATGGGCACTTTTTCTCTCTACTATAACAACAGCCAAATTCTGCAGACAATCTTCCAACACAGTGTTTTTAGCTACCAACTTGCATTCTAAGGCACAGCAGAGGAATCGCATCTCTTCAACTCTATATTTTTAAAAACACAGGGCTTGATAACAATTGTGTTTATATGATCTGTAAACAAACAAACAAACCAAAAAGACCTGTCATACTAAAAAGGCAGAGCTATCGTGCTGCTAAGGTAACAGTTAATTTTCATTCTAAAACAAATTATAGTCATTTACATTTTCCTGTTGATTACTGAATTAGCTTTCATTAAGAATACACTTAAATTCTAATAATCACTGAACCAGGCTCATTTAATTTTATGTTCACAGACTTAAATAAACTTGTGTCTCTGACCTAGTCCAACATTTGAAATTCAAATGGGAAGGCCTTTTCTTTCCTCTCTGCCACTTCCCCATTCCCCCTCTCTCTATCTCTAGCATGTTAGTTTTGCTTTCCTTCCTCACTGGTTTTATAATTTTCCACTACTTCATTAGCATACATAACTTACATCAATGTGTGGTAGGGTAAAAAGCACAGGATCTGTCAAGTATACTCGGCTGGATTCTTTATTGATTGAAACTGAAATGACATGGGAATTCACTGCAATGGTGCTATTTCGACCGATAAAGTCAGCACCCAGTTTTATGGTTGCATTTTCTGTACTAAGGAACTGTCCCAGACTCCGGTAAATGATGAACACCAACTTTGCAAGACCTAGGAAGGTAAAAAGTCATATGTCTTTACAGAAAATATGCTTCTGAATAAGATGAGATACAATAAAATAAGAATAAAATGAAACAAATCCTTATGGAATCTTTATTCAGATTAAGTTTACTGGGAAAGAGAAGGCATTACTTTAAATCTGCTTATAAATGCTAAGCTGTAATTGTTATATTAGGAGTCAAACACTCAGTATTTTAGAATTAATAGGTTTAACTGAACAAAAACCCTATCAATTTTTAAAAGACTTTGTTCCATCTTACCATTCCTGCTGTTCTGTTTGACGGTATTCGCAGAGAGTTGGATTGAGCTGCCTGCCCCTTTGATGCCCAGAGGAAATTTGAAGTCTTGGACCTGTCCTTCTGTACTGAGCACTGCAACTTCCAGAACTGGATGAGGCAGAAGATAAAGGAGAGGGAAAAATGGGGTATTCTCTAAATTCAACTACAAAGAGGCAAATGATAATTGCAAAGAAACCACTGTTTTCCTTTTTTTCTACGTAAAAAACTTTAGTGTTCAAGTCCAACAAAATCATGAACAAATAACTTATTCTAAGAGGTCTTAAACTTTACTACTCTAAAAATGTTGGTGTAAGCATTTTAACATTTTCTTCATAGTTTTATATCTTTTGTCAACTAATTCCAGTCTTTTAGCCTACGAATATGAGTGTCTGATTTTACAGTACACGACTATCAAAGTTTCATTTAAATCATTAAGTTAAACAAAAATATTTCAAAATGATTTTTGACTCTATGTTAAGTAATTTTCAATGACCATCACTTGGTAATGGTAAAACAAAATACGAACTATAAATGTGAATGCCTTTATTGCATGTAGACATCTAGTTCTATGTATATAACACATTTTAATACATAAGATTACATAGGTCAACTTTGCAGTAATAGGTTTTCTCTGGTTTCTAAAAGTAGGGAGCTCAGCATAGCATTATTCAAGAGAAAATGTCTGGCATTATGTTCAAACTTCCCATTAATTCTCACTAGCAATGATCAATTTTTACATGTTCAAGTTGGGCAAAATAGGACCTGTGGGCCAAATCTGGCCTGCCACTTGTTTGGGTAAATTAAGTTTTACTGGGACACAGCCATGATTACCCATTAACATATTGTCTATGGCTGTTAAGTATTTGCAGCTTAGACCACATAGCCTGCAAAGTTTAAAATGTGTACTACTTGGACTTTTATAGAAAAAGTTTGCCAACCACTGCAGTATAATCCAAAGTTCAAAAATTCAAATGAAGTAGCAACACTGGAAAACATGTAAGAAAAACAAGACAATGCATAAACATTAAGAACATTTATGTGATCAACAAGACCAATGTTGTTTAACTTTGTTTAAAAAATATAATAGTAACATCTTCAACATAAATGCTGTCTACTGTAACTCCAATAAAGACTGCAATACTTTATATCAGCATATGATTATTTAAAAGAATGAAAAAGTATCAGTTTCCACTAAAGAAAACTATTTCATATTAGTAATTAGAATGTACGATTTATTGATGAAATGAGAGGAACTGGATGAAAATTTTTCATTTCAGTATTTGAATTTTAAAAAGTAACACATAATTCAATAAATACAGTCCATACATTTTTCTCTGAATTTCACCCTCTCTGATGGCATATACCCTTGAATAACTATTTCTGTACTTAGACAAACATGTGTGTAAGTGTTGTATGTGCCATGCGTGTGCACACACACACACACACACACACACGAGTATGATGAATTCACCCACTCTCTTTTTAGCAAAATGGACTCATACCACTACAGAGTAACTCTTGGATGCTATTTTTTAAAAATCTTTCTCAACTTTGTTTTGCAAAATACATATAGATTCAGCTGTAAATATGAAATCATAACATTGGAAATTTTTATAAGCTATGAGACCACATGTCAAGCACCTGAAATATAAGTTTATAATGAGAGTCATGTAACTCCTAGAATTTTATCAGCTGCAGAAGCTGGTAGAGATACTTTGCTTAGAAAGATTAAGCAGGTGGGTATGTGGATGATCACCTGTCCTCATAACAGATTCCATGTTTGTGGGTAGTGGGTGAAGGGAATGAGTGACAAAAATATAAATTTAATATATACCTCTCTCTTCTTCACACTAAAAGGGGTTCTCAATTATTATTTATTCTTAAAACAAGACAGAAGACAGGGTAAAAAAAGGAAATCCTTTAAGTTTTCAGTAAATGTTCCAAATATAGATACACATGTACAAAGACTTAATTTCATTCAACAAATATTTACTTATCAAACTTCAATTTCATTCAATAAATATTTACTTATTAAAGTTTAAAATCATGTCCATAGTAAAAAATTAATAATTTGAATTTTTAAAAACAGGATCATTAATATAGATCTTAGTAGAGATGCAACAATCAACTTTATACTATAAATAAATAAATAAACAGACAGACAAAAGGGAAAATTTTCTTGAAACACAAAACTGACCTAAATAAATAGAAACCCCAATACTTTATGACCATTTAAGAAAATGAACTCATGGTTAAATATATACTGAATCTTTAACAAACTGCTCCAGTGAATATAGGAGAATGTTTTTCAACTCATTTCACAAAACTAATATATACTCTTGATGCATAGAACAGTAAAAGGAGAGAAATTATAGGATATCCTCACTTACTTAAAGTATGTAAAAATAGTTAATAAATTATATATACACTTTAAATATAATATCCTGAACAAACTGAGTTTAACTCAAAAAGGCATATAGAAATTAATGCATTAGAAAATATATTAATGTCTTTAACCAAATTATGAAATTAAATAAGAAAAATATTAACAGAAAGAATTCAACAAATTTCAACACTCATTCAGTATAAAAAATCTTTATGAAACAGTAAGAATAAAAGAAAAATTCCTTGCCTAGATAAAGGTTTTGTTATCAGGTAATGGTTATGTATCCAAACTTACGGGAAAAAATGATGCAAAACTCTAAAAGCAATTTTTTTTAAGTCAGGATCATTCTTATCACAAGTTTTATTTAGCACTGTACTGAAGGACCTAGCTAAGGCAGTAATTCAAGAAAAATAAAAGGTACAAAGACTGGGAGGAAAAAGCAATGTGTTCATTATTTATAGAAAATATACTTAACTACATAGTAATGGGCAGGAGACTCTATACTATCAGAAGGAAAAGAATTTAGCAAGTCTGCAATCAGCAAAATCAACTGTACACCAATCAGCAAACAACTGGAATATGTTTTTTTTAAATTTATTATTATTTTTTTTTGCGGTACGTGGGCCTCCCACTGCTGTGGCCTCTCCCGTTGCGGAGCACAGGCTCCAGACGCATAGGCTCAGCGGCCATGGCTCACGGGCCCAGCCGCTCCGCGACACGTGGGATCCTCCCGGACTGGGGCACGAACCCGTGTCCCCTGCATCGGCAGGCGGACTCAACCACTGCACCACCAGGGAAGCCCCGGAATATGTAATTTTTAAAAAATACTATTCACAATAAAAATTAGTGTATGTTTCCTAGGAATATGCCTAATTGAAAAAGTACAAGATATTACTGGGAAAAATATAGAACTTAGAAAACCTAACAACAGATGGAGAATTCTATCATGGCCCAATCTGGGAGAACTCAACAGATAAATCTGTGACACTTCTTTCAAAATCTATCTACAAACTCAGTCTAATTCTAATAAAAATTCCAACAAGATTTTTTTGAGTATGTGGAACTTGACAAGACGATTTTAAAATGCACATGGAAGAGACATGCCGAATAGCAGCCCAGAGGAATCCGATTCCTCAAGAAGCAGGGTTGAAAGGACTCACCAGATATTAATAATATTGAAACAAAAACAAAAGCAACAATGTAAAACAGACACTCCCAACATGTACAGAAACTTGATATATGACAGAGATATCTTTACAAACCACTGGGGACAGGAATGGCTTATGCACTGAAAGTGCTGAAACAACTGATTATCTGTATAGAAAAAAATGAAATTAGTTCCCTCATTAATATTATAAACAAAATAAATTTCAGGTTGGATTAAAAACATAAATGTAAAAAGGCAAAGCTTTATCATTTCTAAAGAAAGTATAAAATCTTTATCACTGCAAAGTAGAGAAAAATTTCTTGATCAGGGGACAAAAAACCCCCCCAAAACACTATATTTTTTAAACAAGATCCCAAAAGTATCAATCCTAAAAGAAAGGATTGATAATTTGAGTTCATTATTCCGTAAAACAAAAGATTAATAAACAAGGTACAAAAGAGAAGGCACAGGCAGAATAAACATTTGCAAACTATATAATCTTCAAAGAATTAGTTTCCAGAATGCATTACCTACATAGAAAGAGATAGACAGGAAAAAATTGTGGACAAGAAATTCACAGGAGAGAAAATTAAAATACCCAATAAATGCATTAAATAATCAGGGAACTGCAAATAATGTGATCAATTCAAATCTATTAGAATGACAAAATTTATGTCAATAATAAAGTGTTGACAAAGAGAGTGACGGGGAACAATGATATTACTGGTGAGAATGTAAATTGGTAAAACAACATTAGAAAGCAATGTGGCAGTATTTAGTAAAGTTAAACATGGGCATGCTCTACCACTCAAAAACTATTTCTAGGTTGTGTGTGTGCGCACGCATATATACCTTGAAAGTCACAAATGTATGAGTAAGAGGCATACAAAAACTTTCACCACAGTTTTCATAATATCAGCAAAAAAGTGTAAGCCACTAAAATATCTATCACAGGCATAGTTAAATGATTGTGCATTCTTAGAGCAAATGAATGAACTAGAGATGCACATATCAATGTGCATAAATATGAAAAATATAATGGCAAGGGAAAATTATACAATTACATTTATAGTGTGAAATCATTAACATTAAAGACATGAAAAATAACAGTTAAAGGTATATACCTGTAGAGCAAAAATAAATAAATAAAAGCTTACTAATGCTAACAAAGTAAGAATGATGGTTACCCTCTTCTTCATCTGATCAGGAAGGAGGGGACCCAGGGGATTTCCAGATTATATATACCTACTTCTTTTCCCCAAAACCTGAAGCAAATATGGTAAAATGCTAAGATGTGGCTCAGTGGGTGACTGCTACACAGATGTTTATGATTTTCTCTATACTTTTGTATAGCCGACATAATATATGTTTTGTTCAACAGATTTCCTGAAAGTGAACACACGTGATTCATAGAAGAGCCACCCAGAGCCTCACTCACAGCCAGTGCTGAAGATAGGATTTTAATATATTTCTCTGTCCTTCTGTTTGTCAAATTCATCACTGAGTAGTGGCTGCAGTGAGAGGAAAGGGGAAGAAAAGTAATACAGTGTACAATGGAAAAACTAGGACCTCTGCCAGCAGACCCGCAGCGTACTAGGTTCCATCAGCCTGAGTCCCGGGGTAAAAGCAACATGGAGCCAACTGAAGATGGTAGGGAGCAAAGCAAAGCTAAGCCTCAGGTGACATGGAGTAAAGCAGTCATAAACTTTGTTGCTGAGAGCTGCCGTGACTTTAGGGTTTTTGTTACTGCAGTATAACTAAGCTTAAATTGAGGTATACAATCAAGCTGGCTGCTAAGCCCATTGGGAAAATAAATGATAGGGAATTTTACTATGCTGGATTAGGCTGATAATAACTAAACCACATAATCAATCTTAAGATCACAAAGAAAGACAATCAAACATGATGTGCTTCTTTTCATAAGCTGCAACAGAAAGTATTGGGGGGTGGTATTTAAACCTGAGGTTATTAGACCAGCCAAAGAACCTCGAAGGGTAGAAGGAAAACTCTTCCTTTCCAGTAAGAGCAATGCATCAGTCAAATGTACAACATGAACTTGTTTGTATCCTGGTTAAACAAATTAGGTATTAACAAATTTACAAAAATCAAATAACTGAAATCCCCTTTTTATCTTTCCTGTTTTTGATATTTTTTTAAAGTATGAGAATGGCTTGTTTTTTTTTTAAAGTCTAAGATACATATTAAAGTATTTAAAGTAATAATATAATATTAGGGTTTGCTTTAATAATACAATGGTGAGAGGAATAAGTCAAACAGGATTGGCTAGATGTTGTTGAAGCTGGGTAATGAGGATTTTTTATCAAAATTAAAAACTTCTGCTTCTCTCAAGATATCATTAAGAAAATAGAATGAAAAGTCACATGCTGAGTGACTATATATTCAGAATACATATATGAGACAAAAGATTTGTATCAGGAATATATAAATAATCTTTATAATCCAATAATAAAACAAAGAACTCAAAATGGGAAAAATCAGATACTTCACAAAAAGATATATGAATGGCCAATAAGAACATGAAAAGTTGGAACAGTTTTCAGCAAAACATAACTTTGCAACCATACAAATGCAAAATAAAACCAAAATGAGATTCCACTACAAACCACTAAAATGGCTAAAATTTAAAAAGACATTTGAAAAGACAATTGTAAATGCTGGTGAGGATGTGAAGCAACTGGAACTCTAATTGCTATTAGGAATATAAAATGGTACAATCACTTGGGAAAATAGCAGCTTTACTAATAACAGTCAAAAAGTGTATAAATGTATAAATAGAGATACAAATAGTGTTGTGTCCTTATAATGGAAATTCAGCAATAAAAAGGACAGAATTACTGATGTTGGCACCAACATAGATGAATCTCAATAACATTATACTGTGTAAAAGAGGCCAGATCAAAAGGAGTATATAGTCTATGATTCCATTCAACGGAAGGTCTAGAAAAAGCAAAACTAAACTATAGTGACATAAAGCAGATCAGTGGTTGCCTGGGGCTGGGGGTATAACAAGACTGACTGACAAAGATTATAAAGGACCCTTTTGAGGTGGCTGAAATACTGACCATGCTGTTGGTTAAATGGGTGTACATTTGTCAAATCTCATCAAAGAGTACCATTAAAACAGCTGCTCTTATTGTATATAAATTATACCTCAAAGTTGATTTTAAAAAGCTATAATCAGGTATAATTATAACATATAACTATGCCACTTTACGAGGTCATGTATAAGGGTAAATCATATAATCAAGTGAAAATAAGGATTCAAGGAGAAACCACTAAGGAGGAGAATCAAATTGTCTCAATAATCAAAGATACTGTATCCACACCCTAAATTTAGATGAGAACATAAAGTGAAGACATAAAGGGATAATGGGCTATTTTAGTTCTCATGTCTAAAAAGAGAACAAGTCCTAGGAAAAAGTTGAATCTTGAATGCCATATTAAATTACGGATATTATTTTTCACAAAATTGTGAAATAAAAGACATGGAAATATATTGGAATATGTAAAATGGCCTTCATATCGATAATTCTTGGGTAATAAATACATGCATACATTAAGTTCAGGGCATTATTTTTGAGAAGGCAGTAAAATGTGTACTACACGCTATGAGAATCTCTACCCACAATGTTCTTTCTTTAATTAAAATTTTTTTAAAAACCAGTGTAAAGGATAAACATTTAGAACTCTGAAAAACACAAGTATCAGGGAAAAAATATTCCTGGCCATTCTCAAACTGAGATAAAAATATCTCAGACATATAATAATAGAGTGTCCTGCATACGTAAAGCCGGTGGGAGCAGAGGATGTTGACCTGGCCTATCAAAATTTCTTTGCACTCTTGGAAGGAGCTTAAATGGGAAATTTTATGTTTTTTGGTTGTTTTTAAAATAGCCTTCAGAAGATTTAGAAAACAAATTGAGGTCACAACACAACACTTCAAACAATACTTTTTATGACTTATCTTCTGAGACAATCAAGTCCACACTCCTTTACCTTACAGGTACGTCCCTGGAAACATTTGAGAAGAATTGTTTAATGCGTATGTTAGGAATTTTATTAGACTACTAAATAAATTAAACCTCAAAATAACAAAAGCTTTAGACATAAAATAGGAGCTTTATTCATTGTCTATTCCTACTAAGCTATGGTAGAATATCACTTTCCTTATGACTGGTCTCCCACATTAAAGCAGGCCAAATTATTTTGATTTCACTTAAAGTTATTAAGTTATTTGTCATTTCAAAACCTCATAAAGTAAACAAAAACATGATTTTAATATACCTTTTTTCCTAAAAACTCAGTTATTTAAAATAAGCTTAAGGCTCTGAATTTAAATCCAGGTATCATAATCTGATTGATGTCTATTTCTCCTATACACCTTGTTTCTCTGTATTTTTAAATAAAAGTCTCATACTTAGGTGGGCACAATAAGGCAATGAGATATGGCATTCCAGATAGCAAAACTTCATTCAATATCTGCTGCTCCAATGCACTCTTTCGATGGAAAAGTAGTCTGTGTTCCCTTTGGGTTTTTTTTTACATTTATGCTGTGGAAATTTTTTTACTTTACTAAGGGATACTAAAATTTCATTCGAGCTCAACCCCACTGAATAACAATTCTAAATCAGTCAAGCCTATATTAATATAATTTCACTGTACTTACAGTAGTACTTCTTTCAAATACCATCAAAAGTGAATTCCTACCTCTCACTGCCAGCATTTAAATTCTAAATGATGCTTCAAAACTATCCGCAGCTGTTTTACAGTCTATAAAGCATGGATATTCTGCTCTATGGGTGATGTAGTTCACTGACCACATTTTCACCTGAAAGCAGTTCTGTTTAATATAAATGTTTGGCTCAAATATCTGCGTGCCTAAAATACTTGGGAGAACGCATTTCAGAAAGTAATTTAACCTCATTAGGAACGTATTGTATAAAATGGAAAGGCATTCGCCACAGCTCCACAGCAAGCACTTTCATTACGTAAGCAGTCCATATTCTTGCAGTTAGGTACTCTACACACTGTTTTCCTTTAATGATTTTTCAGTTGGAAAAAAACACCAACTTTTAAAAGACATAGGATAGATTTTGGCTTTTGCATTAATTTTATGAGTGTGATCAATAATATCTCTTATTAAGGGACAAAAATACTTGGACAAAATAGAAGTTTGGCACTGGGAAATAACTCACAAGACTCAATGGAAGCATTATTCTCTTAAACATCTATCTTCTAAATCAAAATTAAACCTGACAATAGATTCACTCACCAATATTTTCTGTGGGCATTGAGACCCTGGTTGGTTCTACGAGATTGTCAGCCAGGACAAAAGCTCCTTCTTCCAATGTATCCAGTAGCATTGTTGCAGTATGCGCTTGTTCAGAAGAATTCATGTGTTTCCATGATTCCAAAGCTTCAGGTCTCAGAAGGTTGTCCACTGTGTCAACAATTGCCTGCATCCATTAGAAAACTATCATTAGTTTTGACTACTTCTAGTACCAAGGTGATTTTCAATCACTGACTAGTGACAACTGTAATATTTATCTGTCATGATGATTTACTCTTATGGAAGAACACCTGGACAACATATATCTGGCCAACTTGATGTCTGACCCTTTCAAAATAGAGCTAGCTGAAGATCAGTAGACTACTATTTGATTATAAAGACTAAGTATAAAGAGATGACTCATTTCTGTTTATCTAATCATATTTCAATTGTTGCAAAGAAATAAAACCAGTGTCAGCTCTTAATCTGAGGTATTACCCCTACATGCATGGTCACTCCTACATAAAACCTCAAGACTTAAATGTTCTAAATAGAAAACACTGGTGTCTCTAGAGTAGCCTAATACCTATGCTTGAAAATTAAACCATATTGTTTTTTGGAACCTGAACTAAAAATAATAACCAAAATTGTGCCTTATAACATTGTCTACTTATTATCATTGGGAAAAAAACAAGGTGATTTCAAAGTGTATAAGTTATCTGTGAACATTTTCAACTCTTCCAATTGCCTGGCCAGCTAAAAAACACTCGAGAGTATACCTTAATTCATAAACAATCATCTGTTTTTAAGGAGATCAAGAGAACAGTCAAAATATTTAAAACCTATACTAATAATTTAAGAAAAACAGAGAGGCAAAGTAAAGTCTTAATAAATATCCAAGTTATAAATATTCCTATGTGTAGGTTTAGTTTATTACCATGTAAAACAACATTAAATAAAAATGTAACCCGGTCAGTTAAGCAATTGAAGGCAGGCTTTTGTACTGATACTTACTGTAGCTGTACACTGACTATGGCCTGGATAACTGAAATCACTGAGTTTATTTACTCTTTCCCATTTACCTAGCCATAATGTGTCATTAAGCCCAAATATCAATTGTTTTGATCTACTGATAATCACTGAGGAAAAAAAACACACTCTACAAAGAACAACAAAAATTGCTAGTTTGAGGTACTATATTGAAATGAGTACGGGGAAAAGTTGTTTGAGGCTACTGTCAGAGTTAAGATTAATTAGCTTAGTCCAACTTAATATCCTCGTTCTGTCTGCCACGTGAGCCACCACGACCTTCCTAGCAGGTAGAAGATACTCGCAAGTGGCATTAAAGGCTTTTTTCTCTCTCTGATGGGAGATAGAATAGTCAAAGTGCTCACACTGATACTGCTGCAGCCATTAACTAGAATGGAACAGAAATTGGTCTGCTGAGGCCAGATTCATTAGTCACCAAGAAATACAGACTGGAGCCTCTAATCTAAGTTACAAATGAATCCTCTGTCACAAAGCAGGAACTCGCTTCATTTGCACAGTGTAAGTCAGCTTCTGATTTGTAACTTAAGGAGTTTTATTAGTTTTATCTGAACACAGAAGCTCACTTGAGACATACTGAAAATGACACTGGTCAGAAATTAAGGTCATGCTGAAATTTACTACCTATACACATAACTCGCTGATGGCATGCTTTTATTAATTTGTAATGCTCCTTAGTTATTACTAGTTGTATTTTTCTAGTGGAATCAAAATGATCATTAGCCTAATCATATTCCTGAAGTAGTCTCCCTGCCAAAGAAAAAAAGCTATTCTATTCCCACTGAGATATATGTCCTGGGCAACATACTAATTATTACATTTCACACGTTAACTAATACCTTAAAGGTGAGCTGAAAATTTCCATACAACAAATTCTATACACTTCAGTATCTATTTCTTTGCCCCCATTAAACAGGCTAATAAGGGACTTTCAAAATATTACCACCTAAAAACAGACTTTCCCACTGCCTTTTCTTGTAAAGTTCTCAGATGCAGCAATGTCTATTACTCGTTAGTGAAATGCTGTTCTTTTTTTCTAGATCTTGCCAACTAAAACTGGTGAAGTCATATCTTTTGAATAATCTCTATTCTACAAAACTTACAAAGTTCTTTTGTTTTGTTTTCATACATATACAGATTAGTTCTTCAAGGTTTGATTGACTAGGAATATGGTCCCCAGATGAGTAGGGTTAGAAAGTAACCATCCCCAGGCAAAAGGAACTTCTTTATTATTTGGATCTACCACACAGAACTGGCTTGGCATAATTCCACTGTTAGCCTCACCATGTTTCCTATTTTACTTGGATATACCAGTGAGAAAAACTGGCTGCAGTGGACAAGGATTTTAAGCCAAACAGTGGCTTTCCGTTTCTATCATCTCGATAAAAACCAACATATAACATATAACGAGAGCACTGTCACATTTTATATTTTATTTCTAGTAACCCATCCCCTTATCAACCTGATTCTAGAAATGACTCCAAAAAATTTCAAGACAAAGCCTGTTTCATTTAAGAGTACACCACAGAGATAAGAAAGCAGTGACTTTTTCATGCACATACATTATGACTACACAGTCTTTGATATGATAAACTGCCAGGAATATATCATAGCTGTTTCACTCAAGTTGTTTTTCAATCCACAGAGATGACAACAGGAAATAACGAGACTTTATGATAACTTTCCAATTCAGAGGCTATTTCATTAAAATTCTTGTATGTTTGGATGAATGGAAAAACAGCAAAAATTATAAAAATAAAGTATTTGCTTATTCTGAGAGTAATATACCTGTGAAAAGCCAACATTTGTACAGCTGATATGGGGCACATTATATAATTATCAAAGACTGAAATACATTGGATCATGCAGCAAGATGATAAAGCGTAACAGGTAGCTGAAGAAGGGAGAAAGCAGGGTGACAGCACAGGGGAGATACCTTAAGGTAAGCCCTGCATGTCTTCTCTCGTTTTTGGAGCTTTTTAGTAAAAGAAAAGAAAATCAGAGGTTAGATTTTTATCTGTTGAAAATTGAGGAAAGAAGAAATCCTCAGAAATTAAGCTGGTGGTCCTGAGCTCAGCGTTTATGATGTACCGTAATCCTCTGGATTTTTGTGAGTCTATACTGATTGCCAAGATTGTGTATTCAGTTTTCAGCTGTATTTTACTAAACATGATTATCCAAAGTATCTTGATAAACCTAGAGACAAAGTATGTGATGAAAAGGAAGAAAAAAACCATAAAACCGTTTCAGCCACAGATTTCGGATTCATATGAATTTCATATAAACACTTTACAGTGTGGTTAAAATAACTATCAAATTTTTGTCAAGGTAGGAAAAATTAGTAGCACTAACACAGTATACTCCTAGAAAAGGAAACTTGTCCTTCTCTCAAAACCTACCACTGAAAACAGTATTTCAGTGGCTAACATTCCTATATGCATCACAATTTTCTTACAGTCACAAGAGTTGACTGTATTAGTATATCAGTTGTGTAACAGAATCTCTCCTAGTGGGCCTTCCAAAGTGAGAGTACTGACCAAAACCAGGCAGATGACGTTTACCACCAACTAAAATCTCCCTCAGGTAATTAGCGTCATTTGGGGGGTGGGAATGGGTGTGCCCGTTGCTCCTTTCCCAACTAGAATTCTTTCTTGAGATATGAACCAAATTAGAAGTTCTGTTTCTATGCGTTTGTCCAGGGGGCCAAAAGTTAGTCAGTTAACTGCTGGAAGAATCCAGAGCAGCCATACAAAACATCTAATTGAAAACAACGGAAAATTTCTACCTACCTTGTTATAACTCCGTCCAGCTGAATCCTTTTCACTAGGTTTCAGTTCCTGCAGCTGCGCATCAAGAATGTCCACCAACTGCTCCATCAACCTCACTGAAGAACTCACGTCCCCAGCAAACACTGGCCCTTTGGTATGTTTAGCCAGTTCATTGGCAAGGCTAGCAGCGTTTTCTCCACTTCTGATCTGAAATGACAGTTTATATTATCTCAGTAAGATTTCTTGTTCTGTTTGTGGCTTCTTATTTTTTCCCAAGTATCTTTGTTGTGGTGAGAAAAGTATTTGCAAATACGTCAAAATCTGCAACTGAGACCAATAATTTCTCTTCATTTCAGATGATTAAAGATTCTTAGATCCTCAAAAAAATATACTTAATCAGACATTTTAAAGAAACAAAAGGTAAAAAAATCAGAAATCGTTTAAAAAATTTTTGAGATAGTTCTCTCATTTCACTGCAACCATTTAAAACTATTTAAAAATCTTACTTATTTATTCCAATGATCCAAAAATTTAAGTGAGAATGTAATCAATATAATACTGAGGGCTATTATCTACTGCTTGCATTTTAGAAAGGTAGATGGCGAAGGAGAAACTAAAATGTCATTGCATTACAATGTAATATTAAAGTTACTAATGCTTTTTAAAGTCATTTTTCTTATTCTATCATAATCATCTGCATTATGAACATCTGCTTGCATTCTGTGGATTCAGTTGCAAATTAATGATACTTGATTTATTAGGGCAATACACTATTTGTCTTACAAACATCAAAAGAAACAGAACTAAATATGAATGAAATTAAGCAACTATGTACTCATTAAAAAGCTTAACATAGAAAACAGCATGCCCTAAAACATATGTAACTTTGAATAAATAGTTTACAGACAAAGCTATGCATAATTTTTTACTTTTATGCTGAACAAAGAGCAACGAAGCTGGTTTTAACATACAAAGTTAAATTATTTATGTTAGAAGTTAAAGCCCTTAATCACCAATGTGTATCATATTAAAAGGTTCCAACCAACCTTCTGAGCCAGCTGATTTACCCAGTGTGAGGTACAGTTGCTAAGATCGGGGCCCCTAGGGTTCCATGTTCCAGTGGAAAGCATGCAGAGATACGAGGCAGTTCCTACAACAGATGTAGAAAGCAACAGTGAAATTGAAACCATTTTTTCTGCATGCATTCGGGAAATCAGCTATGATGATCCTACTCCGTGCGTTAAATTTTGAATAAACATTAATGGAAGTAGTTGACAATAACTGATGAAAAGTAGGGTATAATACAGACTATAAACAGTAAATATAAAGTCGGCACAGAAATATCAGACATTTACAGCAAACAAACAAAAAGCCCTTGATTTTCTTGGGACTCATCCAAAATGATACATTGCAATGAGAAAGACAGCTGTAAGGAAGCCTCACTAGAGAATCCATGGGCAAAAATCTCAGGCTTGACCTAGGTCTTTAAGAGGGAGAGAATTTAATTCAGTGCCTGACCTTAAATGACTTTTACAGTTTAAAAACCTTTAAGTTGTCTACATGTGCTATATTACCAAAGTAACAAAAACAACAATGAAGTTAGCTATCGTAAATATCTCTTTCCTCAAATAAAATCACTTCTGTGTAATTTAGAACCTACTTAAAATAAGTTTTTGTTTGTTTGGGTTTTTTTTTGCTCTACCCAGGCCTTTCACTGTTGTGCCCTCTCCCGCTGCGGAGCACAGGATCCGGACACACAGGCTCAGCGGCCATGGCTCACGGGCCCAGCCGCTCCGCGGCACGTGGGATCTTCCCGGACCGGGGGCACGAACCCGTGTCCCCTGCATCGGCAGGCGGACTCTCAACCACTGCGCCACCAGGGAAGCCCCTAAAATAAGTTTTAAAATGTATATATAGTATTTGACAGGAAATACCTCTCGTTCCCTTGGGACATGGTCGTTCAACCATCATTCCCCTTTGTGTCTGAGGCCACCTTATCCCCCTTGCGTCTAATGCTTCACAGAATCTCTCTGGCAGGGGAAAAATATTTGTTACAGGAGGAATTTTGGTTGTAGAAACTGCTGGAGGTGGTTTTGTCCCTTTGCTTCCTTCCTGAGATCCAGCTACAGTTGTGCTCATGGGGCCTTTCTGTGAAGGGCTTGTGGTTGATACTGTGGTTTTGAACATCTCAGCTGAAGAAGTTACTGTCACAGCTGTGGTAGGCACTACGGAAAAAAGATGAGTATGTTAATCTCAAACACACACTTGCACTCATATGTGAACGTGTACGCACGTGCACACACACACACACACACACACACACACACACACACACACACCCTACCCATCCAACTACCCCAACACCAACAAAATGAGAAATTAATGAGAATATCCGTAGGGTGGGAGGAAGAATAAATCTCTTCATTTATTCCAATTTATTCATATTGTTGGCTAAGCGATGGCAGTTTAGGATTTACCATAGATTTTGCTCTATGACTCTAATTGTGCTAGGCTTACTTCTCAATGAAATATTTGATAATAAATTTTATGTACAATTTCATCATACATCATGTAACAGGAAATGAAGGGCAGTTTCATATAGAAAATTTCAATGTACATATCAAATACATTATGTCATATCAAATACATTTAGAAAAATCCGTTTCTTATATAAATTCATACTCTGAAACAATAAAATTCAAAGTATCAACAAAAGTCTAACCATTACATATAATTAGGACAATAGAAAATTTCAAGTCACCCACTCTGCATCTTGAAGGCAAACAAATACTGTAACATCTTTCCACCCAGCAGCCATTCTTGCTTGAGAGATTTTTGAGCATGCCTGATTAGATCCAAACAGAAGATAAGCTGGGCATGCTTGTGCTGTTTCAGTAAGGAAACATCTGAGGCTTCGACATTTTTACTTTTGAAAACACAGGTATGAAAAAGAAACTACTTCTGGTCAGAGGTTACAATGCAATCTCATATCAAGATAACGGGTTCGATCAAATAATGCCTAATTTGAAAACAACCCTACATATCCTACTGACCTTTAACAGAGAGTATAAAAGGATTTAAAAATATAAAAGTGGATTTAAGCGTAGAAATTTTAAAATAAAAAAATTTAGGGTTATTTTAGACTTCCAACATTACTTTTAAACTGTTGAATCCACTAGGTTAAAATAATAATGGAGCTTAATGTTTCCCTCATTAACACTTAATTTAAAAAAAAACAACGAAAATTCTGTCAGTAAAACTTTAATGGCACCATTTAAAATCTATTAGGTGATCACACTACAGTTTTATCAACATTTAGATTACTGGCTCTTAAGACCTTGTAAATATGATGCCTTAAATTTAAATTGAGTAGAGCAAACTAAAATTAACTATTTTTTAAAATAATCTTATAAAACATTAACTTAATTTATGGCTTTGCTATACATAAGTAACAGACTAGAACATTAAAACTTCTTGGAAAACAAGTTCATATTATCACTGATAATATTAAGCTCTGGTCCATAAATAGTTTACATAATTCTGACTCTATGACAGAGTATGCTAAGTTTATCAAAAAAAGTAGTGTGTACTTGTTTCTAGTTCTTTAGTAGTGAGAAACTTCTTGTTATCAATAAGTGCAAGACACACTTTTTACACCCTTTTTTCATTCTATCACAAGAGAAACTTCTTAAGCAATGTTTTATTTCCAGGGCATCAGTTACTGACCATATGAGAGAAGCCTGTGTACATTAGCCAAGCATCATGCCTAGCCAGCTGCTGCAGAAACCTATTCAAACCTGTTTATCTTTCTCTGTAAAGCGCTTCCCTGACATCCTGTTAAACCTCGTAATTTTCTTTTGATTACAATGCAGCCAGGCTTTCAGTGCTTTCTCAATTAACATTTGTCAAAAGCATCACAATCTTTTGCAGAAGTGTCAAGTGAATGCTGCTGAATGAAATCTAAAAGCCGGGGGGCGGGGGGATCCGGAACAAAGAGAAAAGGGCAGAGCAAAATGGTTTAGTGCTACACCTTCTGATGTATCCCTTGACACTGTGCTAATTAGTACATATTTAATCACTGAAATATGTATTAACAATACTACAATTAGTGATCTGTTTGCTGAGCATCAGCAAAGATTCATAATAAGTGAGTGAAGGTAGGCAATAAAATGACTTTTATTAAATGCACAAAATTTCATGCAACATTCTATACCATATTTGCATGTGTCATTGATAATAAAATTTCATACCTTTTTACCTTTTGTTCATCAAAAGAAGTTTAAAGGGAAGCAACACATTCTTCAAAGGTAAACCAATGAAATATTGGGGCATCATGAAAATAAACATGAACGTCAACTTTAAGTGGCAAAATGAAACCCTTTAGGAGGACAACTATAAGATTTTGCAAGGCCAAAGCTTAACAACTTCAAGGAAAGCATTTTTTTCTAATGTTGAAGCTAGAAATGAAGAGGTATTTCTAAAAATTAATATTTCTTTCCCTAGATGAAGACAGGTCACAACAGGGCACCCCATGATGATAAAAGCTTACACTTTATTCAGCATTTATGTACCAGATGCTGTGCTAATCACCATTCATGGATCATCAGATCATCTTATTTAATCCTTACCACAACCCCATGAAGTAGGCACTATGATTATCTTCCTTTTACAGAAAAGAAGACTGAGCCATGGAGGAGGTTAAGCAATTTGTTCAGGTTCACTTGTCCATACTCTTAAATGTTATGATCTTACTTTTCTAGATAAAAGATTTTTAGAGACTCTGGGGAAGTATGGCACCCTACTAAGCAATCTGCCCTTATTTTGGAGCATTTAACTGACACTGTGTTCTGCATAAATCTTTAAAAGAAGAAAAAATGTGGGAACATAGGATACTGAAGCAATAAAAAGTTTCGTAAGGAACCGTATTTGGCAAAAGGCTCAAAACTCAAGAATATCCTATAAATGGTAACAGAAAACATGGCAACTCACAATAGACTTATGTCATAAATCTAAACCCTACTTTACAGAGCCTGTCCCAAAATTATCAGGTGCCATATCAAACACACAGATTAAATGACTTAACATTCTACCTACCATTTATTATTTGAGTACAGAGATTAGAAACGGTGCCAATAATGCTAATAAACATATTTAATAGGTACCCATGAAAATTTCAACAAACACATACAGAATGGTTCAATTTACTACAACAGTATTTACTAAGAACTTGCTAATTATCACCAGCTTTTTCCTGTGTGAAAAGATTTTAAGGACAATATGGGTTGTTATTTCCCTCTTCCAAGTCCCAAAACTCACCCATTGTTCACTGAATGAACTCCAGTTAGAGTGAGTCTGTAGCCTGGTAAGGCAAAACTGCAGATTTATTAAATTTACCCTTATTCGATGTCTACAAACACTGATCATCTTTTAATTAGCATCCATTATCAGTGGGAAGATGTTTTAAGAAATATGTATTCTACACTGAACACTTCCTAAGTAATAGACCTAACTGGCTCTCTTGATAAAAAATTTCCCTCATGTTGTTTAAGTGTCATACTTCATTATTACTCTAAGACAGATATTCAGAAACTGTCAAAACTCAAGACACAATATTTCTCGATAATGTTTGGGATATCAAATCTGAAGACAGATTAAGTAAACATATAAATCAATTCAGATTAAGACATAGAAAAGATATATATGATATATCTTAATATATGACTGAAATGGGATTTTTCTAAGTCCATTTTATAGAGAAAGAAAGTAAAAGATGAAAAACAGACCTAGTTCAAGGAAATGGAGCAAATTAACTATGCCGAGATCACAAAAAGCTAAAAATTTAAAGAAAAAAAGAAAGACGTATTTGAAAACATTATTAAGGCCAAGCAATAATGTACTTGTGCTGTTAGGAATGAAAGGCTTGGATTTATAAATGGGGAAAAGTACTGAAGCTAATACAGTGTGAAACAGTCCACAATGAAAAAATATCCATTTTACAGCACAATGTACATTTCAGCTATATACATGGTAGCAAAGCCAGTACATAAGACTTGCTGACAGTGGCTTACTGGTTTGACCTAAATGTATGAGCCACAATAGTTCTGCAATGCCCCATCTACATGCAGTTAGATAACAGCACATATCTTAGATGAGCGAGGCAGGAGTCTCTCTAAAAGCATTTAAAGGTAAATTGTAAAGAGCACGTGAATAAGAGAATACAATTCAAACATCAGCAAGAAATTTAGGTCAGATAAAACTTTTTACCACTAAGGGTTTAATAAGGGGTCAATACGAATTTTCACTTTCTGAGAATATATAAGAATAGTTAACTATTTTGGATAACACAACACAGCTGTAGGAATGCAGTTACCACATATTGCTAAGTTTCTCATTTTCGAAGCTGGTAACTTTTTTCCAAAAAGCATCCAAATTATCAAAGATTCTTTCATCTGAAATGGATCAAGTTATTTACTAGAACATAAGCCACATGTGGAAAATGACATTTTTACTCATCTTGTATTTTATGAAGCACTCTGTGACAATCAGGGAGGCAATGATTCCTTGTTGAGCTGCATCTGTACTCAACTTTAGGTGCTGCCTGATTATGAATTTACATTTTTAAAATTTATTTTCTATTTTTTTCTAATGGAGGGAAAGAGATTTACTGCTACCCAAGATAAATTTAACAGCTGTGAGGGTAATACAGGTTACAAAAAAGATTAACACATGTATCTCCACAGTGTCAAATTTTGTCGATTACTGACCTTCTGCCTTTTACAAACCTATAGGATAAAGGAGAAGCATAGTACTAGCGTTTAGAAAAACAACTGAGATATAGGAACCATCCCAAATTGCTAGCCTCAAGAGAAAAAAGATAGGTCTGAATTTAAAAATAAAGAATACTAAGACTATCAACAAAGATTTTTATGTCCTAACAGATTTCATTGTTGAAAATTTAACAATGGGACATTGCTGCAATTTTCACCCAACAAATTCTAGACATACATGAATTAGAGAAAAAGGGGGCTTATACTAAGTCATATGTCATTATTGCCCTTATGTTAAGAAGAAAAATCACATATTTTTGTATTCTATAACTCAAATTAGAAATTCAATTACAAAAGGCTTCTGCTTTTGAGGTCCTAACCCTATGACAACATTTAGAATTTAGTAACATTATACCCTAAACTATGTGTGGGTGTATGTAATTGTGTTTAAGTGTGTGAATGTACACTACTTTAACAGAAGAAAAAGATGTTAATTTATGTTCCACCTTGTTGAAGAGACTGATTTAGTCACTCCAAGGAACATTCTGGCTCCTACAATTTTGAAGTAACTCAATAATATGATAATTCTAATTAACTCAGAAAATTGAAATAATTCAGATCTTTAAAACACAAATATTATTGCTCATATAGAAAAGACATAATAAGTGCAAGCTCTATAATAATATATTAAGAGGTCATTCTTCTATCTTCTACCTCATATGAGTATGAGGTAATCTTGCTTTAATGAAACATCCAAAACTTCATTTACCCTCAAAAACTGTTCACTGCAGAACTGAATTAACTTGCTAAACTAAAATATATTTCCAAAGATTTATAAAGTAATGATCCTACATAAAGATACCTAAAGAGAACACAAATCAAAAAATGCTAGTGGATTTGTCTTCATAAATCAACACTTGGGATCATTTAATGCTTAGTCCATGTGTAACAGTTAAAGTCACAGAAATACTGACCTAAAACAGTCACAAATTTATTGGGAAGTAAAAATGTGTTATTTTACACGATGATCTAGTAAGATGTTAGATGACTCCTTCTCCTACCCAGAGAGCAGAGGCCAAAACTTCAGAATACTTATGCCTGGCATTGTACATCAATCCTAGCAATTCTCCTGTGACTTCCTAACAAAAATTTCCTTTAACCACTGGCGCCAAGAAGTTAAAAGGTCTGCACATAATCAATTCAGAAGTCAGGTAGAAAAAACACACAAAGCTAACAGGTTTGTAGTTGGCATTACATTTTTAGCAATGAAAATCTAAACTGACCAAGGATGCTACAATTTTTTGAAACCAACATCTAAACGAAGAAATTCAGAAAAAGAAAATGGACCAATATAAGGCTAAAATGTACACAGTATGTGACAATTTGAAATGCCACAATATTATCATTTGCCCTTGAACTATGAAAAGGGAAAGAAAATAAATAGGAAAAAAATTAAGAAGTCTTAAAAATAAACTGTTCATAAAAGATATAAGCATTAGCAAGCAAACATTCTTACCTTGGGCAGGATCAGGTGGACCAAACTCCAGAGAATATCGTAAAATGAAGTTATTGTTCCACACGTAGAGTTGGTTATCTCTTGGATTGTAATCCACTGCAGCAATATACTGATACTGGTTGGGGAAGGGAACATCTACATATTCTCCTCGGTTTAATCGGGTATTGTAAATATAATCAATTGCATTCTTGCCTGTTTCACTCTCATTGTCTTGATAAACTGACCTGACCACATAAAGGACTCCACAGATCATAAAAGCATTTGATGCAGCTCGCTTGTCATACACAGTCTCCCACGTTGCTTCAAAGCGAAGAGTGTATGGATTCAGTTGGCTAATAACTATCATTCCATTGTTCTGTTCAGTGGCATAAATGACCCATAAGCCATTTTCATCAACTGCTAGGTCAATATCAGTTTTTCCTCCCCATCTATATGGTGAGGTATCATGATAGTTAGCATAGTTAATTATGGCCTCTCCACTCTTAATTCTAGTCCTCAAGTCAAATTTCACAATATTCCTTGTTCTTTCTTTGTTAAAGAAGACAGCACCATCATATACCACAAATCCAGTACCATCTACTCGATTTGGAAGTTTGTATGTTGTTGTTTGGCGACTGTTTTGGAAATCTTCTAAAGAAGCATATTCTATTAAAGTATCAGTACGATATGGAGTCCAGGGCATGAAATAAATTTTATCTGCAGCCTGAAGAGGGTCCTTGCACCAAGCACCTGCCTTTTGTTCAGCTTCATATATACATGGTGAATCCACAATTGCTTTCAAGGTCCCAGGGCACACAAAAACTAACAGTCACAGAGAAAAAACAAGAATTAAGCAAAGTTAAAAGACTATACAGGCAAACCAAGTTTTAATGATCATAGATCAAAAGAGAAGAATTCACTCTATTAGCATTCAATTTTACCAGAAATTATACTTAACACAAGTACTACCTTTCTTTCCTTAAGTTACCATAATTGATGTACCAGCATACAAAGCAGCTGGGGTTTATTTTCACAAATACAAACCTAAGTTTAGGATCATTCATGATTGAGCTAACAATTTACATTTTTGCTATGTGTTTTTATCTTATAATTTGGTAATTTATGCTTTAAAACTCTGAGCTTTGTACATAAGGGTGAACAAAGTACTTTTAGACCAAACTTTGTACCCTCCCTTCCTTAGCCCACTTATAAGCCCCCAAAAGCAGAACACCAAAATTAAGCGAATAAAACAAACCCAATGTGAAGGCTTATTTAGAACGTCTATGGAACTTAGACTGAAAACAAAAGTGCTTCAATTGAAGGAACATAAATATTCGGAAAATGCAATTAGAAGCAGAGAAAAGTAAATACGAGGAAAGGAGTGATGAAACGACCAGGAGACCCTGTAACCATGGCATGCTATGGAGAGGGTTCTGGAAGCCAGGCAAGATGACACTTTAATAATAAAATATCCAAGGGTATCAGAAAAAGAGATAAAGAGTGAAAAGAAACAGAGAAAGGACAGCTCCCCCTCGCCGACTTCAGAAATTTTACCCCGGCACCAGATTTAGCAGTCATATAATTTCACTGTAAACAGTCGACTTCTTTATGAGGTGCATTTATGAGATCCTGCTGATTATATATTAATGTCAGGAGTGTTGTAGGGGAAGGGAAGGGAGAAGGTAACATCCATAAGGCACATAACAGGGAGCTGGGGTTCAAACTGTATACGTTATTTACCTTTTTGCTCCACTTCTATTTTAAGCATCGGAAGAAAAAAAAAAGTGCAAGGAAAAAAGAAAAAAGATTAAAATAAATTGACAGTCTAAGACTGAATTCGTAATAGATGCTAAATATAAGAAGAATAAGAGCTGCACTACTTTGGATAAAGAGAAACACAACAGGAAAACCTAGCAGGAGAAAAGATACTAAAGTTACATAAAAGAACATGGATCAATCATTTTAGTAGATTAAGGAGGCAATACAAATATGTTGGCATGTTGCTTCACTTAGTGTACCTGAATAAATAATGAAACTCTTCACTAATGCATGGTGTACATACTCTTGCCTTTCCCAAGTCACTCAGCATTCTTATCAAGTTTTACTTTAAATAGGTAGGCTATAGACACAAATGCATGCATAGGTGTATCATCCCCATTTATCTTATGCAAACTCATTATTAAGCTGACTAAAATTAGGTAAGCATAACAACAGGGAAATATATTTATAAACATGGCAACTCAATTTTGAAGCTCAGGTCAAAGCTAATGAATACTGATATTGTTACATTTTTCAAAGATACTTATGTAAGAAGAAATATATAATTATGCATCTCAGTACGTTTCAATTTTTTTCTATTAAATTTTCTGTTTCTAGAAAAATCTATCTTAACTATAAAAAATCTGCCTCCTTTTCAGGAATACATATGCCTCCCCCTTTACCCCAATAGTTATTTTGAAGGGTACGCTAAGGTAGTACCTTTCTTCCCCACTAATAATTAGTAAATTTACTTATTTACATTTATATATACTTTATATTATAAAATTCTTATTAAATTCTCTATATCACATCTCAAACTTGTAATACAAAGTCTATTTAAAAAAAGTAAGCAAAATACATACAAGGAAAAAGCAAGCACAGTAGGCAAGGAGAAAAAAGGAAGAAAGAATTATGGTTAGCTTATTATGACATTGTCTACCATCATCAATTTACACAAAAGCAAGCTAGCATGCAACAACAATCATACCAAGCATTCAAAGCAAATACCTTGATTCCACAGACCCCATAAAAGGTAAATGCTTTCATAAAACAAACCTGATTAGTAGAGTTATAGGAAAAAAAAAATCCTCCCTCCAAGAAGTTTAAAGAAATGGATTATGCAGTTAGGAAGTATGCTATATAAGATTCTTGCTGGTAAATAGTATTCTAATAATTACAAACCATAAAATACTATTTTAGATTTTGTATGTAGGTTTTGAAGTATGTTGCCTGAATTTAATAAAGTGACCAGATTAATGTCTGTGATTCTCCCTCTTCCCCTATTAAAATGCTTTAGGGTGTACTAATACTGTGTCTCCAAACTGACTACTCAAAGATACTGTAAGTAGTTGCACATTTCATTAAGATGCCTTAGCTTGATTAATTTTTTTTAATTATGATAATTCATCAAGATTAAATACTGACCTCCTGAAATACCTTAGGGAGAAACATATCACACAAATATTTTTGCCATAGGAAACCTTCCACATTAAGACACCACCTCCCCCGTCCAACTTGGTCTATTTAACCACTTTCAGGAAACATACTTGCTCTATTAATGCGTAAACCTGACTACATCCAGTAAAAAGGAAATTCAGTGTTACTGACGTGGAACAATTCGTTTTTATAAACCACTGGTCCTAAAATTACTGCTCAGTGAAGAGCAATATTATACCTGCTTAGAATCAATAAAGGAAGGGCATGGTGGGAAAATGAGGATAAAATAAATCATTAGTGTTGAGTCTGCTCAGACTATCTTTATATACAGCTATAGTCTTTATTTTTAGGAAAGGATGATTATACTGAAATACATCAATTAAATGCAAAGATGGGAATAATACATTTTAAAATATGTTACGCATTTAAAACAGAACTTAAAACAAGTTCAATAAAGGATGTAGAAAATATATTTTGTTTTCCATTAATTGAAAATGGCTGGGTTTTATTATTTGATACATTAAAATGACAGGGCAGTTACTGAGCAAAATATTAAATAGGGATGACTTCATTTATGATTTAACTTTTATATTTATATTAAAGAAAATAAAATGGATATATATTGTATATAATTTATAATTCTAATGAAAACTGAGAAGTAACATTCAAATGTAAAAGTAAAAAAAAATTAAATAAAACTTTTGATGGGGCTTCCCTGGTGGCGCAGTGGTTGAGAGTCTGCCTGCCGATGCAGGGGACACGGGTTCGTGTCCCGGTCTGGGAAGATCCCACATGCCGCGGAGCGGCTGGGCCCATGAGCCATGGCCGCTGAGCCTGTGCGTCTGGAGCCTGCGCCTCTCAACGGGAGAGGCCACAGCAGTGAGAGGCCCGTGTACCGCAAAAAAAAAAAAAAAAAAAACTTTTGATGATTGATGAAGTGCATAAAATATGGATAGTCAAAACAAAAGACCTTACATTATGATTTTTATGACATCCCAAAGGATATATATTTGTCAAATCAGCCAAAATTCACTCAACCGAGAAAAATATTAAAATACAATAAAATTAATGAAATTAGCATTCTTCATCACAAATATATATTGCAACTTGTCTTAAGAGACTGTATGAATTAATTCATAACAATACATTTACTATGCTATAGAACAAACATAAATACGTGACCCACTAACATCAGTGGAGGACACGGTTATGCAAGACAAGAAATCGACCCAAACAAACTAAAGCCTACATACTCTGTATCTGCAGTGACACACTATTTCATTTTGAATAATCTTATGTTTATTCATTAATAATGATTGAATCAATAGTAAAAGTTTTTTTCTCATAAAATAAAACATAGCTGAATTTATGGTATAACTTTAATAACTTAATAATAATTTGAGATAGGAGGGTACAAAAATCAAAACCAAATCGCACCTGTAGGATATGGAAACTCTGATCTGATTACTCTCCTTTATCCTACAAGATCCTTATGACTTCTTTTAAACACACATTCATTCAATTACTAATCAAATATATGTGCCTGTCTATAAACATACAAAGTTAAAAAACAACAGTATTTATAATGGACTCTGCTGAGTAAATTTATTATAAAATCTTCAGAGATCATGGAAAATTTCTAAAATTTTTTTAAATAAGTGGAAACAGTTTGGGATGGATATGCGCCTGAAGAACTTGCTCTGGATAGAAACTGGCATAAAGCCAGGTGGTAACAGACACATAATAAATGTTATCTGACAGTGACAGTTTTTATCAACTAAGTGTAAAAGGAGTATGCAAACATTACAAAGTACCAAAATACTATTAAAACAAGGGAAAAGTGAAAGCTAGACACTTAAAATAAAAACAAGAGATGGTTATAAAGGACAGAAGCATAAAGAAACAAAAGGAGAGGATAATGGGGAAAAGAGATTAAGAAGATACACAGTCCTAAATAAGATCAGAACAATCTAAAAAGATCCTTTGCATTAATTATAATATTAGTGAAAATCATGCAATTTATAGTGTGTCACTACTGAACAGTATATAGGAATTGTAATTACTTCTACTCTTTAGCAAGGAGTAGTTTAAAAAAGCCATAGACTTATTTCTGTCTCCTGCAAACATCTAGAAAGGTAACAGCAAATTAATTACTGTTTTTTTTTTTTTAAGGACAAAAACTAAAAAGAACAAATACTTCTCTGAGTATTGCTATTTGCAAGTTTATTACACAGTGTACATTACTTCTGGAGAACTGAAAAAGTAAATTTTGAAAGTTAGATGTTCCAGAAGATACCACATTTTCCTTTCTTAAACAGCGCAAGAAATAACTTAAAAGTCTGAAAATAATATTTTCTTAACACTGTTCTTGATCTATAGACTAGATTACAGGAACTGGCTCCAGAAAGACATAATTCTTGGCAGCTCTGACCGATTCCACTGTTTGGGAATGGATGCTGTGTTCCTTTTCTAATTTGAGGACAGAAACCATACTAAATTCAACTGCAAGTGACTTTATGGAACAAAACTTTGGTTAGCTCAAAAGAATACAATGTTCCTCCAGTGGCAAAGGAGAATGATTATGTAAGCCACCAACACTACACACAGGAGAAACGATATAAAGATCAGTGCACTCAGTAGGCTTCCAATCCTTCAAATGATATAGAAAATACTGAAAACATAAAAAGCCTCCATACAACACAGAGCAGGGATGAAAAGATAATCTGTGTTTGGCCTTTAACTGATACCCCACAAAAAGCCAATTTATCAAAACTGCGGGCAGAGAAGAGAGAGACGACAGTGCCTTCACAGGATGTGTAAGTATGTATTACAACCATACTGGGCATAGTATATCTATCTAAAATCAGCCCTTTGGTTTCAGAAATATTGATAGTTTGAACATATGAATCTATCAGAGCTAGTGATCTGGTTTTTGAGCTTCTGGAAAAAGCAATTTCATTATTAGTTTGAGTCCATATTTTTTTAAGGAGGGAAGTCCTCTGAAGCAAATCATAAAATTGCTGCTAAAGAATTTTTAATTCAAATGCCTGTGAATCAAGGTGGCATGACACGTTTATCCAATTTAAGAAGTAAAGAAGTCAAGAACGAAACCAAATTACCTGATGAAAATTAAGTAATATACTTAATCTTTTTAATTGTCTAAAATGTTTTTTTCCTGTTGAAAATACAGAATCCAATTCATAAATATGAATTCTGAGATTAGGAGGAAAACTACACAGAATTACAGTATTAGCTGAAGCCTACTTATGAAGTTTCCAACTGAATTTTAAATATTCCTCTAAAGGATAATACTAAAAATGGATGCTGCAAATTAAAAATATGTGCAAGGCTTTGTTACGTTTGTTTTATTTAGCGTTAAGAGTTAGTCACTGAATCTGGTAAAGGAGTACTCTCTTAAGGACAAGGGACAAAAAGGAAAGCACTTGCCTCAGTTACTGCAATGGTAGCTTTCACCAGGCATTAAAGTTACAACAGCAGGTAGCCATTCAAGTAGCTCACGATTAAAACCAAAGTCAATTCCTTCTTTAGAAAACTGTGAGCCAAACCAATTTGTCAGCAACTGGTATTGGGCAAAAGTACAGATTTCTATCTGCCCTATTGAATAGCTAATTCAAGTTTGTTTTCTGGAAAAACACTAGCCTTAAAAGCCAAACACTTAAGAACACAGACAGACACTTGGCCAGCATCACACTATGGCTTCCTTCCACATTTCATGAAACTAATTGGAGGCCCGAGTCTGTTAGTGCTCTGCATGCATAATAGTTTTGTAGGCCATAAACATATGCTTCTTTCACATGTGTCCTCTTTCAGCATCAACGAGGAATGCTGTAGAAGGTGAAAAATACAAGCTTCATACTTACTGTAAGGGACACATTCATATTGGACCTCAAGATATTTGTATGTTCCAGGACATGGATCAGGAAATACATCTGACCCAGTAACTACTATACACTGTGTTCGATTGTTGCACCTGGAAAACAAAACAAATCAAACTTGTGTAACAATAATGTATTTGTTTATTTTTACTAAAGAAATATAATAGAGAACTGATCCATATTTTCTTCAAGCAACTAGTACCATAAATTAAAAAATTCAACTGATATTAGGTTGCTGTAAAGAGTTACAAAAGTCCTATTTTCTTTATGTTGTAATATATCTGTATCATGGGTCACACTGAATTTTAACTGGAAATAAAAAGAAAATCACTAACAGTTCTCTATTCTTTTAGTATACATTTTACATTTTAATTGGAATTTTTGACATGCTCAACGTGTACTAAAAAAAAGAAACTTACCTGGATACTCACCATATTTAAGAATTAAAATTGACTTTAAAATGGTACTGAACAAGGATGGAACTGAACAAAAGAGAGTCATAAACTGAATAGCTTGAAAGTAAATTTTGACAACATACTGAAACAAAGGAAGAGCCAGGTTTTAAGCTTATCCTCTAAATCCCATTTTGTGTTAAGCATTCTATTACAGGTATTTATACACTCTTGAATACCAGATACCAAGCTAACTGATCACACCTTCCATGCTATGGCCTGCATAAATGACAGAATGAATTTAAAGTATTTAGCATAGTGCTTGGTACATAATACTGAGTGTCTTAAGCATTGTGTTACACTTACTATTTTCATAGAGCAATAGGCTTATACTATCAACATGATATGACTATGAATTAGGTTTTTCTAAATTAGTACTCCCTGAAATATAACACTAAAAAGAATGTCACTAACATGATGTCTAGAATGTCCTATTTATTCCTATCGGAAGTATTTTCTTAGTTTTGTGTTGTCATTAATTCATTGTCATTGAGATTATTAGAATTAAGTTAGAATTCCAGGCAAGATGATATTTATTTGAGTTCTATGAATTTGTCCAAATGATCCTGTTATAAGCTATATAAAGGCAAGAATCATTTCCTTTATATTTAACTTGATTACAACCCAATGCAATGTAATATTTTCAGGGTTATTATTGTATTTTCTGCTAGTATATAAATTAGGAAGACAAAGCAAGGAGAGTAAGAGCATTTTAACAAAATTCACTTGATAATTTGAATACCAGACATTCTATAGTACATTAAATAACTAGACTATAGCATGGCAACTAAAGAATCAAAAAGTAGCCCAGTTTTTAGCACAACTAATTCACGGAGGGTGGAAGGAGAACTGTGTTAGAGAGGGGTAGGTATGTAAGTCATGCACCTTAGAGCCACTTCAACTCAAACCAGGTTGATTCTTCCCTGTTGAGCAGCAAGACCTGAACTGAAAACTTCTATAGGATCAAACAGGTAAATTTTATAGGTCAAGGTATAATAAATGAACTTCAAATGGACATTTTAAATAAATTATAACTAAAATTGTTTGTACAAATATTAAACTAATGATAACTTTTATCATAATCTGTAATATCTTATGCCATATTTTTTAAACATACCATATAAAATAATTTTCAAAAGCACGGATAATGTAAACAATGCAGTGTCACATTCTTATGCAACATCATGTTTTACTCCCCTTATTCCGTATTTCTCTTAAGTGGGTTCAATCATTTATAAAAATTTGCCAATGGTTCTCTATTTAGTGTAAATGAATTATTTTAACATGAATAGTGGAACAAATTTTATATCCTAAAATTTTAAACAGCAAATGGATTTAAGATTTCTCAACAGACCAACGTCTATTGTTTGAACTAATGTTTCATTTTCTTCTTAAATTTTACAGTAACAAGAGTTCATTGCTTCTTTTTAAAGTTTCTTGATCTCAGGAATTCTCAACCTCTAACCTGGTCCCCATCAAAAATTAAAAACTTAAATTTCCTTGCTTGTACTTACTCATACCTACAAAGATCGTCCCTTTATCTCACCCTCACGCTTCTTAGAAACAAAGAAATCTAAACTCTTATGAGTTAGATATCCCTTTCATACACTCCTTCTATATATATTTTATAGCCACTAATGAAGCTCTGCCATGTTGTAAATGGTTTTAATATTTATTCAAAATATATTCATGGTAGAAATCCCATAAAACAACAATTCCACTCGTGAGTAAACTTTTCATATACTTCATCACCCTTCCCTTCCCACTGGAGCATCCCTCCAGGTGAGAGAGAAAGGGGACTGTACTCAAGGTTGAAATAGATCAAAAGCACGAAGGACTTTGGACCAAGGTGAAGAAGGAAGTTGCTCAAAGGATTTGGAAATTTATATCATTTTTTCAAAACTAAAGAACATACTGACGATTTTCCAGGTTTCTTCCCACTGTAAGATCAGATAAATAAATATGACTTTAAAATGGGATTTGAAATATCTTTTAGTCAATGTCACAGTATGTTGGCAGGAAGTATACAAGGGATAAGTAGTCCTGTTTTCATTATATTTTGTTTAAAAGAAGACAAACACCATAAAATGAAAAATAACTGCTCATATTTACTCTTTTTCTGAACAACTCTGCATTAGTCACCTGACCACAATTACAAGTTCAAATTAATGTCAAAAGCAATTATAATAATTTATATCAACCACGTGATTTTTAAAATTTCTTTTAATAATCACATTGTACAGTGCATTCACTCTAAGACAGCAAAAAGTATTAATTTTAGGTCTGTGCGCTTAAGTAAAAATTGAAGGTAAAGAAACTTAATGGAGTTCCTGCAAAAACAATTATATAGATTTCTAGAATTCATGGCCTCTCAGATGTCAAAAAGGTTCATTTTATATATCAGAAGTGCAAAAAATTAATCTTGAGGAAAAAAAGGAATTTGGGTGCTAAAATAGTAAAGGGTCAGCAAGAAGAGGAACACAAAGGTATAAGAATATCAGATTTGCATACTAGTATCTTGATTCATGGATAAGAAAACCTAACATTTTAGAGGACCAAATGATGGAAATTATTAAAAATACAGACTATGTAAATTCCTTTATGCAAGTAGCCTTAGGTTTCCATATACAGAAAGTGTGAGGAAACTAGGGAAAAGGAAATACCCAATGTGAGCTGTTAGTATTAAGAAAAATCTGAAAATTCCTTAACCAATACACTGTTGGTTAAGGCTATAAAACTGTAAACTGCTATCATTCAAGATAGGGAAAGAGAAAGCAGTTAGCCACAGAAGCAAAGTAAATTCCCCTCAACTGCTCAGCTTCAAGTTTTCACTCTAATGAAAATAAGAAGTCACAACTAAGCCAAGAAAGGAAAGGCATTCAGTTGTTTGCATTCTCAGCCCTAAGCGAAGTTCCCCTCATAAGTTTCTCTCTTCCTCCAGAAAAAAAGATTTATCAGTTAAGATATGGTTACATTAAGGACTTCCCTGGTGGCGCAGTGGTTGAGAGTCCGATGCAGGGGACACAGGTTCGTGCCCCGGTCCGGGAAGATTCCACATGCCGCGGAGCGGCTGGGCCCGTGAGCCATGGCCGCTGAGCCTGCACGTCCGGAGCCTGTGCTCCGCAACGGGAGAGGCCACAACAGTGAGAGGCCCGCATACCGCAAAAAAAAAAAAAAAAAAAAAAAAAAAGATATGGTTACATTAACAATTAAAGTATCTGTATACTTTAGTAATACCATGTGGATTCATGATGTTAAAAATTTATACTTTTCCTAAATATGAAACATAAAAATTCAGTATAAATGAGAATAAGGCAGAAAAGGATAAATAGGGTTTTTTAAATAGGTGGACCTTTAATTATGACTTGAAGGAAATGCAATTACTGTTCATTATAAAGAAACACTTCAACTTTTAAATAATTGATTTTATTTTATTTGGTGTTTGTAAGGCTGCACAGATGAGTGAGGATAGTTAAAGCATGGGTTCTCAAAATGTGGTCCTCAGGCCAGCAGCCCCAGCACCAACTGGGAACTTGTTAGAAATTCATTCTCAGGTCCCACCCAAGACCAACAGCCTCAGAAACTCTGGAGGCTAGTACCCAGCAATCTGTGTTTTAACTAGCTCTGCTGATGATTCTGATTTATGAGGACCACTGGGTTAGAGACAGGTTTAGGTACTTTAGTAAAGAATAAATTATATATGCGAACACATGCTTTTACTCTATAAACCTTAATAAAATACAAGTGAAATAGAAACGCATTTAGTGATGACTATGATTTATGCAGCAAGTACATAACACAGCTTACAATGTTAACATATCTTCTCTTGCTGATTTTAATCATAAGAATCAAGGGTTTTAGTTGCTCTAATGTTGAGCCAGCAGGCTAGTTATTTATAAATTCCTAACCTAAATAAGTACAATTTCTAAGTACATGTATACATCACATGTAAGCCCATTTTCAACAACAGAAGGAAAGCATAATCTTTTCCTAGCTAATGAAAATGTCTAACACTAAACAAATCTGGAAATAAAATTTTGGCAATCTGTAAAAATATACTGTGTTCCCTAGAAGGAAGGTATCATTAAAAATAACAAACCAAAACAAGATCCACTATAATCACTGCAAATTTTTCTATAGTCAACCTTTGACTTATTTATTAAAATACATTTTAATAAAGTGGCTCAACTATAGGAAAACATTATACTATACAACTGTTTTCAGAAAGAACTCAAGGGACATAAAGGCAGCCCTTGCAAAAATTTACTTCTAAGCAATTTCTGGGATATAATGTATGATTTAATACCACCTACTAAGTTAATGTAAAACTACATACGCACTCAGTCTCAGATCTAAGCGTATGGTCATTTTTAATATTCTAACCACATTTCCAAAAATTTCCAAGTTGACATGTGTAGATAAAAAGCTAAACATTATTTTACATCGTTGGTTTAAAAGCACTATTAAAAAAATCACCTATATGTTATTTCTATACATTATTTTAGGTTGCAACTTTCTATCATATTAAATATTTCTTCCTCTAATTTTCTAATCTAAATATTGCCAAGAAAAATGTGTAATTGATAAAAATGCATTTTACAAATGTATATTACCATTAATTTACATACTAGTATATGGAAATTATGTATAAATTATCATGCAGAGATTAAACAGCAGAATTTGAAGAAACATCTTTTTATTTAGGGGACAGTAGTGCTTCATCACTAATGAAATATTAATAATGCAAACAAACTATTAATATGCTGCTTTTCCTTAATCTTTTAAAACTGTAAATGAAAGAAGGAACAATGCACACATTATTATAAGCTGAGAATAAGCTGTATGAATATCACCAGCATAGCATATCGTTTGACTCTGTTCAGAAGCAAAATTATTTGCTGACTGGGGAGATGAGTGTTTAAAAGCAGAGGCTTCAGAATAAAAAAGAATTGGGGTTTTAGTTCCAGCCCTGCTGCTTACTTAACTGTGAGTCCGTAAGCAACATATTAAACCTTTCAACCTTAGCTTTCTCATCTGTAAACCATAATACCCTCTTTAGAAGTTTGTCGTTAAGGTTAAATAAGATAATGCAGGCAAACTCTTTGCACAATCCCTTAACAAATATGAATTACCAACAACAACAAAAATATCAGTAATAAGAGCATTACTCCTTTATATGAGATGGACATAGATTTGCAAATCTTAAAGGAGCAGAACATCTTTTGTTCTTCCAGAGTATTCCCTGTATTTCCCATATGATTTACTATGTACAGCTTTAAAAACAGGCTGAAGTATTCATGCAAATTTGTTTCCTTTCCAACTCTAATTTTGAATTGTACAATGCCCAACAAATTGCTTTTACTCTTGTTTTTTTTTGTTTGTTTGTTTTGTTTTGTTTTGTTTTTTAATGCAGGCCTCTCACTGTCGTGGCCTCTCCCGTTGCGGAGCACAGGCTCCGGACGCGCAGGCTCAGCGGCCATGGCTCTTGGGCCCAGCCGCTCCGCGGCACGTGGGATCCTCCCAGACCGGGGCACGAACCCGTGTCCCCTGCATCGACAGGCAGACTCCCAACCACTGCGCCACCAGGGAAGCCCCTTACTCTTGTTTTGATTATCTTACGCTCATTATTACACTTTACCAAGTGCAAAGTATGGAGATGAGATTCCATGTGTAATCTATTGTGAGAGGTGTTCTAATCAATAGTCTTGTTCTGCTGATTAAGCAGGGGCTTCTGTTTTGGCAAGATAACATTAGTTTCTCCAGTCATGCTCCAAAAACCATTGGGAATCTTCAACAGATCATTAGATATGCTACAATAAAGCTTTGGTACATTCTTTCTTCTTCCTTAAATTACTTCTTCACTGTCCCATCTTTCCTCATCTCGGTGGCACTGCACTATTATTGCATCTCCCCTGAAACTTGCACTGGAGCTATGTCTCCAGGCCATAGGATGCCATTTTCAACTGAAGCTTCTGCTTGAAAATATAAATTAAGAAAATTTCATTATCTCCTGCCAGGGGCCATTATTCACCACAGTTCTAAGGAAGATTAAAAATGCAAAATCTACCAACTTGAACAAATACTCCAGCATTCAACAGAAAAGCCTAGTATATCATGAAAGAAACTAAAAATTAATGTTTGCTGAAATTTGGAGTCATCCTCTACAATTAGTCCAATTCTTTATTGAGAATGTCTGTTCAGTGAAGACTGCATCAATAATTTCAGTCTCTTAGTGACATCTGTTATTTTTAAAATTTAATTATAAAATACTAGCAATAACAGGTCTGTTTCTTTCCTGAGCTACCTTCTGTCTTAGTTAAAACTGCTTACTTTTTGGAGATGAAATAAATGCTTTCAAGGTACTAGGGAAACATGTAATGATACCCCTTTCCAAAATGTCAAATATAAACAGAACATTCACAGGGGTACTGTGGAAGTTTAAAACCACATCCACATGGGGAACTATATCTTCTAACTGAATAGAACATCTACAGTTGATGTTATAAACCCATTCTCTAACTAATGGACTAGAAATGATATTCATTCTTGAGCCTCAATTACCAAAAAAAAAATCATATGTCAATGAGTAAATTTTATTCTCTTCAAGTACACAAATTTTTAAAATTTACCACAGAGGGCAAGAAAGAAAAGGAAAATAAAGAAAAAAGGTCACTGTCAACCTATACATTTTTATTAGAGGTGACTATATGCCTGGCACATAACAGGAATTCAGTAGTTGTTTTTGAATGAATGAAATAATGATGAATGGTTAACCTGACTACTGCTGCTTGTAAATAAACACAGTTATTAGAAAATAAGTATCAGACGTCCAATTCTGCTTCAATCAGCTGTACCTGATTCTCAGAGAATTCTGTCAATTTGGAAGCAGTTTTGTATCATGAAAGCCAATAATACAACACTAAGGAGACAGATCTATTTAAGGGGTGGAGGAAAAAGTACCCTTTAGCTTCCAAATAACTTTTTCATGCACTAACAATTCCAAATGACCAAGGAATGAATGCAGTACGCTAGGTACTAGAACCCCTGTCTTTTTTTAGTCCAAATTTACAATAAATTTTTATACACACAGTAGATTATCTTAAAACATGAATAGTTAAGTTCCTAAGTAAATTTGCTCAAACAAAGTAACCAAATAAACTGGAGGGATAAAAAGAAGTTATGCTCCAAGATACAACGTTACAATCATCTTCACAGATGAAAGAGGGAAACCGAGTTGAATGTTAAATCAAACCTTTTTTAAAACTGTGTAATGAAATCCCCTTTTATTATCTAAACTTCCATTCTGTAGAGCTAAGGAAAGTGGGTCCTGCATTTTTAAAATATTTATCAATGATGATTTGTAAGCCTAACTAATTGCTAGGTAAACATAACATCAGGAAGCTAAATGATGTGTAATTAATGTGGTAAAAAAGAGGTGTTCTAAAGTAATGTTCCCATTTGTCACATAACTATGTTCTCATAATTTATTTAATAATTTGTGTATTGTAGAAGATTTCTATTCATCATATAGTATTTAATTCTTTAGGCATGTTAGGATATTATACTCTAAGCATTATTATATTGTATTATTTAAAGTGTTTTAAAATCCTTGAAACAAAGTTGAATTATTGAACTAAAGTTGCTACCCGAAATCTCTAGGAAAATACACTTGAGTACTGATACACGCATGGATACATAATTTGGAAAAAAATAAATAATATTAAGTATATTCCATTCAGTTTCCTATATACTGGTGTTTTCAAAAATTTGAAATATAGTCCTAATTTTTTAAAAATTGCAACTGTAATTAAATTTTTACAACTGTATTTGAAAAGAGTATAGAAAAAGCCAATTTATTATTTAAATAACTATAAGCAAGAATACAAAATATGTCTGGACTACTGATATATAAACATAAACCTACTTGACTGAAAAAGTGTATAGTATGTAACAAATAGAAAGCCAAAAAAATAAGTATCAGCTAACCTACAGCAAATCAACAAAAGTTTGAAATAAAACCCTGTGTAGGCTCATATGCAGAAGGTTGTTGTCATTCTAGTTTTCAGTATGTTGAAAACAGGAATAACATGAAAGTGATACCTTCCATAATCATTTTGTGTCAGGAATTAAAACCACAAAGTATGCATACTTTAATATTTATAGTTAAATTGGCATCTTAGAAACTCAAAAAAATTCTCAAAAATTCCACATTAATTACTAAAATTAGGATTTTGAAACGACAATGCTGATTTTCTAAAAACAACCTTCTATGTTTTGGAAACCTTTGAAATTCCTTGCAGTTTTTACTGGACCTTGGGGTCAGTTTAATGCAAATTAGGCTGGACTCACTCAGCCTTATTAATCCAGTACAAAATCTCTTGTTTGCAGAAATGCACATTCAACATAAATGCACTTGCTTTTATTAGCAAAATAAGAAATATTTATTTACAAAGCATGCCACTGAGACTAAATTTCATTCACAGGGTCATCAGGTCTAACTACTTAATGAAAGGAACAAGATAATTCAAGTGGGGATAAAAGCTATAAAATTTTGAAATACTTCAAAAATATTGCTTCCGAGTCCAAATTTTCAAGACCTTTGCTTTTAATAATTTAAAAAATTATTATGACCTGTATCAATTAGGAGCAATTATTTTTAAAAATGTTAACCTACTACAGTTTGCACTTGCAGAAACTATCACATTTTTAACAAGGGAAATGGGATATCGCTATGGGATGCCCTAGTTAGATTAAATTAGCAAGAAACTTGTTACCAGACCATATAAAAGACACACCATAATAAGACATGACCTTTCAGAGCCTTGGAGCCAATCTGTGACGCTTTTCCTTCCTATAACCCTTGCTAATTATTGGCAAAGTTACAGACCCTTTTGTTGTGGGTTATTTTTCTTCAAATTGTGAGGGGATTTTTGGTTTCTAAATATTTAATTAGTCTTGTTATGATATGAGAATTGTACATGCCAAGCATTTTGATTTTCATACTCCATTCCTTCTAATTATCCTCAGATTTAGATTGGTCATCCCAAATCTTTTCCTTTTGTAATTATTTACTTCTTAAAGATCATTCTGTGAAGAAATATGTTCACCCTTATGGCTCTTCTTTCCCACAAATGGCTTTTCTGGTCCATTAATTACCCGCTTAGAAGATTAGAGTTTGAAATAATGTAAAAGAACCTGCAACTAAAAGGAGTTTTACAGTGCAAAACTGAGTAAACTAGATTTTTGTTGTTGCTATTTTAAATTCACCTTAAAGATAACTCCCTTGGTTTAGATGTGATTTTGACAAACAGGAAAATTATGCCATAAATATTTTTTTTCTGCCTCCCAAGATGTTTCATGGGATGTCATTTAGTCAGTATTATAAATCTCTGCCTATAAAAGAAATGCATCTCTAGTCTAATTGACAGCTAATATAATTTCCTCTTTTACAGACCTCACTTTGATTATAGCACAGCAATGAATGTTCACAGAACTTCCTATGTAATCAAAATGAAAGCACAGACATAAAATCTTAAGACTTTTGGTGATGTAGCTTTTAAAAATTTACCATCTATGCAAAAGTTAAGACAAAGTACAACTTTTTGTTTAAGTACTTATTCAATTCAGGAATTTTTTTCGGTTTTTATTAAAATGACAACGTTCTATAAGTGCTTGGGTTTTTTAACCAAGAGGCAAGAAAGCACGGCTATTCTTTACCCAAAATGAATTACTTCAGTATGAAATCTTTCATGACTTTTAGTACTATTATTTCCTCATCAAACTTGTTTTTCAGTTAAGTGCACTTTTATTATTATTACTTTTGTTTTACAGTAATTTATTTTCCTCATGTAACTTGTAAATATTTTGGTAGTGAAATATGTGACATAGTTTATAAACAAGTATATAGGAATGCTTTGTGTAAAAGGGGATGTGAAAGGACAAGTGAGCAGTATCTTAATAGTATGATCAAGTGAGCAATATCTTAATAGTATTCATACTATGAACAGTATGAACTTAATAGTATAAATTAATGTTGGAGGAGAGGCAAATACATAGAGTTAATGGTCGACGAAGTGAAAACTCTCATTTGGAAAACAAAATGCTATGCAATTATTCTGCAAGTCATGAATCTTTTTTTATTAATTATCTGATATTAACTTTATGCCTCATAAAAACCACTATCTATCTGTGTTTTCCTTATGTTGTTCTTTCTAACTTAAAAAGATGTATCTGAACTGAATTCCCACGGAAATTACTGTCAATACACTTCTTGAACGATTTCTTCTTAATTAAGAAAGAAGAAATTAATCATATTCTGCTTTGTGGCTCTCTTCTATATTTTGCATAAAATTGTTATTTAACTCACCAAGTATTTTCCTTGTTAAAATTAAGCTGTAAACTCCTTGCGTTTTTGTTTATATTCTTTTCCAAACACCCCAAAGAGTGCTAGGCACTTCATCGTAACAGGTCTCATACCATGAATGCTTTTAGTTGTTTCTAGGACCCTAGTCTTACCTCTCCAGTTAGATGTTGTTAGGCTTCTTTTAAATTCCTTGGAATGCCTAGTCCTATTTAGGGCAAGAAGTGCTCATTCAATAAATACTTCCTGAATTGGAATTCTCATTCTTCTATATTTTATTGAGGGTTTTTTAATTGAAGGAACAACTCAAAATGTCCTGTTGATACATACCACTGTTGTTTCCCTTAATAAAAACTGCAGAAATTTTGTACAGATGTTTGCCTAACTGTTCTGTAAGACAAGAGATGAGAAACAATAAAGGCAAAAGACTGGAACCACAGACTCTTGGGATACTCTTAGCAGTAGAACAGGTGTGGAAGGCTAAAAATAATCCTTAATACCCATCATCTGAATATAAATAACCAAGAGGTGGATATTCTGTGGTTCATACACTCTGGAGTCTCACCTGACGATAAATATATGGCAAATTTCACTGGCTTACTTCTGATAAATCAGAACTAATCTTTAATTGTGACAAAATATTCATCATCTAACCCTTTTATCAAACTGACTATCACTGCAGGTGTCTCATGTGTTTGCACAATTAAAAACCCCATGTTAGCTGTATATAATAAGGTATTACATTTGATGCAAATCATTTTCTATTGAAACAAGTGCCAAGCTGACAGCAGGAAGAAGCTGATAAGAAAACAACAAGGCATTGCTGATGGCATTCTCGATAACTGAATACCTACTCGTAAGCATCCAGTCTACAGCGTACTAACAAAAGTGCTCCTTTTTTAAAAAGCACAGATCAAGCGAAGTGTCCTCTGCTACATCTCAGCCACAAAGGCAAGAAATTATCTAAAATCAGATAGATAAATGATACATAAATGACAGAAAGGAAAAAAGGATGGAAGGAAGGAAGGAAATGATAATTTTATATCCACCTGTGGGCCTGGCACTAGAAACAGTGATACAAGACATTATCTGCTGCTATATCCTAGTTATAGGAATACCTACAACTTTGAAAGCATTGTGATACAGTAATTATACCACATCCAAACAATATCTAAGCAGAAGAAAATAAACAAATGGATGTGAACTTATGTATTACTGTTCTCTGCTATGAAAAGAGTGAACTCCTTGTTTTCAGAGTCAGTATGAAGGGCTTAAAACCCTAGTGTTATCTTCTATATTGACATTACAGAGTTAAAAACAATTTTTAAAATATAGTATCTTATAGAACTATTCCATAATTTTGAGAAATATAAAGAACACAATCTTTGAAAATCCTTTCCTCCGAGGTCTAAGTGCAAGAAAAGAATTCAGAATACCCAAAAGGAAGAAGAAAGTTAATGAGATGGGACATGGTAAGGAAAGTTTAAAGGAGTGAGGACAGAAGTTGAATAAATCCTTTAACAGTTACTTAGTACTCCCTCAACAAATAGTATAATTTTCCCACCTCATGCCATTGCTTATCGCTTTCCCTTCTCTATCAGTTTTTAGAAATTTACTGTGCTATCTGAGAGATTTGTTATCATAGTTATTTCTATATATATTTCATCTTCTTCACCAGATTATAATATCTTGGAGAGGTGTCTGTTTTAAGAATCTTTGAACCACGTGTATAACACTGTGCTTTATTCTAAAATGTATTAACTTCATAAACACCAGTCCATACACTTAAAAATATATATTCTTACCAGTTGTTCACAAATATCTTTAGAGTGTTTGACACATTAGCTTGCCCACCATACAACTCAGTAATTATCTGGAGGCATAAATCAATGAATGAAAGATAAAGATATAATTTTCAGAAGTCAAGCACAGTTCCATAACCGGGATATAAACCAAAGTAAAACTTCTCTGATTTACGTGGTTTGTAAAAGTTTCTAACAGTTGAAGGTAGAAGGCTTCCAGTCCATGTAATACTCCCAGCTTGAATTAGCTTCAAAACAGTAACTTGTCTGAAAAGCTCAGTTCATCGTGAGCTATAAAATGTTAGACTCAAGAGCTTTAAATACCACTAACACCATGTACAGGCTTAGGAGTACAGCGCTGTGTGCTGTGAAGCAGCAACACTGCTCTTCTGAAAACTAACATGTAATCTTAAGCCACAGATATAAACAGGGTAAGCATATTAAAGAATGAATGACCAGGAAAACATCTTTATCACTGCAGATTAAAGACACAATGTATACCTAATTATACTACACACATTAAAATCTATTATGCTATTTTAAGATTTTTAATGCCTTACAAAAATTACAGCTAAAAAAATGAGATTATCCTAATTTAATAAACCATATCTGAAGTTGCACATTTTATAGCTAATTTTAGCACTATTTTTATTTACAAAAAGTAGTCTAATACTTAAAGTAGTACACTCACACATAACATTACATATTTTATGTTAGAAATGACAGTCATTTCTTAAGTATATTTGATGTCATTATTATGAAAAAGAAACACTGTTAAGATCTTGCTACCGCTCTTATCTTTGACCCTTCAACTTTTCCATTTCAGCAACCTCATTAATGTCAAAATGCCATTAGAATGTCTGCCCACTTTTAAATCTCTACAGCCTGGGCAAGGCAAAATCTTTTGGGTTCAATCAAGAATGCTTTCTTTTTGTATTCAACTAAAAAGCAGAAGAGCATCACAAAGGTCCACCTATTACCTTGATTAAAGAAAAAGGATCACATGACAAAGATAAACGTTACAACGTAAAATGCCATGTTTTAGACCTGAATTGGGCATTTTTAAAATTTGCTTTAAAACCATTTTAGTTTTTGATTGACAGATTCCTATAATGTATGTAACCAATACCACTGACAGGACTTGTTTTTATATCAGTACCTTCCTTAGGTTGGGTAACACTGGAAGCAGAATTTGAGCCAGGAGCTCTGAGAGGCTTATAACGCTCTTAGAACTATCAGTGTTGCCATGAGTAAAGTAGGATTGGGTAGAGTGAGAAAGGCCCAGCAAACTCCTCAGGGAGGGAGCTCTGAGGCTGGCAGAACCCTTCAGAGATGTCTCAAAATGAAGCAAAAGATGAGAAGGCCAAGCCTTTGTACTCTGGCGTTCAATGAGGGATGCCTCTGGGCAGAAGGATTTAAGATCCCTTCAGCCCATGGCAGTTCCTGGGCAGGGACTCACTGTGAGCCCATCTACTGGCAACTCCCTTGGCAGGGAGGGAAAACGGGCCTGATCTGAAGGGGGAATCTGGAGGGCATACCACAACATACACTGCAACACTGTAATGGTGTAAAGAGTTTAATGGACTGTTTTCAAAAACAGGTCTTTTAATACCACTTCTCATTTTCACAGTTTTTATTGTATTTTATCTTCTTGTACATACTGACATGTCAATACTGTTTACTAAGGGATATTCAGTGGGTTTCCTATACAGCAATGAACCTTAACAGGCAGCTTTTAATTGGCCCACATAGGAAACCACATTACTATTAATTTCACAGCTACAGCATAAAATAAAACCATTGCTTCTCAAATTCTAGAGCAATTAGACCTCTCGGCTATTTGGCTAACTCTGCTTCATGAGACCCAATGCAGTTAATTATATTTTTTGATGTTAATAGTCTCTGTCAGTCTCAAGCATAACTTCTCTTTGATGAATATTTAAATTATGTTTGAATAAAAAATAATCTTGGTTACATTTCATATTCAGTGATCATCACAGCTTAATAAAGGTCTACTTGTCAAGGGTTGAAATAAATGGCAATGCACATATAAAGGTTCTAAATCAATGTATCAGATAATATACCTGTAATGACCATTATCTATCTCAATCCAACATACCTGTTTATATACATTTTTAAAAGGTATAGTCTCATTCACATGATAACTCACAGTTAGATTTCAAAAGTTACTTATAAACAGTCTTTTAAATTATATATACAGAATTCCATGAATGAACAATGAGAACATCTTAGGACTGCGTCATAAGATAATTTAATGTATGGAATAAAATTACTAAATTTTAAAATGTCCTAGAAAATTCAGCATTCATTCTCTTTCCTCCTATTGCTGTATTGTTTTAGAAAGTTCTAAGAGTAATAATAAAAAAAGGTTTTGACTTACTGAGACTTTTTGATTATAAATGTTATAGAAATTTACTGAAATCATTACTTATTAATCATTAATGATTACTATGAAATCATCACACAGTAATTTAAAAATAATATTTGTCTCCACATAAAGGTTTTCTTTTTTTTTTTTTTGTGGTACGCGGGCCTCTCACTGTTGTGGCCTCTCCCATTGCAGAGCACAGGCGCCGGACGCGCAGGCTCAGTGGCCACGGCTCACTGGGCCCAGCCGCTCCGCGGCATGTGGGATCTTCCCGGACCAGGGCACAAACCCGTATCCCCTGCATCGGCAGGCAGACTCTCAACCACTGCGCCACCAGGGAAGCCCCACATAAAGGTTTTAATAGGAGTGGGAGGTGAGGGTGAAGGAAACTTCCCAAACTGGGGAATTGGGAGAGTGGGAAGAAAGTATAAAAGTAAAGCTCATTAGTATAATTTCTTGAAAGTTTGTTTAAAAATCATGTAGTTTAAAAACTCCCTTAGTTTAGTCTATATTATAATAGTAAGGTTTTAAACCAAGCATTTATTTAACATAAACTGTGAAAATGGGTTTTTCTATCTCAGCTCTTTTACTGAATGAATAAATATTTTGTTATCTACTTAATTAAATAAATTAATAAATTGATTTTTTAATTTTTCACTCTTTCTTCTCTGAAACCCTAAATTTTTGGAGATTAAAGATAAAGGAGACAAAATGAGATAAAATTTAAAAGATACAAAGAAATATCCTAAAATGTACATATCAACCTAAGACTGTGGAACACTGTGCCAATTTCAAGAAACTAACTTTCAAGAATTAGTTAGTTTCTAAATTTCAAGAAACTAACACATTATAAATAAAAATAGCAGGGGTGGATTCAAGTTTTGTAAGGTCTACAGCTTATAATACTTAGGGGTACCAATTTAAGGAAAAAATAGAAAAGAATTACAAGTAGAAAATGAGGTACCAAAGTGAATACTTATTTAGGAAAAAAAAAGGAAAAAAAAGGAAAACACAGCAAACAACACAAATTTTCAGAAAGCCTAAAAGTATCACAAGTTACAAAACCCAGAAAACTAAAAAACATTTTAATAATTTAATTGCCTCCCATTCCTTTACAATTCTTTCCTTAATAATTTTTTCACCATATATCTTAGGATTGTCTCTTCACAATTTCATAGTGTCACTTTCTATAATTTTGCTTTTCCTCCTAAACAGCTGATCAAAATTTATTTTTCATTATTGATGGTTTGGATACTTTAGGCATGTCACATACTTTAGCACAATGTCACAGGTGCTCATGTGCATTGAAGTGCTACAGCCTGTGCTCCACAAACGCAGGTATTCTGATACATTCTATTTGATATGATACTCATTAAAAGGGGAGAACAGTATGGGGCATTTACAATTGTAAGTACTACTTTTGGATATGTTCTCTGTGTACTACTGTATATAATCCACCAAGAACATACAGGAGAGAACTTCTGTTCTGATTAGTTATCTATAAGAACCCTTTAATGACTGAAAGAATTTTCCAGCCTAGCTTCTGGTTCCACATATTCCAAACATTATTTCTCCACCACTGACCACATATCTCAGGTGCCATGGAACACTTTTAAACTGTAATATGACATCCGGCCTTGCATATTTACATCACAATCAGTAGGGCAGTATAATGAGTAATAGGAGTACTTCTAGAGGCCAGTTCTTCACCAGAATAGCTAACAATAACTAAACTGTACATGAGTGTCTACAAACCACATAAAAATACCCGCACTAAACTAAAACTGAATTTATCACCAACTGAACCTCCACTTAACAGAATCCCCACATGCTCTTAGCTACCCCTAAGCAGCCATAAATGAGAGGAATTGTAACAGAGAAGTCAGAGAATGAAATCAAAACCTTAAAAGACTGTGTTTAAATATCATACTTCAGCAAATTTTACAAAAACATGACCCTGCTAGGGGCCCTGAGAATGCCTTGGAAGAGGCCTGTTCAAGCAAAAGGCTCTGACATTAAAGATTCATTACTAGCTTCAGGATAAACCCACCTTTAGAAACAGTACCTTTTTCACAAATTACAGTTGAATTCATTAAAAATGACAGACCTATAGTCTGAAAAACAGAAAATTGTCTTGAGATTGACAACTTATACAGAGTGACTCTCATTTCAGACATTATCTTCAAGGCCGTGGGGGATTCTAAAACCACGTCTTTATTGGTTGCATATGACAAGCGAAGAAATATTGGGAGAACTGCAACACATATTAGCTACACGATACACCTGATTGGTTTATATGAAATAAATATTAAGATTACAGAGTTGCTCACTTCTTTATATTTCTTCAAAACTAGACTTTTCCTAGAACCATCTGAGAGATGTTAGCTCTCATCCTAATTGTGGAATAGCAAACAGCACTAAAAACTGTAACTAAATTGCTATAAGACATTTAAAGAAAATAGTAAGTAAAAAGAATAAGTCTCTAAAATCTGCAAGACATAAATATTAGTAAAATGCTATCAGAAATCTAATTACTCACAATAATTTTTCTTAGGCAATATACAAAGTAGATATCCATACTGGTGTTTTCTGTTATTGCTGTTGTTGTTAATATAGTATAGGTGTGCAATCTCATTATATAATATATGGAAAAATTAATAGGGCCATAATAAATGACAGTTTAAGCTGTTTTTAAACAATTGATATCAAATCTTTTTCTCTCTTCATTTAATAAAATTAGTCAATAGAGTATATTATGAATGATACCGACTCACAATTTCTATCCCGTTTTTGATGTGGCAAAGTCAAGCAGCTAAACTGCTAGTAAGAAAATAAAACAAGGATTTATAGTAAACTGACAATTAAAAATATTTTTCCACCAAATAACATATAGGCAACTTTTTTTTACTTAATTAGAAATCTCAGTAAAATAAAAAGGATAATGAGAATGGAAAATTCTCAACTTTACTCAAAATTATATTTTGCTATTATTTATGACATAATAAAATAATAAACAGCATATTTTCAGACAGTGGAATTATTCCAAAGCTTCAATGAATACATAAATTTATTTCCTGGTAATAAAAATGCCTATATGAACTGCATAAGATAAATAATTCCAAATTCTTAGGTGAACTTACAATTCATAATTTGTTTTAATTTTTTATACTGGTAGAAAATATGCTTTATACTACAGTTCAGTAGCATTTATCTATGAGTTTTTCGTAAGAGGAGAAAACAGAAGAAAAAGCCATATCCAAAGGAAAGATAGTGGCAATGTCTTGATTTGAAACTCTAAAATAAAATTCTATTTCTATTCTCTACAACTGTGATTAAACAACTATATTTATTTGTTCCAAGTATAACTCTTTTTAAAAGGATGCTTGTAAGTATGATTTATATACTGACGCTAGTAGTATTGACTTCAGAAAGCAGATACACACTAAAAAGAAATCATACTTAGGTACAAAACAAAGTACTCAAATGAGTATTTGAAAATAGTCTTATGTAAACAGATTTAGCGTGCTTTCATCTAGTTATTTAACATTTGATTGTCCAATACATTGTAGTAATATAATGCTGAATTAGACCTGGTTTCTGTCACTTAATAAATTGATTTGTTTAAATTTACTTTGTAAATAGAAACTCATGTTTAGTGTGTAACAGAGAATGTTCTAAGAGAGTAAAAATCTACAAGGTATATGACAATACATGTACTACTGAAATACCACTGTCATCTCATCCATAACACTCACCTCTCAAATGAGAAAGCTGGCATAAGTGATAACTGAGACTATGAAGATTATTATAACATTAAAATTCAAATGGATATTCATATTCACTTTTATTTATTCTCCTCTCTTTAGTTTCAAAAATAAAAACCACTTCTAATCATAAAAACACCAGAGTTTAAATGAGATATGTCTTTACTTTTAAAAAAACTATAGTCCCTATCTCTCATCTGACAGTAGCTGTCCAAAAATAAAATCAAATTCAAACTTTCATGGTATTATTTAAGGCTCTTAATTTCACTGAATAATCCTTAGGAAATATAGTGTCCTTAGGGAAAATGGTTCTGGCTTCCTTGACCACCAGTACACAAAGGTAAAACCCACATATTAAGCACCAGTAAAACCAGCAGGTCACACTTGTACTCTCAGTGTTCATTATCCAGCAGAATTATTTTACTAATTTTCATCTTAAAAGGAGAAACAGAGGACCCTGTAAGGCAGAATCTCTGACGTGACTGTTTCTTTCTTCCACATTTGAAAAGGAGGGTCATAAGGGATATTAAGATGACTTGCCTTCTAAGCCATTTTATAATTTATTAGTCTTTCTTACACACTACATGTGAATGTTTAATATGGTTCATGTTTATTACTGCCAATAGTCTTTCCTTTCTATAATGCGTGCTTTGGTTTAAACGCCTATCAGTAAGTGACATGCAAAGTATGTGCTCAATTAGATATACCAATTAGGGCTTTAATTGTTATTTATTACTGTACTAAGGTTCAAGAGTTTGTGCTAGTAACCTCCCAATCCTTGGCCAAAGAGAGGTGCTTGTAATTCCAGTTAGCTGTCTTAAAACAACTCAGCCAAGAGTGAAAGAATTAGTGCAAATCCATCACCCAACAGGAAATAACCTAAATACATCTCAGAGATGATGAGTTAGCAGCATCTGAGTTATTTATTTTTGCCCAGATGCATGTTTTCTTAATGGACAAATGGTTGATAAACCTGACACCACAGATAGATAAAAGCACTTGGGATAAACAGCATAAAGGTAAGGCTGCAGTTTCTCAGAAATGGCAGGCTTAGACCCTATGAGAATGAATAGGTACACTGAATAAATACTAGGCAAGAGAAGGGTACCCCTTGACTGGCAACTATTGATAATAACGCAAGAATAAAATATGTAAACCCCTAAAATATTACAAAACATCAAATTAGATGATGGAACAGATTTGTCTAACTTTTCCCTCTAAAAAATGTGATTAATAAGGAAGGGATGTGAATATCTTAGAAAGATGAGTTTTTTTGTTTGTTTGTTTGTTTTTTTGTTTTTTGTTTTTGGTGGTACGCGTGCCTCTCACTGTTGTGGCTCTCCCATTGCAGAGCACAGGCTCCGGACGCGCAGGCTCAGCGGCCATGGCTCACGGGCCCAGCCGCCCCGCGGGACGTGGGATCTTCCCGGACCGGGGCACGAACCCGTGTCCCCTGCATCGGCAGGCGGACTCTCAACCACTGCGCCACCAGGGAAGCCCGAAAGATGAGTTTTAAGTTTATTGATACCTATAAAGAGGTCAGGGAACAAAAAAATAACTAAGTAAAACTTCTTTTGGGCTTCCTTGGCGGCACAGTGGTTGAGAGTCCGCCTGCCGATGCAGGGGACACGGGTTCGTGCCCCGGTCCGGGAAGATCCCACATGCCGCGGAGCTGCTAGGCCCGTGAGCCATGGGCGCTGAGCCTACGCATCTGGAGCCTGTGCTCTGCAACGGGAGAGGCCACAACAGTGAGAGGCCCGCGTACCCCCCCCCCAAAAAAAAACCTCTTTTATATAGCTCTGACTAGGATACAAAGTTTCTTTATGAAGACTGAATCATCAGTATAAAAGTCGAAAGGGTTGTATGTCAAGGAGAGTATGCCCACACAGAAATCTGTAATCATGAAGTTTGTCAGAGAACACTGGGCATAACTGTGACTACATTTTAATGGATTTTCTTGGTTAAATTCTGAGAATCTTCGAACATGCATCAGTTGTCACATGAAAGTTTTGTGTGGATGTGTGCATGTATTTAAGTATCTCCTTTCTTTAAATATTTTACACACACTTAGTATCTATCAGTATACTTGAAAATAACAGAAGTACATATACAAAACTAGATAACAGAATTTTTTAAGAATAATTATTAAATATTATTTAAGAATCAATTTTCATGCAACTAGGATATTAATTAATGAGGTTTCAGGTATAGAGGATTTGCGGTTTCAGCCTCTGTGGCAAATAAATTACCTTCTTAAAGGTTCACATAGTAAAAAGAAGGATATCGTGTTGCCATTCCTTCTCAAAGATATTTTAAAAATAAGTGAGGAGAATATACATGCTGCAATGTGGATGAAGTGTTTTGACTGCAATGACAGTTGATTCTCCAAGTGAAACGAGAGAGAGCTATACTATGATGAGTCCCAAATTCCTCGGCAGTTCCAAAAATCTGTTATTCAATAACTCTCTTAAAATAGAAGCAATGGCCTATGGTTTTTCCCGCCCATAAAGAGTCCTTATGAGAGTTATGTGCCTTGCTTCATAGCAAGAAGGGAGGTGAAGAAGCCAATGCACTCATTTTTCCAGTCTCACTCTATAACCTACTGTAATGTAAAGAAGGACAGAACAGAAAAAAGTAATGCACATATGTATAAAATAACACATTTCTTCAAATCCTCAGGCACACAAGAAATTATCACCACTTGAATTGCTGTTGGGTTAACATTGTTAAATAAAATGTAATTATTATACTTGAAGATAATAAGTTGGGACACTGATAGGTTTAGAAAAGGAAAATTCAAGGATAGAGAAGTTATTGAATGGGGTATAGGATGGGAATAGATTAATCTGGTCCCTACTCTGTGCTTATGTCCATCATCCCAACCTTTGTGGACAAGATCTAGGCTCTGAAATAAGTTTTGGCTCTTACTTAGCTTAATTTAATTAAATTGTTCCCATGTTCTAGAAGCTAGATTTTTTCCCCCTTAAGTTAAAAAAAATCTCTGAATTGTACTCCTACTTCATAAATCTAGACTATGTATTTATTCCTTGCCTGGATGACTGTGACTAGGGTGGTATCTAATTCATATGGCCTATGCAAGGCTGAATGCTATTTTCGTAACTTCTATCCTGAAACTCTCCTCTCCTGAAAAATCCTAATGCGTTCTTTTACTTGAGCTAAATAGAATAAAAATCTTCAGCAGCAGTGAGAAAAAAGTGAATCTCTTTTATACTTTACTGTTGGCTTATGAGACACTACCCTCCTGTTCTTGTTCTGATTTCCTTGATGGTAACTTTACCTCTGCCCCTTAAATGCAGGTGTTCTCTAGAGCTTTTCACATGCTCAAACCACATAACTTCTGTAGGTAATATTATCTGTTCACCTGTAACTACCAAGTATATGTTTATGTTTGCTTCATCTGTATGTTCTTCTTTCGACACTCTTGTGAGTGCCAGATCTGTAAAAACAACTGTTTGCTGAACTATTTATTTATATTCCACCATGTTTCCCAAATAACTTAAAGGAACTTAAATCGGTAGTTTAACAACCAAAAATATACTGTATTTTATTTAACAAGTAACCTACTGTAGTTGTGCTATGAGGTTCTAGCCAGTTGGTATCCATAAGTGGGCTAAAAAACTTGGCTAAAATCTTTGAAGGAATCAGGCTAGTTCCCTAAGTCTAGGACACTATTTTACTTTCCTTGGGCAATTTCAACACACACAAAAAGGGCCTATCTTTGAATCAATTACACAAAATATACCTTTCCTACTGCAGGGAAAAAACTGAGGCATGTATTCTTATCATCTTCTTGAGAGCACACACATTACTTTTAGAACCTCTTTGCACTGACAGAGGTACACTGATGTACATCTGATAGTATGAGTTAAGACTGAAAAACTGGACCTACCTACGCCCGTTAACCTTACATTTAATATTTTTTTAAAACCCAGTAAACATTTACATACTTTCTTACTTTCAGATCTCTTGGCTGGAGTGCTAATAAAAAAAGAAAAACCTAAGGACAATTACGAAGCATAATCTAAGGCACCAAACCACCTTGATGAGAACTGGCAAGTTCTTAGAGTGAATAAATGAACAAAGGGACAGTTATAAGCAATACCAGAAGAGGATCTCAGGTACAATTTAGCACATCACTTTAACTAGATTGTACCCAATGCTACAAAGAAACACTATTGTTAGCAAAATTCTAATTTACTTATTCATCAAATACTTCAGAGTAGTAATAAGAGGTGTTTTTTTTTCTTTGCTTTAATGAATTCAAAGTGTTGAAACTGTTTCATGTTTAAGTTACCCCACTACAATTATCTTCAAAGAGTGCTAAAAAAATTATCTCTAATGGTGATCATTTTATAGAGTATTAAAACACGTATCATTTTAGGAAGGAGTTTCATTTATCACTTTTTAGGATGAGCCATTCAGTGTACTTAAAAGACAAGTAGAATCAGTTAGTAATAGAGTCTTGGTTTCATACCTTTAAGTGAGCAGGAAATAGAAAATAGAGAATAAATAACAATTATTGATACTTTTACTATCACCAAGTCAAGAATTACAAGTGTGTTTATTTACTTGACTCTCAACTGATGAAGTGATGACAGTGGGGCGGGGGTAGAAAAGTCTTGAATTATAATATAAACATATTTTATGGTATTGAAATTTCTGTGCCTATATCCATTATTATATGTAGAAAACAGGGAGTTTCAAATTTAATAGAAAAATATCTAGTGCTTTTATTTAATTTTTCCAAAGAGAAATCTCCTACATTAAAGAAAAGAAGTCTGATTTTCTACATTATTAATACATTTTTCTGATGATTATAAATAGAAAAATTTGTCAAATTATTAGGAGTTTGGTGAAAATAACTCTTACTTTATTTGTAAATACTGAAAGAGTATCTTTAAATTTAAAAAATAGGGACAAGTATTCTACACATTCAATAGTTATTCTGTAATAATTCAGCTGCAAAAATATTGTCTATCTAATTTCCTTACAGCTATTTCAAACTATGTAATAGTCAAATATGGTGGACTTCCTTTAGTGTTTATAATCTGACATACACAGAATGGAGTACTTATAAATTACCACTATGAAACTCATTTTTAAGTCATCTTAACATCGTCTTCCTTATCAATAAAGTGTTCATGTTTAAATTGTCATTGTGTTGATTAAATAATAATAAGCCACTAGTATAATACAACAATATAAAAATGGAGTTTCTACAGGCAGTTTTGGAACTAACCCCTTATTTTCCCTAACACACAGTAAATTGTTCAGAGATTTTGATAGCAAGGAAATTACAGTATGCTTTCACAGAATTTAAATACCCCAAACTCTAGTTCCTTTAAAGTGTATTATCAAAAATGTAGCCCTGCTTTTATAATATAATGAAACAATGAAAATAACTTGCCATCTTATCTTGTACATTTCCTATACTATGCAATTACATTTATATTAACAAGTATGATAAGGCTTATGTGTTGTGCTAGATATTTAACCATGTATTTAAATGTATAACCCGACAAACAAAAGTAAGTTACCTAAAAAGCACAATTCCTCAGGGCCAGCTCTTTTCAAATTCTCTTTGTACTAACTCCCACTGCTTTTTTGCCTGTCAGTCTAATAAAAACAGGTAATTGTACATAATCATTTTTCACTTCCTATTTCTCTCTGGCTTAGTTCTAGATGCTCATGTGATATCACTACCACTGAACAGTCGGATCAACATATTAAGAATGAATAAATGGTCAATTATCAGGGATTACCTTTACTGTCTGCCTGCTATAGGCAGTTCTCAATTTTTTAAATACTATGGGCAAATTGTTCTATTACAATTTTATTGGAGCACAGAATCCATTCTTCTAAAGAAGGTATATTATCCTACATAGTTTGTTTCACAAGCCAGATTTCAAATCCTACATAGTCCATAAAGGACTTTTGTTTTTTTAAAAAAAACAAAATACAAAACAAAACAAAAAAACACAAAAAAACTTTATCCAGTGCCATTTGTGCAAATAAAAGTTTACCTTAATTTTTTAATAACTACCCTTTAAAAACTAAATAAAAGCATTTTGATGGAAATCTTTCAAAAGTATTATATATGTCCTCTTGTTTATTAAAAATATCTTGATCAGTATCAACATTAACAAAAAACTTACTATAATCTGCTATCAATAAAAATATGCTAATACCTATTCTGTTTGAAATTAAGAGATTTTACAGCAATTTGTACCCATACTCTTATAGACTGGATTTTTAAAAAACAGTTTTTCCATTATTTCCTTAATCGCTCTTATCACCTTTAGATGATTTCACTGTGCCTACACTGATCAGACCTCAGTCTAGAAAATTTCCTGCTCTACTTTAAGGTAGACTAGCATACAAGCTACAAAACTGGACAGAGGACTGTTTTCAGTGGGGGAAAAGAGGCAAGAGGAGAGGGAGTAAGCTTTGAATAGAAAGATAAAGGGTTTTCCCAGTAAACAAAATACAAAATCAACATTGTATAACTCTGTGAAACTTGTGTTCCTTCAGAGAGTCTCCATGTTCCAAATAACTGGGATTGCTGGATATTACTTTCAATCATAACGAACACAATTTTAATACCTTACATATAAGAAAACTCTAAGATGCCAAGAGTACCAAAATTTACGAAAAAAAAAAAAAAGATGCCAAGAATTAGGTGCTCTGTGTTAAGGCAGAGGAAAGTCCATACCCATTGTCAGCAGTTTTTTGTATTCTATTTACTTGTAGAAACACAACTGTCCAGTTAAGAGATATCATTCACATATTTTATAGTTTATAACACACTTTCCAACACAACATTTTTAAAACACAAAATTAACCAAAATTGGTATATTACCCAAATAACTTTCTATCTTCCTTCCTTCACCCCACTTCCTCCCTTCCTTCCTATTATCTATATATGAAGAAAAAAAGAGAGAATGAGTGCTATATGTTTTAACTTTCTTAATCTGTTGTTTTTATTTTGTTTGTTTTTCTAAAACTGAAGATCAATAGAAGACAAGCCACAGATTGAGAGGAAATATTTGCAAAAGACATATCTGATAAAGGACTGTTATCCAAAATATATTTTAAAAAACTCTTAAAGGGAATTCACTGGCAGTCCGGTGGTTGGGATTACGTGCTTGCACTGCAGGGAGCACAGGTTCGATCCCTGGTCAGGGAACTGGGATCCTGCAAGCCATGCAGCGTGGTCAAAAAAATAAAAATAAAAAACCCTTAAAGCTAAACAATAAGAAAACAACCCAATTACAAAAGGGGGCAAAAGACCAGAACAGACACCTCATCAATAAAGATACACAAATGGCAAGTAAGTATATTAAGAGGTGTTCAACATGATATGTCATTGGGGAATTGTAAATTAAAACAATGAGATATCACTATACACCTATTAGACTACCCAAAATGTAAAACACTGACAATATTAAATGCTGGTAAGGTGTGGAGCAACAGTAACTCTCATTCATTGCCAGTGGGAATGCAAAATGGTATAGTCACTTTGGAAGACAGTTTGGCAGTTTCTTACAAAACTAAACACACTCTTACCATATGATCCAACAAATCACGCTCCTTGGTATTTGCCCAAATGAACTGAAAACTTATGTTCACACAAAAACCTGAACAGATGTTCACAGCAGCTTTATTCATAATTGCCAAAATTTGGAAGCAATCAAGAAATCCTTCAGTAGGTGAATGGATAAACTGTGGTACATCCAGACTATGGAATATTATTTAACACTAAAAAGAAATGAGCTATTAAGCCATGAAAAGACATTTACTAAGTGAAAGAAAGCAATCTGAAAAGGTTACATTCTGTAGGATTACAACTGTGTGACATTCCAGAAGAGGCAAAACTGTAAGAAAATAAAAAGATCAGTGGTTGCCAGGGGTTAGATGGAGGGAGGAATGAGTAGGTGGAACACAAAGGATTTTTAGGTCAGTGAAACTATTCTGTATGATATTACAATGGTGAATAAGTGTCATTATAAATCTGTCAAAACCCACAGAATGTACAACAACAAGAGTAAACCCTAAAGCAAACTGAGAACTTCGGGGGATAATAATGTGTCAATGTGAGGTCATCTACTATAACGAATGTACCACCATGGTAGGGGATGTCAGGATGTCAATGGTTAGGGAAGTCTTGCACGTGTGGAGATGGAGTATGATAATTCTGTGTACATTCTGCTCATTTTTGCTGAAAAAATAAAGTTTACTAATTTAAAAAAATTAAGGAACAATTATTGCCAAAGACCCAGACATTTAAAACATTCTTGATATTATAAAATATTTCAAAATTTTGAAGGCTTAAAAAACAAGATTACATTTCAATTACTTTTATTCTATGATGTATAAAAAAACCTGTAATACATATTCCTTCTGATATGTCAATCTATATAAAAATGATATAGAGATTTAAGTGTTGTTGAAATATTATAAAGTAGAAGTCAACATTAGTAGGTAAAACCCTAACTCACTTTAATGAATAGGCTGAGATATGCACTGTATCTATCCAGTCTGGAGTTATGATAATACTTTTACAAATTTGGATGTAGTAACTAAAATGGGATAATAACACGTGAACTTACCTTTGAGTCATAATTTTGAAGGCATCTGGGAGGTAGCAGTCTGTATTCTCCATCTGAAATGGGTCAGCATCACAAATCTTGTCGTCTGTCCGACCATAGTTAGCGCTCTCAATCATGATGACATCACTGCCGGGACATCGTAGATCTATAGAATAACCTTCACAGGATAATTCTCTACGAACTAACCCAAATGGTAAAGCTGCTCTGCTGAAACCTTAAAAAAGAAAAAAAAAAATTAACTCATTTATAAAGTATATTATTTTAATAAGGCATTTTCAAGTAATATGAGTCATGTCTATATCCAAGAGATGTCATACAAAGTATGTTTTTCAAGCCATCATTCATACATTTATTCAATAATTCTCTGGATCTTTACTATGAATCACTAATGTATTATTAAATTTTTAATATATATCTTTAGCTGGATTATTCATCTTTATAAGACAATTTTAAATTACTTTAATAAAATATTTTCTGTATAACCTAGTCACAATCAGAAACTAAGTGGCCCTTTTTGAGTAAACCCAAAGAAAATGACGCATTTGATCAATGGATTTATAAAGAGTGACAAGATATACAAATACAGAATGCAACAATTAAAACAAGAACGGTTTTCATTGATGAATGAAATCAAAGCTCTGCTATACAGGACACTGGCCTTACCCATTTAATGTAGACATATTAATTGCTGTTAATAGAATTATCTTAAAAATACATTTGTCTTAGCGTCTCCCAAAATAACTAAGACACTATGACAGTATCATACTTATGGCACAATAACTTATTTCAATTTGTAGACTCTTTACTGAAAACTGACATAAATGAAAGGATTCAGCAGATGGGCATTCAAAGGAGCCAGCACTGCTCCAATCCAGTCCAAAAAGCTGAAACCCCCAAAAGGGGCAAAATTTCTGAGATTCAGTTTTGTCATTTACAAAATGGAAATAGAAAGTGCCATATGAACTTAAGTATGGTGCATTAGGCGGCATGTAGATAACCAATGTTCATGAGTGCTATAAAAAAAGATTCCAAACAGAATAAGAAATTAGAATTTTAGGTTTTAATCACAGTTCTCAAGCAGGGGTCCTCTAAAGTAGTAACAGAGCATAGAACAAAGGTAAAAGCAGAGAAAGCCAAGAACAGCCAACAACAACTATGTGTGGGAGAAGCACATCTCTGTGTGCTGCTGTGCTACCTATGGGTTACCTACCATATCAAAAACTTCTACACTGACCCAATTTTTTATTTCAGTTCTCTAACTTGTTGCCATCTATAGCGTTTCTTTTATAAAAGACTAGCATTAATTTCAGTATTTTTTCGTATCTCTATCCTTTTAATTACTCTGCATCACACGAGTCATCCCTCATATCCCTTTTTACTGGAAGAAAAAAAAAAAATGACATTCAGAAGTAAACTGTTCCAAGACACAAGCTTCTAAGTTGAAGAGCTAGGTTCTGTCCAGGTCAATCCAATGCTAAAACCTGTTCTCTTTAACTATTGCACAATGTCTCTCACTAATACAATAAAATAAACAGTCTCCTGGATAAACATGCATCTTCTTTCTAAAATGCAAACAATCCTGCGAAAGGATTAGTTAGTGGGTTGTACCTTGGTATGATTTAGAAAATCAGCAATTCTCAAACTTGGCTGAGTTCTCAGTTCTACTGAGAAAACTAAAAATGTAATTGGGATGGAGAGAGAAGAAAAAGACACAGCTTAGAGCACAGAAATCTTCAGGGGATTGAGGCAAACGCCAACCTTGGTAGGTTTTCACTAAGAAGATTTATGGTCTTACGAGATTACAAAAAGAGAAGCGCACTATCAATGAAGAAGGAATACAGAAACGGAGCTGGGCAATATCATGAAAAACAGTAAAGGGGCCAACCTTTCAACCTTTTCCCAAGTTCATAAATAAACTTTTACATATGTTATTGCTTTCTTCCATTTGCTGATACTGTACTGCTTATACAAATAATTCAGCTTAAACTAGTATTATAGTTGTTTTAAATGAAAATATGTTTTAGGGTTTCAGAAGCAGACACATTTCTGTGGCAAAAAGCTGTGTGAAAATTCAAACAAGTGACATCATATAAAATTTTGGAGCACTGCATATTTTAAAGCCAGAGATGATTTGCAATTATAATACCTTGTAAATCATATTATTAGAGAATTACAAATATGAGAAAATGTTATTATAAGACTGACTTGGAGCCAAAATTCACAAGTTGTAGTATTTGTCAAAAATATAGAATTGATTCTGAAGCACTGTGGTTTTTAACTTGAGCTCCTTAATTTTTGTTGTTGACAGTTTGCAGGATTATAGTTATGGTTCTAAATGAATTTTCCTCTGCTTTTGAAAGATATTTGAGAAATTGCAGAAGTCTTGCTGTTTTGATAATTCAGAGAAAGGATTTTTAAAGTCTTAATATTAGTCATCCAAAAAGGTAAAGTATGGAAAAAGAAAAGAAAAAAAATAGAAAGATCAGCACACTTTACTAATGTAGTAGATTTCCAATACAGAATTTTCTGAAGAACAGATCATGGTACTTATACTTTCATTGCATAGAACTGAATGAGTTCTTAATGGTGAATGTTGCTTTATTTAATGCTATAATATTATTGCCTTAAATCATGTGTTCTCTTTACTAAATTCTTGCTCTCTCACCTGTTTCCACTGAACTTTATACTTATGTATAAAATTTAAAAATTGCTTGTTATTACCACATGGTACTGTGGATATTCATTTTTAATATATCTCTTCCCTGCTAGACTCTGATGATAGTTAGTTATAATTCTAATGCCTAGATTGGTACATGATACATAATTCCAATAACTGCTATCAAACCACATTGCCAAGTTGAACAACTAGTATCTGTTTAAAACAATATAAATTACAATGTGTTTTCCTCTGTAATATCTATTGCCTTTGGCAGTGAAAACAAAGAGTGAGCATTAAGAAACAGATAAATACTTAATAATCAATAAAATTGTTATATCCTCAAAAAAAGAAAAAAATGTTTAAATTCTGTCAATTAATTATTTTCTAGGTACCACTGGGGTTCATTAGTGTTTCTCACAAAGACAGACGTTTATGAACCTTCCTTTATTTAAATCCTGTGTTTCCAACTGGATATGGAGATATATATATATATATATCTCTCCATATAAAACAAATATGAAGAAAAAAATAAAAAGTAAATATTGTAGTAGCTAACATTTACATAGCAATTACAATGTTTAGATACTGTCCAAACTGCTTTTTATGGATCACCCTTTTTATGATCACCAGCATCATCAACAACTATCAACACAACAAAAAACAATGGAGTAGTTAACTGTAACAATACCCATTTACAGAGTATGAAACTAAGGCATTCAATAGTAAGTAATTCAGGGTCTCAAGGATTACTGTGAGTTAGATTCTAACGCATGCAGGGTTCTCAGATTCCAGAGCCCATGGTTTTAGTAATGGCCATGAACAGAAAGGGATTCTGTGACTTCTCAAGCCACCATGTTGATAATACAAACAAGCTTAACTTTATAATTTTTCATACCATCTGAAATTCACCAAAAAATGTTAGTGAATTTGACAGGAAGCAATTATTTTAAAGGTTCCCACAACATATAGATAATGATGAAAATTGTATTTGTGGAAATGTAGCGATGTGTGCCATAAACTTATTGAGAGTAAAATCTATACTGTGCAAGTATGGACATACAGAAAGAGTACTGAACAGTACAGATGTCTGGGTCAGCCTTGTGAACTTGGCTAAGTCATTTTATTTTTCTGGGTTTTAATTTCTTTTTCTGAAAGATTAAAGTCATTTCAAAGTCCTATCAAATTTCACCAATCTATGATTCTAAACAGGCAAGCTCCTTTTAATCAGGTATACATGCTATTCTAACACTTTCAGGTGGTCAACAATTAAGACATTTGTTGCTCTATTTCTTTAAAATATAAACATAGGAGAATGTTAGCATGGATGGACTATGGCACAATAATGTAGATTGTATGGTACTGCCAAGAAAATTCTCAAAAGTACATGGATGAATTAGTCAGGATTCTTTCTGGATTAACTATTTTAACCAAAGACTTACTGGAAGGGAGAAAATAAACACGGGCCTATTATTAAATCAAAAGAAAAACCCACATAAACTTTTTTTTTTTGGTTCCTAAGTTTTATTCAAGAACTCATACAAAATATTACAGATAACTGAGTTTTAATCCTCATCTTCCTCCTCTTCTTCATCTTGATTAATCTAGAAGTAACGCAATTCGTAACTCTTTGCTGTTAGTAACTACACCTAACCAGTCACATAGATTATTCTTCTTCAAATATTTTTTTGGTGATATATTTCAAATACCTTTTGGAAAAAGGCACCTCAGAAGTTACAGTAATCTTGCTTTGCTTTTTTCGACTGTTACAATACCTCCACCAAGATTCCCAGCTTTTCCATTCACTTTGATTCTCTCCTGAAAAAACTGCTCAAGATTGGTGGCATCCATGATTCCATCTTCTACAGGATGGGTACAGTCAAGAGTAAACTTCAGGACCTGCTTCTTTTTTTTTGCCCCCCTTTGCCACAAGCTTTATCACGGGCGCCATGGTAGCAGCGGATGGCAGAAAGCATAAATTTTTCAGAAAAATGTAAATTCTTATGCTTTCTTTGGGCACTTCTCCCCTATTTTCCTGAAAACTTCAAGGGGTATGGCTTCAAACTCTTCCACCAGCAATGGGACTTCAAAGAAGTTTGGAAAGTCTTAAATAAAACTATTGCAATTAATATTAATTTTTAAAATTCAACATTTTCACTAAGTAAATCTTATGAAAAGTCAGAACAAAACTTATTCCTAAAAACACTTATTTACACCTTTATTTATATCACATTAATGACTTACTATACTGAGTCACAGGAAGAAATCATCACAGGTATCAGTACCATTTCTTAATTGCACTTTCTTCCTTTGTACACGAATTCATCCTTAATTGTTTAACGGCACATTTTTCAGGACTTTTTTCTTTTTTTTGCGGTACGTGGGCCTCTCCCTGCTGTTGCCTCTCCCGTTGCAGAGCACAGGCTCCGTACGCGCAGGCTCAGTGGCCATGGCTCACGGGCCCAGCCGCTCCGCGGCATGTGGGATCTTCCCGGACCGGGGCACGAACCCGTGTCCCCTGCATTGGCAGGCGGACTCTCAACCACTTTGCCACCAGGGAAGCCCCAGGACTTTTTTAAAAATCACTGGCTAAGAGTATATGACTGACCCCCAAATATGACTTTGCATCAGAGTCATTTGGTAAGTATTTTTAAGACATATCTGCAAGCCCGAATCCAGCCCTACTGAATCAGAATATCTGGGTTCAGATGAAGGTAGGATATCTGTATTTGGGGAAGAAAATTTATTTATTTGCAACACACTGATACAATAACTAAGACATGCCAAGAATTTCTCCAAGGTCCTTTAAAATAGGTTTTCTCTATTACATATTTGTTAACTCATCGTCATATTTCCTCTTAATTCTCTAATACAGTTTTACTTTAATCTTTGAACATATTCATAATTCATATTCACAATTCATATTCACTCTGAAATATTTATCTGCTAAATCTAACATCCAGGCCCACAACAGAGGCAGTTTCTATTGAATGTTTTTTCTCCTAAGTATGGGTCAACTTTCCTGTTTCTCTGCATTAGCTTGCAAATTTTTTGTTGTTGTTGAAAACTAGACATTTAAAATAATACACTGTTAGCTACTCTAGATTCCTTTCCCCTGAGAATTGTTGCTGTTGTGATATTTTCTTTTTAGCATTCTGACTGAATTTAATCTGCTGACTCTGTCTTCCCCTGTACTTTGCAGCTGCTGTGTGTCTCTGTTCATTGTTGTTGTTGTTATTTTAATTCTTATTTTTATTTTCTAGCTTGACTTCCTAGGGATCACACCTGTCTCTGCATAGCTTAGTGATCAGCCAATGATTGAGCAAAGACTTTGCACAAAAACCATGAACCCATAATAAGGTCTCCACCCTCTGCTGATTGACCTGTATGTTAGGGAGAGTTCAAAGTTCAAGCAGTTTTCAAGTCAGCCTTGGTTATTTACTTTCTGCCACGTCCCCTCGCATCTCCTCTGCTCTGTGTGTAGCTTCTCAGTCAGTCAAGAACGCAGAGAACGTTTGGCTCTTTCATTTCCAAGGTTTCCTGGTTATGTTTCAGACTGGCACTCAGTCTCCCCACCTGGGACCACAACCTCAGGTTAGCAAGAGCTAGGGGTCTTCCCCATCTGTTTCCCACAGTGTTTACTACTTTTACTGACAACACTGCTGGGCATGGGTTCCCACACTCTACTCTAAATCAAGCCAACTCTCCCTGGCAGCTCAGTCACAGATTTTCAAGGCCAGCCTTGCTCTGACTAAACTAACCACAATGACATAGCCAAAGAGTGCAGGGTGCAGGGAGAAGCAGCCCCAGGCTAGAAGGCTTTAAACTTGAACTGTGTGTACCAAAAGTTCCATCAGCTTTTTTTTTTTTTTTTTAAAGAAATCATTCCCAATTTCTTATTTGGCTCTGGTTAATTTCCAGAGCCCTAAAATGGTGGTTGTTGACAATTTTGTTCAGTTTTATACTTGTTTGGGGGAAGAGGATTTGCCATCCTCTCCACCCCATCATCACTAGAAGTCCCTCTGAGGACTTTACAAATATATACTGACTACAAATCCTCATGACAACCATATGAGATACGTATTATTATTGTCACTATTTTACAAAGGAAGAAGTTGAGGCACAGAAAAATTATGTTTTCCAAAATCACACATCCAGTAAGAATGAAATCAAGGTTTGAAACCTAATACTTCAGCTCCCAAACTCGTGTTTTTCAATGTTACTTTAATGCCTCTCCAAATGATAATGACACTTAGCAGCAGGTTGGGGACCCCTGTTGTACAGAACATAGTTAGGGTATACTGGGTGCCTCTAGTCCTAGAGGAACAAGGGCAAGAAAGGAAATAGTTGTCTGATGGTCAAGTAGTCAATGAAATTGCTCAGTCAACATAATCAACATAAAGAAATGCCCAAATTAAAACTCTTTAATCACACTATTACTATGACATTTATTCTAAGCTGTACTTTCAATATATTTCTATTTCAAAAAAGAAAAAAAAAAAAAAGCATCCCAACAAGCAAAGTGTAATCCAATCCATCTGACAATCGAAGAAAAAACTTGTGGGAGGCTCTGTGAGCAAAAAATCAATATTGCAGCTTTGTGCTGTGCAAATGTGAACACTGCCAAATAGTGGTGCTTAGAGTAAAACGAACTGTTTTGCTCCATTTTCTGCACTCTGAACAAATGACTTTGAAGACACTTTTTCCCTCCCAAGCTATAAAATGTCAAGCAATAAGTCTGTGTTTTAGGCTAGTGATTGGAATAAACACCTCCTGTCAACAGGTGCAGTGACTTAGGATTGAAATCTTTCATATTCAGGGAATAACTCCTAATAAACAGATGTACTGCTATGAGATGGGAATTTGTAAGACCAGAACTGGAATTCTAACATTGGATTTCACATCATTTATGAGCATTTTTGCAAGAAAATATGCTACTCTGGCAATAAATAGTATACTGCTATAAACTTATGCCTGTGGTGGACTTCAAACTCTTGTAGGAACATTTTGCTTTTCTAACATTGTCTCCCTCAGTCTGCTCTTTGGACATTTCTGTAAAATCATACGTTCCAATAAAAGACTTTTTAAAGCTATAATATAAAAACTTCAACTTTTCTGGTACTGTTTTCCTTAATTACTTTGAACTGAACCCTGTCATGTATGCCCTGCTCATGCCAGCTATGGTCCCAGTAAGCACCACTCCTTTTGATTATCATGGTCCTCTATGGGACTGAGGCTGTGACTTCAAGCTCTACAGAAACATTAACTCAGACCATCATCTATTACCAGTGGTGGAATATGAAATCTCTGATTTACTCCTGTTTATGTATGCTAATAAGATTTCTTCCTAAAAGGGAAATAAGAAAAATACTTAATGAGAAGGGGGGCATGATTTCCACCAGGCTGAACTCTAGTTCAGAAGCTTCCAGAAAACTTATTCCCATTTCATTTTAATTTAGGTGAAAAGTCAGTGTTCAGAGTAAACCTAAAAGATAAATTATTTCACTAATAGTTCAACGTTTTCAATTTATCTCTGCATATTCATGAGGTTATTATAACAAAATTTTTAAAATCAAGGATGTATAATAAAACTTACCTTTGACCTAATGAAACTTCAAAGCTTTTGCACAGCAAAGGAAACCATAAACAAGACCAAAAGACAACCCTCAGAACAGGAGAAAATATTTGCAAATGAAACAACTGACAAAGGATTAATCTCCAAAATTTATAAGCAGCTCATGCAGCTCAATAACAAAAAAACAAACAACCCAATCCAAAAATGGGCAGAAGACCTAAATAGACATTTCCCCAAAGAAGATATACAGACTGCCAACAAACACATGAAAGAATGCTCAACATCATTAATCATTAGAGAAATGCAAATCAAAACTACAATGAGATATCATCTCACACCAGTCAGTATGGCCATCATCAAAAAATCTACAAACAATAAATGCTGGAGAGGGTGTGGAGAAAAGGGAACCCTCTTGCACTGCTGGTGGGAATATAAATTGATACAGTCACTGTGGAGAACAGTATGGAGGTTCCTTAAAAAAAACTACAAATAGAACTACCATATGCCCCAGCAATCCCACTACTGGGCATATACCCTGAGAAAACCATAATTCAAAAAGAGTCATGTACCAAAATGTTCATTCCAGCTCTATTTACAATAGCCCGGAGATGGAAACAACCTAAGTGTCCATCATCGGATGAATGGATAAAGAAGATGTGGCACATATATACAATGGAATATTACTCAGCCATAAAAAGAAACAAAATTGAGCTATTTGTAATGAGGTGGATAGACCTAGAGTCTGTCATACAGAGTGAAGTAAGTCAGAAAGAGAAAGACAAATACCGTATGCTAACACACATATACATGGAATTTAAGGGGGAAAAAATGTCATGAAGAACCTAGGGGTAAGACAGGAATAAAGACACAAATCTACTAGAGAATGGACTTGAGGATATGGGGAGGGGGAAGGGTGAGCTGTGACAAAGTGAGAGAGAGGCATGGACATATATACACTACCAAACGTAAGGTAGATAGCTAGTGGGAAGCAGCCGCATAACACAGGGAGATCAGCTCAGTGCTTTGTGACCACCTAGAGGGGTGGGATAGGGAGGGTGGGAGGGAGGGAGACGCGAGAGGGAGGAGATATGGGAACATATGTATATGTATAACTGATTCACTTTGTTATAAAGTAGAAACTAACACACCATTATAAAGCAATTATACTCCAGTAAAGATGTAAAAAAAAAAACAAAAAAACTTACCTTTGTATACTGAAAGGCAGTATGTTAAAAACTCATTCCATTTAAGCTTGCAGAATGTCACTCTATTGTTTTAGTTACTCTTAGTCCATTTTAAGAGATAGCTTTATCAATCAAACTCTAAAATATCTAATGTTTTATGTTCATTAACATATAATTCTTTAACCTGTCAGTATTATGTGAGAAGCCTAAACCATGGCACGTGCACAGTAAAAAAAAACTACTTTCACCTTTGAACTTGTGTTCATGCCAAGAACAAAAAAAATAAAGGAATGCAATGTCATTTTCCAGCACCCTGGCCTTGAAAATGTAGCAATTTGTGTGTTAAGTAAACTTGGTTAGCATGAAACACAAATCAAATCCTTACAAAAATATAAAGTCCTTGCAAAAGAAAGTGTTCAAACAATTTAAGGTCATGTAACTACAAAATAGTCAACTCACCATATATGTGTGACATGCCTTAGCTTCTTTTGTCTTTCTGGTTTACAAAACATTTTTTTTCTATTTTGGATATATTTTAAATTATGAAGCACTTCAAACAAAAAAATTTTTAGAAGAATGTTTACGGTTTCAAGTAAGATCAATTTATACACAAAATACTAAGATTTACATTGGAATACACAAAAATTCCTAATAAATAAATACATGATAAAAAAATTAATACATAATTAAATCCAATTACATAAACAGCAAGGGAAAAAACTTTACCTCTGTGTTTTGTTAAAAGGAACAAAATTCTGGACACTTTGGACACTCAAAACGTAAAAATATACTGCAAGAATGCCATCAGCTATTAGGTTCAAATATGACTACTCCTGAAAAGCCTCTCAATATTTTAAGGAGAAAGTATGCATTATAAGTCCTTCAAAACATTTGGAGATTAAATTCCTTATTAGAAAGAAATTGATCTCTCCCACTTAAAAACCTGTAAATTATCTGGCAATGATTAATAATTCACAAGTGCCATTAAAATATAGCAATTTAAAAGTTATAAATTACTCTCAGTTTAATACTGAACTTTAAAAGAAAAATTCCTGGTAAGCATGTCTATTAAGAATAATATATGCCACAGACAGACGCTTTTAATAGTCTCAGCATATAGCTAGCTATAACTTCTTGAAAGTTCACAAACATACAATACTTTCATTCTGACCTATTTTTAAATATCAGTGAATTTTGTATTAAGCCTCAATATTACCCTTACTACTCAGTGCCTATGCCCTCTGCACAGGATGTTCTACTGGTTTTTCTCTTAGGAAACAATTATTCTCCAAAATCCAGTTCAAAGCTTCCCTAACAATGGGGAATGAAGAACCTGAGCTCAGGTTTGGGTCATCTATTTTCTTTCTTCCAATAAATATTTATGAGCGTCTATGTGCCTAGCACTCTTCCACACACTCTTCCACACACTTGGGATGTAACAGTGAAAAAAATGACAATGATCCCTGTGTCTGGGTAGCTTCCATAAGGAGTGAGTTCTACTTGAGGAAAGATATCATGAACCATTACAATGCCAAGCCTGATAGTCAGTTTACAGTGGTCTCTTTATAGCAGACATAAAATAAAGACATGTTAAAACAATAGGTGTAGGAATGAAATGAGTGCATGAACAATTATGAGCTCCACTATCAGAGCAGGCAACATGTTCTTTACTTATATTCCTCTCCTACTGAACGCTGAGCGGCTGAATAGAAAGAAGTGAAGCTTATTTACTTTTGTGTCCTTAGTTTCCAACACAGTGCATGGTACATAGTCAGCAATCACCTTTTGCTTAGTTTTATTTTATGCATTATTTTATACCTTAATTCTTTGTACAAAAAGTTGTCAAATATACCCAAGATGAAGATGTTTTTATACAGGGGGAGAAAACACACACACCACAATTTTATCTTTTTATATATGTTAGTTTTAAAGTTTCTAGTTTTGAAGTTTAAGCTATGTACATTATCAGGAAATGTTGTATTTAAAACATTTTATGTCGGGAGATAAAAATATATATATAAATGTAACAAGGATGACATCTTCACCAGAGTCTCCAAATCAGTGGGACTCAACTATGAAATGCACCCTTAAAAGACTGACCACCTGCTAGAGTTAAAAATCATCCAGGAGTTGTGGTCATTGGTCATGTGAAACCATCACAAAAACCAGAATAGCAACTTTACCACTCCCTTTTTTCTTCCCTCAAGGAAATAGTAAACACTTCTATTTATTTATTATTTATTTAATATTTAATATTAATATTTTTAATAACTAGTTAAAACCAGTTTAGCATTAAGAATTTACTATTGGAAATGCAATTTCTCAAGTCATTTACATTGCACTATCAAATCAAAATTCATAAGTAATTCTGTGTAAAGTATTCACTGACAACAACAACAACAAAAAAAACTAGAGAATAATCACAGAATAAGTAAGAAAATAATTTCATCGTCTCTTCTGGTACAACAATTTATTTCTACTTCCACATTGATTATTTACTATAATCTTCTAGCAATTTTATTATTATTTTTTTTATTACCCTTCTTGTTATCAGAAATTCCACTACCTACCCTCACCCACCCAACCACAGAACATATGTTCTTAAAAGCGGTTACACAAAGCAACAACACAAAAATATGAGTCTCGTTCCTTCATCCAGTGGCTCACACCAAGCCATACAGGCTAATGGATTCTATTCCTTTCCTGCCACGGTATTAGTCTGATGAATACAACTACCTAGGAGTGGAGACCCCATTTAGAGTATTCCCCAGGCAGGTCTCCCAGATCAGAAAGTCAAAATTCAGATTCTAAGTCTTTTTGTTAATATCTTGTATTCAAACATAAACAATATAAAAAAAAAACCCAAACCCCAAAAAAACTATTAATCATAATTTCATTTTTTAAAAGGTACATTTAAGTTGAATCACAAGAGGGACAACAATGTATATAAGACTTCCATGTCAATTAACTTTTATTTGGTAACAATGAACTCTAAAGATGTTAATTTACCAGGGTTACAACCGGCTTCCTCATTAAAGGCATCTATAAGGTGGCCAATTAACACCAATTCTAAAACTTATTTAACTACACAGAAACTGCAGGAAACCACCCACTCATTTCTCTCTTTCCCAAACAGGAATCCAAAGGTAATCACATTCAACTGCTGACTCAAACAAGTGTCCTAGAAGGGAAAGGCATTATATCTCCACAAACATTCCTATGAGGTATTTATTTCTCACTTCAGGTAGGAAAGATTAGCACAGCCTGAAACCAGTCTCAACTCTTATCTTGACTTTTCACAAACTGTTACCCCCACTAACCACTAACACTTGGATCATTTAAAACATGTCAGGCATTTAACCTTTTCCCCACCGAAGAAGGGAGAAATTTCATGTCTTTTTTCCTACATGCCATAAAAGGCACTCTTTCCCTAAAACCTCAAATGACTTTAGGAAGTTAGGGCTCTTTTAGAAGATATTTATTTAACTGAACACACTAAAACTATCGAAGATGACACAAATGCTTTTCTGCTAGAAGTGAGAAGGCATCTTCCAATACGGTTCTAGAAAGAGAAATTCTTACTGAGGTCCTTTCCCATCTCAAAAAAATAACTCATGAGACCAAAGCTGACTTATTTAGTTTCCCCCCTTTTCCCCAAAATGATGCTTAAAATTTTATTCTAAATTATACTACAGGGACTTCCCTGGTGGTCCAGTGGTTAAGACTGTGCCTTCCAATACAGGGGGTGTGGGTTTAATCCCTGGTTGGGGAGCTAAGATCCCATATGCTTCATGGCCAAAGAAAACAAAACATAAAACAGAAGCAATATTGTAACAAATTCAATAAAGACTTTAAAAATGGTCCAATCAAGAAAAACTTTAAAAAAAATAAATTAAAAAAATAAATTATACTACATACATGGAATTTTTGAAACCCCAAACTAGACTGTAACTACTAAGATGTAACTCTTTCTTTATAAATAAAGGCTATTTTTTATCTCATGAACAAGTTGTAAAGATAAATTTCTGAAAGATACACAGAGCTATTGGAGTAACTAACCAAGTGGGTAATAAGATCTATAAAACAAAAATTAAAAGATTTACTCCAGTAAACACTGTACTACTGTGCTGTTACATTTTTCAATGCTCCTGGACCAATTAAAAACTGCAAAATAAATGAAACCAAATGCAGTCGTGAACCCATTTTTGTGAACTTCAATTCAAAATGCAAACTCAAAATAATCAAAACCACCTCCAAATGGAAAACAGCATTTCAAAGTTATCTCTTACTAACATCTTTGGCAGCCCCACCTAAACACATTTATTGCTCATTCATTCATCCACTTGTATTTCTGTCCTTAGCACATTCTAATTTCTCCACCAGGCTATTCAGAGATAAGCCACAGAAACTCATAATTCCCAAAAACAAACAAAAAAAAAAAGGAGAGAAGAAACTTGAAATTCTCAGGTTGGAGGCAACTCCACCACGTCCACAAACTACAGAAAGCCCACTCAATGATAGAAGTTCTCCCTGACAAGAGATGACTTATAGAAGTATTCTACTGTGATACTCTGAATGAAAACAGAAACTGCTTCCTCAAATGGTATGAAGGTTATCATATAATTCCTTAAATGACAATATAATGACCTTGATTTCATGGGTGGTTTCGGTGTTATTATTTTTGCATTGTGATGTTGAGGTTTGTTCAATTTTTGATGAAAAGATAAAGTTTTAAAGAACACACTCAAACTCTTCTCAAATCTGTGTCGCCAGAGCGTCGGGGAGGGAGGTGGAGGTGGGAGGGATAAGTTTAATCTGACATTGCACAGCGAAAATGTTGCCTTAAAAAACAAACAGTACGACTTGCCTGCAGTTAAAATTTTATCCTTTCTTGTATTTAACTGCCAAGTTGAACATCAAGAGAACAAGAAAAAGCACGGTAGCAGATCCAAGTGTATAGACCCTGCCCTTACATACACAGCCCAGTGTCATTTCATACTTGCCTTGTATAGGTACCAACAGCACAGAGGCAACAGAGCAGTTCCAACTTCTGGATTCAGACATTCTAATGAATTATAAGGAATTGTAAGGAAAAAAGGCTCTTAGGAACCCCGTTTCAGCCCGTGTTGCTATGTCTCATTGTACTACTCTAATGTCCCTTCCCTCTACTTTAACTCAGGTCTCCCCAACCCCCGGGCCACAGACCGGAATCGGGCCGCACAGCAGGAGGTGAGCAGTGGGCGAGCGAAGCTTCATAAACTGCCGCTCTCCATCACTCCCTATCGCTCACATTACCTCCTGAACCATCCCCCCCCCCCCCACTCCCGTCCGTGGAAAAACTGTCTTCCACAAAACCGGTCCCTGGTGACAAAAAGGTTGGGCACTGCTGCTTTAAATGTTTATTTCCCTTTACAATCTCAAATACTTTAAATTTCACCCTTATGAAGCTGAATGTTGCCAGATAAAAAAGCTCCCTTACTATAAAAAAAGAAGAAGAAGAAAGGCTTGATAAGAGTCTCAAAAACAAGTGCTTCTTATCAGAAAATGAGAGTAAGTTTAGGTGAATCTGATTTAGAATGACAATAGGCATGTTTCAGAAAATTACATCTCCCAAGATAAACTGTCTAAACAAATACCACTAAGTTTAAATACTTTATATAAGATGTACTCACAAATCATGAGCATCAATTTCAAAGTAGGTGAAGAAAAAAAAACAAGAAAATAAACATATACAATGCTCAGTTTAATTGGTAAGAGCAAAAGGAGGCAAAAAGTTAAAATATGATGAAATTTTCTCCTATCAAATTACTAAATATCTATGAGTATTGTAAAACACACAGACTCATACATTTCTAAGATTACAAACTGATACAATATTTCTGAAAAGACTCTTACCAAATTTCTTTTGTAAATATATGTTCTGAAAAGAATCCAACATTTGACAGATTTAGATAAAAAGATATTCATAATGATAAGTTTGAGACAAACTAAAGAATCAAAATAGTAAAATGGCTCAAAAGTACATTGATAAAATAGAATAATACAATCCTAATAAACCATATTATAAATAATAAGTAATAATAAATATTATAAATAATAATTTAATAATATTTAGTGATTTGGGAATGTATTCTTAGAGGATTATGCAAAAGAATATATACATGAATATATAGGAAAAAAAAGAAACCCAGGAGGCAGAAACCCTTTTTTGGGATAACAGTGACCAGCTCATCAAAACCAACTGGGCTCAGCAATTGGGGAGGTGATGAAAACTGGCCATCAAAACTGAGGTACCAAGAAGCAGAACTTGGGTTAAAGGGAGCAAGTGAACAAAACGGCACTCTTCCAAGTAGGATAATGAAATCCTATTCCCCTTTTGAGGAATGATCTGAAAATATACCATCTCTCACCCTGAGAATCAAAGCGTTTCCTAGACCTTCCTGGTTCCGAGCTACCGGACTCTGAACACCAGATGCCTATGTGGACATGGTGGTTTTTCCCAAAGACTGGATATATCCCTACTCCTTACATCAATTCCCTCATTGCATCTGAGATACATTTTCTTGGGGTGGTCTGTGCCCAAACACACTGATTCAATAAGGAAAGAAATATTTTGCTAAAGCAGGGCCTGTCTGCTATAGATTACATGAATTTCCTCCTTCCCACCTCTTCCAACTCATAATGACCTTCTTGCTGTTTGCTGCAAATTTCCCCCAACTCAATCCAGGCTTATTACCAGCACATCCCATGGTTGTCACTTTGCTATTGTTTTTTGTTGTTGTTGTTGTTGTTTTTGCAGTATGCGGGCCTCTCACTGTTGTGACCTCTCCCGTTGCGGAGCACAGGCTCCGGAAGCGCAGGCTCATTGGCCATGTCTCACGGGCCCAGCTGCTCCGCGGCATGTGGGGATCTTCCCGGACCAGGGCACGAACCCGCGTCTCCTGCATCAGCAGGCGGACTCCCAACCACTGTGCCACCAGGGAAGCCCCATTTTGCTATTGTGTTAACCCTTACATGTTGAAAGGTGAGTGAGCGATCTATTTTTATGGAATTAACTATTTATATAAAAGAAAGAAGCAAATGATACCTGTGACATCAAGGTGTTACGTAGGAAATTCCAATAATTTATTTTTTCATACAATTTATTAAAATGTATAGTTAATCTGCTTACACTATGGAATTGAGTCAATAATTTATTCATAATCTAAAATATAGTACATGTGTACCTGCTTTTGCAACTTTCTGCATGCCATTCTCCCCACTTAGAATTCTCTCCTATATGCTCAGCTTCAGGGCCTCCCTCTCATTTAAGGGCTCAAAAGCGCCCTTCTCTTAAAACCTTCCCTAGCAGAAGATACAGCATAAAACGATCATGAAACTAACAAAAAGCAGACTTGATTCAAGACAGGATGATACTTTTGCACTTATACAAATTATGTGCATAAGACTGTGCAAATCACGCTAACAAATGTTAGGTTTTTCAAAGAAAAGTAATGTATTGTCAAAGGAGAAGAGCATTAAAGGAGAGGTCACTGGTTATCACAGTGCCCCACGTGCACCACTCTTGTACAGTGAGTCTTACTGAAAAGGCAAACAGTAGAGCCAGCACATCCAGATTCCAAAGGATGCCCCAAGAATGCAGAGACAAAGAACCACTCCTGCCCTTTAGAGAGATGCTCTCTCCATCTCCCTGGTGATGTGGACTTCTGACTTCCAGTGTCTGCTCTACTCTGCAACAGTATTCTGTAAGCTTGTCAACCACATTCACTTGTAGAAAAGTACCCACTTATATCCCGTAGGCTGGCTAATTTGCTTGCTTCCTGTGTGCTTTAAAACCTAGTTGTTGGGAGGCTGCACATGTATCTTGAAAGTCTTAGTCTTCTGGAACAAGAAGTCTTATTTCTAGGAACTTCTTAACCATAGGCAATTTGGTAAAACTCTGTATTTCAGTTTCTTTCTCTGTAAAATTAGGATAATAGCTCCTATGTCTCACAGGGTTTTGTGAGGATGAAATAAGTAACTACATGTAAAGTATTCAGAAGAGTGCCTGACAAGGTAAAGTACTCAAATTTTGTCAACATACTTTTCTTAAAAAGTGTTGCATTTGACACCTGGTCATAAGCTCTGGGTTCCATCTTCGGTAAACTAAGGAAACAGCCTAATTGGCTAAATTAAAAACCAGATATAATTGAATAACTCATTATATGTAGATAATTTTCAGATTATGAAATCGTAATTATAGGTAGTGAGAAATAAGCTAGTCCCTGTTGTTCCCATCTGTCTCTCCTATATGTTCTTTGAGGGCACAAAGTTCATTTGCCAACTGTGTGTGTGTGTGTGTGTGTGTGTGTGTGTGTGTGTGTGTGTGTACAGGCACAGTACACTAGTAAATAGGTCAGGAAAAGGGACCATGACTTGCAAGGATTTAGAATATTCTAGACACAGTGTACATTATCTCAGTCATCACTATGATTTAGCTGAATCCACAGAATCCAGGCTGTTTAGTGGATTCTTACATCCCTTTTTAAGATTAGAAACAGGAAAAACCTCCTCGGACGAGTTTTCTCTGCAGCTATCCCACCTCACCCCCTGAGCTGTGTCATAATTCTGACAATACGTCCATCGACACTCTCTGCACTATCACATGGTTTCAAACGTATCCGTTTATATGTCTCTCCTTTTAAGACTAAATATTCCTTGAAGGCAGGAATGGATACTTATTCCTGTTTTTATCCCAAGCATCTAGCACAGTGCCTGGTTATGGTAAGCACTTAATACATATGTCATGTTAATTTTACAGCTCAGGAAACGGAGGCTCTGGGGTATTTATCCAAGGTCACATTACTACAAAAGGAATATGAAGACTGGCCTTAATGCTCCTCTCACTATACCATGGTACCTCTGTCAAGTCCTATCAGTAGTTATTTTTGAGCTTCGAGGCCACTTCACGTCAACACCTTTTTAGCCTATTTTACCATGGGCATCACTGAAATTCTATGAAATCCCTCAAAACCTTTCCTAGGCATTTAAAATAAACCCATCAAATGCACATTAAAGTGACACACTAATAAGTTTTGGCATAGATTTTCCAGAGGTTACACTAAACTTGTTTTGTAAACTATGTGTTGGAATACGTAATTCCCTCACCTAGTAACACTTCCGTGTGTTAACACAAGTCGAAATTTTATTTGGAAATCTGATAGGCAAAATTTCAAAGTCAGCCAAAGGTTAGTAACAAACATTTTAATGATGAAAACTTCGTTACATGTAACATTATTACAATTTTTTCTGAGCATTCAGATGTCAACATTTTTTATTACCCAAACCAAATGATCGAAGACTATAAGAAACCTCTGTAGGATTCAAAAGAAATAGACTAAAAGGTTCTGTGTCCTGGTCTATTGCCTTGTTCACCTTTGCTTTCAGTGTCCAGCACAAAGGCAGTCTGTTGAATAAATTAATCCTCTTACCAAAATTCCATTTCATTATGTCTGAGGAAACATGCTTGGCCACACATTACTTGGCCACACAATATACTTTGTATATTGGAAGTCTGTATGGATGTGCCCTCTGGAAATTGGAGAGAGATCGTGCTACATAAGGAGCCACAGACTGTTTTCTTAAGCCATACAGAACACAGCAGAGTGTGCTTTCTGGAGCTGGAAAACAACCGCTTATATTTTTAGGTAGGGGTTGTCATCTTTCCTAGACGCCTATATCTTAATCTCCTATATTGCACTAACAATTTTACCTGAACCAAAATAATCAGATGTTACCCACTGTTTCCAAATATTCTCACCATTCACTTTTTCACACTCAGTATGTGTTAAATGTTATATGATCTGCAAAAGTGGGATACCATGATGTCAAAAATCTAACGCCAATAACTTCAGTAACAGAAATTATATAACTATCTTTAATAGCAGCTCCACTACCTTTGCAGATATAATTAGGAATTTCTTCACGATATCTTCCCAGCATCCATTATACTATAATTTGAATTCATATGCTTTCTGATTAAAGATGGAAAAGTCTGTATGAGGGTACAGATAGTTTCTATTCTGTTCACAAGCAAAATTACAGCACCCAATAAGGTGGGTACTTAATAAATATTATATATGTTAACATGCAAACATAATCTATGTCTAAATGCTGTTAGATCAAATTTCTTGTAATAATTCCACTTTTAATCTTTTAAACTCAGTTTTCTATGAATTCCCCTGCTTTTACTGTATTTCAGTTTTTTGGTCACTTATACATCACTGAAACATTTATTGAGTGGTCACCATGTGCTAAATAAATAAGACACAGTATACTAAAAATAAATTTTTCCATTTCTAGTTTTAAGCACTTCAGTCTTAAAAGTATGACACAGAGCACCTCATACAGTGAGAGAAAGGTGAATGATTTCACAAAAGATAGAAAGCAATCTCAACAGGGCGATGTCCAGGAAGGTTCTTCAGGTAAGGCAATGTTTTAAAATCTCCAATATCAAGAATACACCAACTGAAATAGGTAGGATCTGATCAGAAGTGAAATGACAGAAAGACCACATCAAGTTCACTTTTTAAACTATTACCATTTTTAATTGTAAGAACTTTCATTTTTTTAAACGAAACTGCAATATATGGAAGGCATAGTTGAAAGCATCCCATCAAAACATTTCTTTTCACTATAGCTTTTGTTTAATCAACAAAGCTAGAGCCTCATTTCAGTCTTTCAACATTTCACATAAGTTTACTTGGGTATTTTGCAAAGGTATCAAAAACTGCTCAGTATGTCTAAAACACTAAAATAAAACAATGTACTGAGAAACTCAATAAAATTCAATTAATGTGTGTATAAAGGCTGTACAACTAATTTTTATTTTACTGTTTATCAAAAGAAGACTTTCTGACTCACTGTTTACAGTGCTCACCCTCATCATTTCATGAATGGCTCTTCTGAAATTCTCTCATCACTCATCATCTCCGTACTTTGAGTCATTCTCTACTTCAGTTCAACAACCACTCTGCTTACCTTTACCCTTCTAAAAACCAATCTAATTCTAGCAGGTTTAATAGGTTTGACAGCTCTCCCAGTTCTTCACAATAAACTCCAAATGCCCAAGTACAGCAGGCAAGATCTCTTGACTTTCTAGTCACATTCAAAGTTTCTAGACTCATCTCTTTCAATTCTCTACCCCAAATGAATAAAATCATACTCAACTTTCAAGGATATATTCTAACATCATGGGGTATTTTCTGAACTTGACGATCAGAACTAATCACTTGCTCTCTATGCTCTCACAGTTTTTAGAAAGGCCTAAATTATCACATTTAGTAATTAGGAACAATTACAGTTTACATAGGTACTATTTCTCTTAGAATATTGAGACTTGCATCTTCCTTATTTATCTTTTCATTACTAAAAGTATCTGCAAGTGATAAGTTCTATTTTTTTAAAAAATTGCAATCTAAGAAAAATTTAAACATTTAAAATTTCATGTGGGGGCGCTGTAACTGGGAGACACTTTTAGGATGAACCATCCAGTATTTCTTTACACAAACACACGCACACACGCGCACACACACACGTAAACTATGCCCACGGGCATGATACTCTATATCAAAACAATATAATTATTGGGTTCACACATAATCAATAATTTCATGAAAAAGTATTCTTATTATATATAATGTCCTCCATTTGCTATTCTCCTTAAGTGCTGATCATAACCCCACTAAATACTATCTTCACAAATTGATAATGGGTGGTACTCTACAATTTGAAAAGCACCAATCTAGTCCAAATCCTTAAATAAAGAAATAGGGGCCCAGGATCCTTATGTGAATTCCCAGAGGTTCCTGAACTACCATCAGACACCATATTCTAAGACACTGGTCACACTGCCTAGGCAACTGTTCTGCACATTCTCAATATGCATTCTGTACTCTGTCACTTGGTTCAGTAAGAAATCTAAAGCTTCCAATGGACACTCAACTATTCTGGATAAAGTAATGATCCTCCTCTCACCATATTTGATACCAGTTACAAATTTACATAAAATAATCCCTATTAAACATATAAAACATATACTCAGAATGTCTATCTTTGACTAATTACAGTAGGGGCCAATTTTCAATATCTCTAGACTTCAGGACTAAGTGCATCTTTCTGAGAAACTGTGTCAAATTCCTGGAATTTCAGAGCTATGGTCTTTTAATCCATTACCAGTTTTTCACCAAGAGATTACTGTGTTGTTTTTCTTACATTAATTATATATGGAATCCTCAGGCAGAAATTCTGACAGAAAGAATGTAAATGAGCTAAGCAGATGCTATTTTAATTAAAAAGAGTATATGCAAATATTTCATTTTGAATAGGAATTCAGTGAGTTTTAAAATTATTCTTATTTGGCAGGCTTTGTTGTTTAAATAAAAACCACATTTTAAAAAGCTTATCACATTGATTATTAATAATGCAGAATAACTAGTCAACTTAGAGCTTCATCTGCAAAGGTAATAAGTATCTGAGGAGTATTTGGGAAGAGAAAACAGAGGAAATACAAACTTATCTGATGGTTAATTTCTTCTAAGAAGCTGAACTTTTGCTTTCTAGCAAAGAAGTACCTGATTACTACCAAATTTCAAAGACTGTAACTTGGGCAATATAAAAAGTATGTAATTATGTAGGTAATTGCAAAGAAATAACATGTGTATTTTACATCTAAAATGATACACGAAATACAAATCATGTACAAACTATTTTAAAACGCTTTCAACAAAAAAGGTAAAATCCACTTGTTGCAAACACGCTCCTTTGAAGATCCGCAGGGGCGTCATTATTAAGTTTTTAGTTAGTGTTGATTAACAACATCACCCAACACAAGATCCTTTTAGTTTCAGTTAACTGCTAACTAAGTGACTGGCCTAGAAATTCACAAAGCTATAGGGTAAGCCTAATTTGTCCGTGTTTTCAAGTAACATCAGTTTGGGACTGTTTCAGTGTACATTTTAACAACAGTAATAGGGTATTCAAATTTGGGGGGAAAAAAACAGAATTTATGGAAATCCCAATGCTTAATTAAATCACAGAATGAGGTTTTGAAGTAGTAAATAATAAATCACAATGAATCCTCAATCTGGTTGTCAAGGAAACTACTTTGCCTTTGCCATAATTGCTGTGATCCCCATCTTGCCCCCTTTGACACCAAGCCTTATCATGCATTCTGGTCAGAGACTGAGACTGAGAAAGTAGCTTTTCTATTCCTCTCAGGCAATCATGTAACATGCATTGAGCTCGACTGAACAGGGCCATGCGACCATACAAATGCTGAATTCAAGGCCTTTCCTCTTCTATCTGGAGACAGTAATTAACTAGTAAGCAGCAGTATATTTCTATCAAGCTTTAGATAAGTAATGGGACCATGTTGCCTTGGCAGCTTTTAGCAGCTGTGTTTGTAGAAAGTTTTTACAAAGTTACTGATTTATTGTCAGAAAACGTGTTTGTGAACCAGTAATCATTAATGTTTTAAAGTTAAACATCAATTTTTTAATTCCTTTGATAATAAAGATCAAATATTAGGTTTAATAAAACAAATATTTACATCAAAACATTACATTTAATATTTATAAACCAAATATTGTAAATAAAACAATAAAAGCAGTGCCAAATATGGATCACCAGCTCAAATGGTTTAACTTTCTCCTCCTTACTTCTATTTTTGTATATTGGTCATTTTTAGTAATTATTATAAAATAAAATCCTGAAATAAATGGGCAGTTTTATGTCTCTAATTCCATACACCGCTTCCATTGTTTTCTATTAATTATTTTGACTTCCTTAACTAGATTATTTTTTAAAGCATTTGTTTTCTAATATAATTCTAATTTGCTTTCAAAAGTATTTCTTGAGTTCATTTTGCTGTATATTCTGGAATACTCAGACATCATGAAGTTCTCTCTACTCACTTCAGGTACTAAATGGTAATAAAAGTAAAATTACCAGTGTACTTCTTAATGCTATTTATCTACACTGAAATCAAAACTATCTTCCTCGTCAGCAGGACAACTTCCAAAATTCAAGGTATGTATTCATTCTTTTCTCTTTTATTTACTTAAACTCAATATTGGGTCACACACAAACCATATTTCTCTAGAGCTGGTCGCACTTAACCAGCAATAAAGATAATAATATTGACTATAGAGTATTATATGAAAGAACGCATACATAGTGTTTAGCTCTGTTCAACACCTGTTTACTCAGAAAGCATTCAATAAATTTTAGCTTTCAACAATATATTAGCAACTTCCACATTTTTAATTTAAAATGAAAATATCAGGCAGTAAATTGTACCATTTTATTATTATTATTATTGGAGTAAACTGAAGAGCAGGTATAAAGTTTGGTAAAATGTTAGTAAAAAGATTCCACAGTAGCCTCTAGGAAACTATATTCTCTCAACATACAGTTCCAGGAAGAAAAAGGTATAAAGATTCTTTAACAAATCATTCACAAACATGAGGTTGTTTAATTGGGGTGAACAATGAAGAAAAGAGTTTCATCTGAAAACAGAGAAAAAGTGTCTTAACAATCCAAAACACTTGTGAGTATAAAAAATAACAGCTAAAGACTTTTTCTTTTAATCTTTTTACTGTGTCACTACTACTATAATTCTGATCTCCAAAATACCATGTACCTTAGTTTTTCAAAAGCAAAGAAAACCTGTGTCTTGCCTAAGCAGCCAAGTAAGGAAAGTAACTAGTTAAAACTAATAAAGAAAGTGTAGTAATTATGGGAATTCAGGTAGAGTGTTAGAAATGGAAAAAATAATAAAATTGAACTGGCAGATACCTGGAAGAAGATCTAGAATCAAAGTTTGGTTCAAATATCAGTAGAAACCCAGTAAGTTGCCAGGACATAGTAATCTCATACTATGAAATTGACTGCTTAAATATTTTCTCCCCATTTTTTTATCTTATTTCAAATAAATGGATTTACTTATTTTTTTTTAGAATTAGTAACTACAAAGTGTCCTTGAAAATAAGAGAAGGGTATTTATGTTTCTTCAAAAATTGACATCAAAGCAATATAGTCAAACCTTGATTATTCATGCAAATAGATGTGAGAAGAAGATGTTCCCAAGTGTTCCTATTGGCTCCAATAAAGTTAATCTGATTTTTGAATATTGGTATCTGATTTTCTTGATTCAACTGTTAACTTAAAAACAAAATTAAAGTACTTTTGTAGTACTTTAACTAGTACTCAGGTAATATTAGAATGTTACACTTCTTTTTTTATTCTCTGCTTAAGTTCTCTTCACATAAAATACATCATCCTGAAAATAAACTGCATAACTTCTCAGACTAAAGCAGCATACCCCATAAAATCCTTACTCTCCCAATGAAATACACCATACCATAACTGGGGAAGTTAATTGTGTGCTTTGGTTTCACAAACCAACTGCTGTTGCCAGCTGCATTCTAAATAAGAGTAAATAGAGACAGTTTGAGCTGCCAACAAAAGAAATAATTAAGTAGAAAAAATGCTGTCAATAAAACACGGCTACAACATTAAAAACTTTGAAAACAAATAGGGCCAACCAGATTTGGACTACATTGTATAGTCAACACATCTTAACCACTAACCAATTGGGTCAAATAAGAATAATGTAGAAGGAGAAAGCTCACAAAAACATGTATGTGGGGAAATAAAGTTTTATGTAAATGAAGGTTAAAACAGATCATTTTATAGTTTTTCTCAATGAGGATTCCACAGAAGAATAAAGCTCTCCATAAAATGACTGAGGGTCTATTTTTCTAACTCTGCTCTTCTAGCTACAATGGAGAGAAACTGATTCATTACATACAATGGATATGTTAGATTTAAATTTTCTACTGGAACTAGTTGAAAGGGGCTAGTAGAGCACCTTATGAGAACAGTTTTCAGTTTGTGATGCTGTGGATACAAAAGGCATTTAACATCTCCCTCAGGGGTATCTTCTAACCCAGAAAGCTAACTTGTATATTTACAATGTTTCTAAGTTTTCAAACTGCTTTTACATTTGCTGTGTCATTATACACATAAACAGCTCTGGTTGTTTGGACATGCTTTGCAGAAAGCATGATTTTTTTTACTGCAAAATAAAAAAAGGGTTTTTTTACTGTAATTTTTCAGATAAAAATGACTTTCACTCTGATGAATACCAAAAGGGCTCAGAATCTACACAGTACATTTTAATTATTAGTAGTATCTTTGGCATGACAAAATCCTTCAACAGGTTTGCTGGAAAGCAGTGTTTCTTAGTGACAGTAGAAAGCAGTAAACCCTGCAAGCCGCAAGGATAATGCGGAAAAATCACCTCTGACTACTTAGCAACGACCTGAGTTTTGGATATTTAACTAACTTTCTCATTTCTAGTTAGAACAATATGTCATGAATCATCATTTCTCTATCTTCCCATTTCTCCTCAGATACCTAAAATCATAAAATAAATTATGCAAATTCTGTATAACCTAAAGGCTTCCGTAGTACATCTATGTTGACACAGCAGAAAAGCAGGAAGGTCAGTTGAAATGGTGGACTCAGGAAAAAAAGGGAGTGTGGATCACTAGGCAACTTTCACACTCAATGAAAGAAAATGGATAATGAGAAAAAGGAACAAACTAATGAATCAATCAAGTATTCACTGACCACCACTGAGGTGCTTTAGCACTGTCCGAGGCAACTTTAGGGCAAGATGAAGACAATGTCTTGTGTCTTCATCTTGTATAGTTTGAGGTCTACTGAGGGAGCAAAGAAACAGCTCCATTCAAGGAAATATATATAAGTAAATATTCAATTATATGGCATAAACTGTGTGGTGTAAAAACTGGGAGTAAAGGGAGACTGTATAAATCAGAGAAGGTTGTTTCATACCTTTTACTCTTAGGGAGACAAGGAATGTCCAACTACTTGAGAAATAACTCCCTCAACAGTATCTGAATCTCAAGTAATATGCTAGAAAGCTTTCCAACTAGAGCACTCATAAGGATATTCAAACGGTCACTCTTTGAAAAGAGCAAACATCAGGGTATCTCTTTAGACACAGTGAGGTAACTTGAAGTATTATTATTACCATTGTTCAGATGAGAAACCAAATCTCAACATATTTAAAGGACTTGTTTTGTTCACAGTGCTAGTAATTAGAACTCGAAATCAAATTTAATTGTTCCATATTTTAGTTTCTGTAACACTTGACTTTTTACTACAAGTATAAAGAATAGTCTTTGTAAGAACTCCCACCCCTTTACAGATATACCTGGCTCACTTGTCAAATGCATTTTAAATATTTCATTCTGGATTGAGTAATTAATCACCCATCAGTTAGTTACAAAGCTTAAAAAATGGCCTTAGGATTTATCTAATCCAATTGGCTTATGTTCTAAATGATGAAATGATAGACCAGATCTAAATCTCTGCCCTTGGATAAATATCTAGTGGCAATTTAGTGGCAGAGAAAAGTCAAAACAAATGATTTACTTTCAACTGTAATGATTCTAGTTTTTTCAAACATTTACTCATAGGTATTTTTACATTTTCCCAAGTTTGTTCAATAATGACTCTGGGTTTTAAGGACAGTCCATTTTCTCCAGACATTTCCTAATCCCACTGACTCCAGATCTATTCATCTATATGTTGCATTTCTAAACCTACAATGCTACGTTCAGTCTGGTCCTACACTGGGGATAATTCATGTCTCAAAGCCAGTCAGAGGAACAGATGACTGCTTGAGAGGGTTGAGGTGTGGGCAAAAAGAAGAAGCAGATAAATATGTGATTTCATTGTTAGGCTAACAGATTTGTTTTAATTAAATGGTTTTGGGGGAAGGCAACTTCTTTCAGAATGTATATATATGTTTTAAAACTGCAAATTTTTGATATGAATTAATTGTACCAGAAACCAACAGAACCAAAATGCTACCATAGTATATAATATGTATCTTTTTAAGAAAATCATAATTTCTAGTGAGTTCAAGAATAAGACTGTAACCACATAGGCCTGTATTTATTTCAAGTTTCCCATGATGCCATTTACTCTAGCTTTTAGTCTTTTATGTGACATTGAGCTATTTTATAATTACAAAATAGCTGAAAAGAACGACCTGTTAATTTAAAAGGGACACATTATAACATCTCTCTCTCTCTCTGGTACTATAATATTTTAATTTCTTTTTTGAAGACAAACCAGTTGGAAAGTGACCATCTGCTAGTGTGGTAGTATTATTTGGACAAAGTAATGAATAAATGTCCTCCTTTGCTCTGAGAAGGGGACCATTAAATGACAGAAATTCAGAAAAAAGAAAAATGAAACAGATTGATATAGGGCCATGTAAAAAGCATTCTTCATTTATTATTTACAACTTTCAAACAAAAGAATAACCTTTAAATGCATGCTCTTTTTTTTAAGTTTTTTTTTTTGATGTGGATCATTTTAAAAGTCTTTACTGAATTTGTTACAATATTGCTTCTGTTTTATGTTTTGGTTTTTTTGGACGCTAGGCATGTGGGATCTTAGCTCCCTGACCAGGGATGGAACCTGCACCCCCTGCACTGGAAGGTGAAGTCTTAACCACTGGACGTCCAGGGGAAGTCGTAAATGCATGCTTTTTAAAAAAGTATAAATAAATCTTCTACAATCTATCTTTTACACTAATTCAAGAAATATATTAACAAACAATTAAAATGCAAACTTCCTATCAAATTTTCTCATGATTTCTTCAAATCTATTCATACATAGATAGGTTATGTCCCAAACATACATATCTTCCAAATATGTAATTTAAAAAACACACACGTAGTAACTTAAATTTCACAGGTTGTTACAGTCTCATGTATTCTGAAACATTTTCCAAAGATGTATGTTGTCAATATTCAATGAGTTGGGTAAAGTGATACTTGTTTATTTACAAATAAATTATTATAAGAATGTCAGATCAAATAATAGATTTCTGACCTACATTGTACTAATTAGTATAGTAATCTCTATGTATGTGTAATGTGGAACCTACAGCAAGTGCATAAGCTGTGTACCTAATGAGAAACTCCATCGTGCTAGGTTATGTTACAGAAGAAGGGCAAGGAAGGCCACCATGATAGTCTTCCTGTGCCTAAGGGATGGGCTTTGACCAGAAGAGATTTACTCACTTGGAAAACTGTGGCTTCCCTGAATCTCTAGGGAAGCTTACCAAAGGAGAATAAAACTTCCCCCCAAATTGTAGTACAATTTTAGAACCAGGAACTGTAAATGCTTATTCATTAAAACTACATAAATGGTTAAAACAACTATACCCCAATAAAAAAAAAAAAACTAATAGTATTCTAATACAGTAAACAAGTGGAAAATTATATTCTTATAAATAGTTCCAGTCTGTTCTTTAAATCTGTAAACATGATTTACAGGGATTTTTTTTTTTTTCTGTCAAACACAACTAAACTGCCTTTGTCAAGCCTGACTCGTGATTAACACGTGGCAAACATTTTAAATGGTTTTGATTGCTATTAAGCAGATAAGCCATGCTCAACAACCTCTAAGGGCAAGGTAACTATATAACTATCTATTTAAGCCAGTAGCAAAATTTCTTCTATCTCTAACCTCTTTCCCCAAAATAGCAAGTGGTTTTTATTTTTTTAAACCAAAGGTCTCAGTGCTTTACAAATATTAATTTCTTTAATCCTCCTAGAAGTACTATTAAAATCCGCATTTTAAAGATAAGTAAAACAAGGCACAGAGAGGTTAAGTAACTGGCCCAAGGTCACGAACAGCAGAACACTCCTATTAAAGACTGAACAAGTTGAGATTCACACTCAACTACTCTGGCCCCTATGAGCTCAAGCACTATGGCATGCCACCTTAGTCATGTCAATTGCAGCAATAAATTCTGATGGACAGAGATAAAAGCAAACATTTTTTAGTTTGGAAGTGAATCCTGAGAATGATCCCATTTTAGGTCACTTAAAGTGAGAATATCGATCATAACAAAATGTTGTTACTTCACTGGCACTCTCAAAAAAATCATTTTAAAGGGTGATAATTAGAGAGACAGGAGTAGGAATTAAGACTCAACATTGTAGGATGAGGTGTTGAGCAGGAGTGGTTAAGATGAGCATCTGGAGAATCCTGTCTCAGTAAAAGAATCAATTCCACTTTCAACTCTACTACATAAGAGACTGAGCTTAGTGGTACATATCCCACGAGTCCATAACTTGGAAACTAGGGCTGAGAGCTTCTGAAGCCAACCTTCCATCAGTAGATTAGCTGTATAAACCAAAGGCAGGAAATAATTTTTCTCTCAGCCTGAGGGGTTGAGTTATCCTGATTCTGCCACTAATTTACTATGTTAACCTGAATAAACATCAAGTCATGAACCATTCTTCAAATCAAAAATGAAGGTGGTGGATTAAATTATCTCCAAAGTCCCTTTTAAACTTCTATAGTCTTTAACTTGGTCACTCAAGTTAAACAAGCATTTATTAACAGTCAAATAACTCTACTTGTTATTACACAAAAAGTTCTGTTAAGAGTAGATCAGGGGGGCTTCTCTGGTGGCACAGTGGTTAAGAATCCACCTGCCAATGCAGGGGACACGGGTTCAAGCCCTGGTCCGGGAAGATCCCACATGCTGCAGAGCAACTAAGCCCGTGTGCCACAACTACTAAGCCTGTGCTCTAGAACCCACGTGCCACAACTACTGAAGCCTGCGCGCCTAGAGCCAGTGCTCCACAACAACAGAAGCCACTGCGATGAGAAGCCCATGCACCGCAACGAAGAGCAGCCCCCACTCGCCACAACTAGAGAAAACCCACGTGCAGCAACGAAGACCCAATGCAGCCAAAAATAAATAAATAAATAGGCAAAAATTTATTAAAAAAGAAAAATAATCCATTAAAAAAAGAGAGTAAATCACGGATTTCTCTCATGATCTGAAATGGTCTAATCAACGGAAAAAGTAATTTTATAGCACATTTGAATGAGTGTAAAAGATCATACACTGTCCACTTCAGTATTACTAAAAGCTTTTCAAGAAAATAATACGTATAAGCTACAGCCTTAAAAACAAATGTCGGGATTCTTAAATATTGTTTCATGGTAGACTACATACAAAGTTATGATAGGAGTAAATGAGAAAAGAGATCAATATACAAGTATCTGCTTTAAAAATGTTTCAGGAACATATTCAAAGCATATGATAAAATCAACCTGAATTCCACTTTGAGCAGTCATTTAAAACTTTTCATATTTTTGAATGCATTTATATCATATAAAGTCATATTTGGAAAGCGTTTTGATAGTTTAGCTTTTCTTAACATTCTAAAAATTAGCTCAAATATGCTAATTTTTTAGAAATGTCAACTTTTTGAACTACCTTAACTGTTCATTGAAAGACACAAAAACGTGAAAATTCTCAAGGTTTAGATTCTTACTCAAATGAATAAAGACTCATTCCACAAGCACTTGATATACAGTATTTTCCTTTATGTACTTTAAAAAGTTGAACTACTACAGCAAATGAATAATTGATTTATGGGGGGAAAAGTTCAAATGAAGGACATACTATTAACTGTGCATAAAAGAGGCTGGTTGGAAGAAAGTGTACCTCTCTGAAACATTTTAAAAGCAATATTTAAAAAATGCAAATGCCAGATACAGGTGATGCTCTCCATTTCACATCAGCACATAAGTCACACAGTAAATCCTAAGTCCCCGTCCAAAACAGTAACAAAAGGGCAGATCATATATCAAGCCACAAATAAAAGGCAAATCTTTTTCCATGTGAACATGTAAGAAGGGTACTGCACTCAAATACTATTTTAAAGAATAAGATTTAACTGTTGTTCCAAATTTCCAAAAGTACATCAATAATCTAATCACAACATAGTGCAAAAACTACATAACAATGAATACTGCATTAAAAGTCTATAGGAAGTAATGTTATTCACAATGTTTCTGTTACTCAAAAGCATTAGGGAGGTGCTTTAATAAATTTTACTTCATAATTCTGTATTTTTTAATGATAAAAATGGATGTTTATTTTCTTATACATTTTCATCCCATACCCTGAGAAATAACTACTCAAGCCAGTCAGTTTTTCAACCAAACAGCAGAAGATAAGTATTATTAGGGAAGTGGGCTGGCAGTTGGACAGTTGTTCACTCTGCCTGTCATATTCCCTTAATGCAACTCTGATTTGCCTTTGTTCTGACAGTAGCAAACAGCTGCTTGTAAATGAGCCACCCTTCCTGGGCTGCCTCCCATTATTCCCCACTTCCGTTTAAGAAGGTCACTTGCTACAGAGATTTGGGGAAGAAAGTGTGTGCGGCCCACAAAATTAAGAGTTTAGAACATAGGCAAGCAGGTAGTTTTCTTTTGGTAGCTTGAGCAAATCAGGACTTAAAGTTTTCTGCTAAGTCAAATGTTTTTCCTTTAATACTAATTTCAAAATCTAAGGCTGTATCACAAAAGCAAATGACTTTTCTGTTGATCCTCTTTCCTTTGAATCTACATGACATTGTATAAAAGACAGATTTAATCACAAAATGGTATTTACAAGCACATATTCATAAATACTAAGATGTTGCTCTTCTGTTGTTTTACAACGAGAGACTTCAGATCTGGAAGATAGCAACTGGAGAACCATTCTAGGGAAACTTGAGGATACAATCTTATAGTTTTTCCCTGATTTTAACGTTTATGACTAATTTCATTTATGACTAATTTCAGCAAGGGTAAAAGACAGGAACCTCCAGGATCAAACATTTCACAATTTCATTCTGTGTTGATTGTTACCTTTAATGTAAATGAATCTGGACTGAAACTTATTAAAATATTTGACCAATATTTCACCAATGCTCCAAAAGGTATAACTGACACTATAAAGCAAGGCTCATCTCTAATTTTCAGCTTGAACTATGATCTTCAAAAGGGCTAAGCTACTTTGGACAATATAATACAATTAAGTTGTTTCCAAATAGAGGCATGCAGCAAGGGTGGAATGGCCAGTTTTCAATGCCATGGACAAAAACAAAGAGGGCATGTTGGAGCAGCCACCACGCAAGATGAATCATGACTCTGTGGTTCTGAAAGTTTATGAGTGGGAAACGATCTAGGAAACTCTTTGTACATTCTTAAGACTGAACCATCCAAATGTCAATAGAAGTCTGAAGTTAAATAATTAGTCAAAAATATAATTTCTCATTACTCTATCTTTTTACCTACATTTAAAATTACAGAGTTTTGAATATTTTTCTCATCTTGATATACAACCATCACAAGGAATGTGAGCCTATAGCAAACTTTATTAAGGGTTAACTAAAACAAAACTGAAATTCTTTGCAGCAACACTGGCACTTTGGATGTGTCCACTGGTATGAATTAGACATTGCTACACTGAGGGGGGAAACTAAGAATCATGTGACCATCTCAAGTTCCCTCATTCTCTACTCAAAGATTTCAATACTATTCATAAAATATACTATCCATGTTTTTGAAAATTTCCAGCTTCCTGCCATCTAATTACACTTGACAAGTTTCACCAATTTTGGGTCATGTGGAAGGCATCCGAATTCTAAAAACATTTTTACTACTTTAGCTAAGTTGATTTGGTACGCCTTGTAATGGCTACTCTATTTTCTCTCTAATGTTTAGTCATAGCTCTGACCTATCATTTATGATGTTCAAATAAAATAGGTTTTTCTACATTTCAATCAGAATGTGTCAAAGCATTTTCACAAAGTACTATATTTAGAGAAATATTAAAGATTATATAAATATTTATTGTAACTGAATTACATTGAATCATCCAGTGTTAACAAGTATTCACATAATAAAAAAAAATTAAAATAAGCTAATAGTCATCCCTTACAGCAACCTTTACTTTTTGCACAAAAATCTGAACATTTTAGTAGTTCACTATTAAGAGCACAGGACAGATTTTCAGCTTCATTTATATTCAGAGGCAGGCAAATCACCAAAACTCATTTATACCTCTCCATTTTCCTTACACCGTGTTACCAGCAGGCATCTATCCATCCCACCTTTGAAATAGGTAGGTGGCTTAAAATGCCTCTACTTTTCAGTCAAGACCCTGAATTAAAAATAAACTTGAGCTTTAACTTCATCATTTTCTCTACAAGATGCAGTAATACAGAATAAACATAGTACTTAGTTTGTTATTTTAATCTACATTTCACATACTGGTTTCATACCATAAATTTGCTTATTTTAATCCTGCATGTTCTCTGAAGACTTAAGCATTTAAGCTAATAGAGCTAACAAATGATCCAGTAAGAAATTACATTTCTTATATTCTTATTTTATTTATTTTTGCACACCATAGACCTGTCGGTACTCCTTTATGCTGATGAACACTAAAACATTTTTTACACCATCACAATGGGGAAGTCATTATTATATTGGCTATGTACTAGCCCTACGATGTCCAGAATATATCTACGTAGATATATGTATAAAAATATCTTCATGTCTTCTGTTGGCAATGACTTTTCAGAAATAAAAATACTTAATATTTAAAATAATTTCCAGGGACATATGCCTCCTGCTACTTAGCCTGACATGAGTATTACAGGAGCCAGACTGAAACACGAAAGTCAATCACATCCGATACTTAACACAGTGTGAATAAATTAAATCTTGGTGAGAGGAATATGTCAATTCAAAAAGGTTACAGAGACTATTCAAATCACCAGCAGTACAAGCACTTTGAAAATAAAAATACTGAAGACTAAAACTACATATTTTATAAGTTGATAAGAATCTTTTCAGGGAGGAGAGGTGATACTACTTGAAATTTTTCAGACTAAAGTCAGACTTCTAAAGAACACTGTCTCCATATCCAAGAGAACTTAAAATTCAGCAGGTTGTGACCTAAGTTTTTCATTACTACTGTGGCACCTGCATTTCCTTTGAAATTACAAAATAGGTAGGGAACAAACCAATCTACATCCTAATCTTAAAAAAAAGATGCTAAATATATAAACGATTCTAACTTCTCTGGGTATCAGTGTCTAGTGACAAATTAATATTTAAAATCAACGGGAAATAAAGTAAGATTTATTGAAACATAACTTGAAAAGTACAGTTTTCTTTCATTATTTTTCAATCTCCACCAATAACATAGTCATTTATTATTTATGTTGTATAGCTCACCCAACCAGACAATAAAAATATTGCCTTCTAAAAAGGTTGGGGGGGCTTCCCTGGTGGTGCAGTGGTTGAGAATCTGCCTGTTAACGCAGGGGACACGGGTTCAAGCTCTGATCTCGGAAGATCCCACATGCCGCGAAGCAACTAGGCCTGTGAGCCACAACTACTGAGCCTGCACATCTGGAGCCTGTGCTCCGCAACAAGAGAGGCCGCCATAGTGAGAGGCCCGCCCACCGCGATGAAGAGTGGCCCCCGCTTGCCACAACTAGAGAAAGCGCTCGCACAGAAACAAAGACCCAACACAGCAAAAATTAATTAATTAGTTAATAAACTCCTACCCCCAACATCTTAAAAAAAAAAGGTTGGGAAGATCATCATTTACTAATGCTTTAACTAAATAAAGGGGTACAAAGTTTTTTTAAAAGTACAGTAGTTTTATATAAATGCCAACCAATATAAACATAAAAATTTTCATGACCAGAAAAATGAAAAACCCTCCCAAAAAAGTACGTGTTTTTGGTTGTTTTATCTATGCTAACATGTAAATGAGTACAGCACAGACAAAATCCTTTTTTATTTTAACAGTACTAACACCAATAAAAACCTGAACCTGGATCATTTAATAACATTCTCTGTCTGCAAATAAATGTAAGAATGTCTTCATTAGAACTAGTTCTGGAAGATATAGGAATACAAACTACTTAAAATGTAGTTTATATTCCTGTATCTTGAAAATAATTTCATAGTCCATAATTTTCAGATAAGCTAAAATTAGATTATCATTATAGGTACTTTCTAAAATATGAAACTATTATTTGAAATGACTAAGAAAAACCCATTTCTACCTTTGTTTTACTTGAAAACTGATTCTTATAATTAGAAATGTTACTTTATAAAGTCATATTGTATTTATATATCAAAATGTTTCAAGAAAGGATAAACAGGAGTATTTAGTTTTTCTCTTAGAGCATTTCAAATATGAATAGAAAAGGTACACTGGTTATTCCTTGTTTTTTGGATTGAGTAAGGAATCCAAGTATTCCAATTTAGATAATTAGGAGTAAATAAAAGTTTTTGTACAAGTCTTCAGTTTCAACAAATGTTAGACTATCAAAAATATATTTTTAATAAATTACATTTTATTCACATGAATAAAAACTCTCATGAATATATATAAAAAGTTTTATGTGCAGATACACACACCGATATGTATGAAATTAACTCAATAATTGTCTGGCACAAGCCAAGTCTTTAATTTCATACAAATCTCATAATGAGTGTTACTAATTTTTTGCTATCATTTCATAAAGGAAAATGTGCATTTCCTACTTGTCCAATTTGGACATGGTAGAGTCATCATACATAGTGATCTAATATTAACAATAGAGGTGGCCAATATTAATTGAATTTGGTTAAGAAAGAAACAGCAAGATTACAGTCTCCATTTTAAAAAAAAACTGATCTGTATATCTTTATACTGTATTTTAAAGTAATGTAGCTCGAAGGTCACAAGGGTAGGTACCTTCTCTGAGAAAAGAACATTTAAATTTTAATCTAAAACAGGAAGAAAAGAAGCAATTGTGAGTAGGGGAGAGGCAAATGATTCTGGACAAAGAAACTACAGGTGTAAAGGCAGATGTTTACAGGAACTGTAATAAGATTAGTATGCCTGAAGCCAAGGGACCCTACTGAAGACTGGCTTCATGCAAGTTGGAGAGAGAATCCTAAATTAGATCACTTAGGGGTTTATACCAATCGAGGCCACCAGAGGGTTTTAAATAGGAAAAGAAAGTGACCTAATTTACTTTTTACTGAGTTCACTTTTGTCAAACTGTGGAGAATAAATGGAGAAAGGGGGGGGACATGGATGAAAGTGACCACTGCACGAAGCACCATCATTGTAAAACCAGCCCCATTTGTCATTTTTTTTAGTTAATGCATGTCTCCCCCACATTTTAACTAAGTGTGAGTTAAACCTTGTTCGGCTTTTCTTCAACAAAACCACCAGTTTCGGGGATATAGCAGTGGCAGAGATGAATATTACCAATGAAACCCTTAAAGAGTAAAAGAAAAAAGTCAGTAATTTTTTTTTTGTAAATTTATGTACGTATGTATTTATTTGGCTGCATTGGGTCTTCGTTGCTGCGCGTGGGCTTTCTTTAATTGCAGCAAGCGGAAGCTACTCTTGGTTGCGATGCACGGGCTTCTCATTGCGGTGGCTTCTCTTGTTGCGGAGTGCGGGCTCTAGGCACGTGGGCTTCAGTAGTTGCAGCGCGTGGGCTCAGTAGTTGTGGCTCGCGGGCTCTAGAGCACAGGCTCAGCAGTTGTGGCATATGGGCTTAAATGTTCCTCGGCATGTGGGATCTTCCCAGACCAGGGCTCGAACCCGTGTCCCCTGCCTTGGCAGGTGGATTCTTAACTGCTGCACCACCAGGGAAGCCCAAAATCAGTAATTTTTATAATACACACACACACACACACACACACACACACACTCTCACACCCCATTCCAAAGTTGAATTTTCTTATTAAGTAGATTCCACAGGTATACTTTGTGTCTACATAAACCTTCATATTTACCTGGGAGTTGTTACCCAGCTTTTACCAGATTCTCCAAGGAGTCTACAAGCTCCAAAATTTTAAGAACCACTAAAGCCTACATCTCACCATAAATCTGGAAGGTAGGGTTGTCACAGAACATAGAGAGATAACAATCTAAAACAGAACAGGGAATGAAATAGAATCTTGGTTCTTCATAGATGGATAAGTTAATTCCTGACATTCACTCAAATGAAGTGCAAATATCATACGGACTAAAATTTTAAAGAACATTACTTATTCTTTACTTTTCAATTAAATATTTGGTTTTCCTTTATGACTGACTGTATTTAATTTGAATACTTAGTATTAGCAATTCCAAGTAAGGAAAAGCAGTGTACAATCATACTTTTAAATGTTTGTGGATAAAAATTAATCTGCAAATAAACAAATAGTATTTTACAAACTAAACAGTTACTTTCAAATGTAGAATTAAATAAAAAACTCACCAGCCTCATTTTTATTTCTCTCTTATACATCAATAGAGCTGCCTCTGCCTCTGCCTTTCTAAAAAAGAGCTACATGGCACAGGCCCATGTGCACAGAGCAAGGGAAGTCAGAACCCCCCAGGGAAGAAGTTTGGTTTGTTTTTATAGACACCCAAAACAGTGCTCCCCTCTTCTCAGGGGGCTCAGCAACAACACTACTTTGTCCCCCAGTATAGCAAAACACTATTACATCCAGGCTATTTTTTGTTATTTTTGGAAAGTAGACATTTTAAAACATTGTGATCTTAGTAATCATCAAACACTAATCATAATAGTAACTTATTGCCAAGTAAGATGCATTAGAATTCTGTCATGAAAATACTAGCAGAATCAATTGGCTACTATTAGGTCACTAAAAATATTTTACTAGATTTATTTTCTCTCCTCTATCCTCTCTAACTATTAGGCTAAAAGGGAAAAAGTTCCTACTTAAATTTACTTAAGAAAAACTACTTAAATTAGTGGAATTTTTTTCTGCTTCCCAAGGTTTAAAAAGTAACCACTATTCCATATAACACAGATCTCAAATTCTTCTATCTAGAAACATAATGCAGTTCTTAAATAACTTTGTATAATTTATTTATAGCCACAGATAGCAATTTATATTCTAGCAATGGAAGCATTTACTAGCCACTAACAATTCTGTACTTTAAGTTCACCCTTGGTTAATGTTAACATGCGTAATATTCCGATGCATGCTATACACAGGTCTTCAGAGTATCTATTTCATAAAACACTAAAAATCATATAAATCCCCCAAATCAGTGAGAGATTACCTTGTTTTGTGTAAGATACACAATCTACTTAATAACTCAATCATTAAGATATGCTTGCAAAAGTGGGTCTTGTATGGGAGATGAATGTAAAAATTACAAAACGGCTTTTACCAGTAAACCACAGTTTCAATTAAGAATTTCCAATAATTTTCAAGGAAATTTATATATAACTCATTATTTCTTTCAAATAACTTTTGACTGCCACTGTAACAACTGGAAATTAAAACCAAAGTGCAGTTTTAATTATCTCTTTAAGAAATTTTTTGAGGAAATAGTACTTGTTTAGTTTATCTCTACATACTTATATGGGAGCCAAATACATAAAGAGTTATGTTCATTCACTGAACCTCAGCTGCTAAATATGCTAATGTGTGCCAAGTACTATTCTGTGAAACAAAATTTGAGGAAACAAAAGAGGAAATGACAGGTCCTTGTCCTCATAGAGTTTATAGGGGGAGAGACATACAAATATTTACAGATACTAGAACTATTAAGAAAGAAAATAAATAGGATGATGTAACTTGGAAGGTGCTTCCCATAAGATAGTTATGAAAAGCCTCTCTGGGGGTTAACATTAATTAGAGCCAAGACCTAAAGGATGAGGAAAAAAATCAGTGATGTGACAAGCAGAGGAATGACTTTCAGGCAAAAGAAAAAGTCTACATGTTCCAGAAACAGAAAGAAGGCAAATGCATGCAATGTTAACATTTCTTTCCTATTCCTCTAAGATCAGCATGAATTACAGTAAGAACATGGACTCTGCAATAAATAAGTTTGGATCTGAATCTCGGCTCTACCAATTTAATAACTGCATGTTCTTGGGCAGTAAGTTACCAAAACATGTTAAGCCCCTTTTCCCTAATCCACATAGTGTAGAAAATAAGATCCATGCTTTATGACTCTTGACAAGAATATCTTCGATAAACAAATAATACCCAATAAATTGTTCCTTGCTTCTTCCAAAACTGGTGTCACTTTTATCTTTTGGAACTTTAAACAAATACCATTTTCTCTTTAAATTTCACTATCTATGTAGAACATTTTAAATAAAATTATTTCAAATGTCTCTTAAAATGACCCTTAAAACAAAATTTTCAATGTCCCTTAACACAATCAAGTTTTCACGGCAAGTGATGATGTAAGCCCTCTCTTCCCCTCCCTTAGGGTGATGAATTGTCACCCTGGGAATTCTTTTCTCAGTACTGTCTGTGGGGCATACAGCAAAGGTTACTTACAAAGGCTACCTCACTTCCGTGGGTTATCTCTCAAAAGGAATGAATCAATGGCTCAAGATTAGTAGCTAAAACTGTAAATCTCACATTTGAGAAAAATATGTTAGGAAGAATCAGAGATTAATTCCTAGAACAGGAAGCTTCTAAACAATCGTGCTCAGAGAAAAGTGATCTCTTCATATTGGAAGGATGGTATGAAGGAAAGAAAGAAGGGTGAATAAATTATAATCTTTAAAGTAGAAACTATGTGAATGTTCCATATTCCCAAATAAAAGGGACAAAAAATAGCTGCAATGTAATGAAAGCTGCTAAAATGCTTCCAGTTTTAATACTTCACATTTATCTTCATATCAGTAAAAGTCTAATTAGGCAATCATACAGGATTCTCATCAACTTTCAATATTTCAACATATTTTAGCTAACAAGTCAGAACTGAATGATGGCATGGAAGTAAAAAATTTTGGCTAGTGTCACAACCAGTTTTGTTCAGTTAAAATTACATTAAACTTTAGAAAAACATTAATTCAAGGTTACAGTTTTAGAAATATAGATGGGAAGTTGAAAGACAACAGAGCCCTTTAGCTAACTTAATGTCTCTTTTAAATAGTTAAGCCTGATTGTTTAGAATGAATAGTGAATAGAGAAAAAGGGTAGAGATGCTAACATATGGAGAATCTGCTATCTGTAAAGCAGTACATGGGAGCTCTCACAAGGTTTAGAAATAAAGTAAAATGGACAATCAAATCTAAGGAGATGGGGAAATCTCACTGTCCTACTTCCCTATAAATACATTTACAGTAATTGAAACTTCCATATTAACAAAGATGTAAATAAGGCTAAATGTCAAATTAAACAGAAAGAGTGTAATAATCATGCAATTATATATATATATATTTAAAATTTACCCTTAATAAATAAACTACTGGTCAATTCATTGATCCATGCATTTGCTGGTGCAATATTCTACACGTATCAATACCGCTATTTGGAGGAAAAAGAAAAAATTCTTCTACGCCCTGTATCAATGCTATAGGAATCACACTGAAATTCTTCTGAATCAGAAGCAGGTCCTCACTAAATATATACACATTTGCCAAATGATATGCTGTCCTCAGACACATTACTTAGCAATTAATCTTGCATATGACAAAATTTTCATTCTTGACAGTTCTGGGGCTCACACTGAAGGCCTTTTTGTTAGAAGGATATATGGAATTCAGCCATGAAACATATTTAACAACCTACCATTTAGGATGTTTATAATTGTTGTCATATCATTGTTGACCCCTATCTATGGTAAGTAAGCGCATAGTAAATGTATAAAATTAAAAGATCTGAAGTGCTAAAAATGTAACACTGTTTTCATAGCTTTAGTAACTTGTAATAAAGAAAAATTGAATTCCAGCATTTTTAGCTCTTCCTCCACAATAGACTGCTATTTATATCAGAAAATTGTAATTATTTTTTGATGTTGTTCCTATAAATACTTAAAACTGTTGAAAAATAAAATGTCTACTGTTCTCCAGATAAATTTAATTCCTGGTACTAAGGAACTACAAGTCTAGAGGTGATTTAATACTTGTGACACATAATTCAATAAGTTAGGGTCAAATGTATTGATTTCTAATCTTTTCAGACAACTTCATTATTATTTTTTTTTTTACAACTAATGTATATAACTCAACTACCAATCTTTTGGTGTGGGAAAACATGCTTGTTTATTCTGTTGTAGGCTCTCAACATATGATATCTGGTCCCCCCCTTAATTAGCCTTAATGTAAACAATTAAATCTCACTTTACACTACATCAAATTTAAATAACAGCAAGAGACTGAGGTTTTCCCCCTCATCTTGCCATCTTTTAATCTGCTCACTACAACCCACTCTCAGCAACTTGAGAATCACCACAGGAGAGAGTCACTGTTGTTTACAGCAAAATATCACATTCCTCAAATTGGGGGATGGGGGAGGGAGGGCAGCTAGGGTAAGAAAATGACTGTCAGCAGGGCTTTGGTTGATTTTTCATTTTCTAGAGGAGGATTCTTTCTGGGACTATCATTTAAAACCTGAGGCTCCTCAGGCACTAAGCAATACTTAGGAGGCAACAGGAAAATGCTATGATCAAGCAACCCTGAGTCCCATCCAATGGTTCCTGTGGTTTGGAAACCTCAACAGCTTGCAATACAATATGAAGACCGACATGAGCTGCCTGTTGCCCATCCTTAATTCATATGTGACAGAGCCTACAGCCAAAAAGGAATCAATCCTACACAAGGCAAAGATCAATAGCCTGGGAACCATACAAACTAATTTGGTTTTTTTGAAGTGTAATTGATTTACAATGTTGTGTTAGTTTCAGGTATACAGCAAAGTGATTCAGTTATACATACATATCTATTTTTTTTCAGATTCTTTTCCCTTATAGGTTATTACAAAATATTGAGTATAGTCCCCTGTGCTATACAGTAGGTCCTTGTTGGTTATCTATTTCATATATAGTAGTATGTACATGTTAATCCCAAATTCATGTTCTGATACCAGCTAGCCCTAGCTGTTGATCACAAACAAATCATCTAAATTCACCGTTAGACCCTCCATAAAATGAAGAAACCCCTTGCCTTCGTAAAACCTATACAGAATATTGTTTTTGAGAAAGTACAAACATTACATTAAAAATCATATTCCCAGCCTTCGAGTGTTTGCTCATTTTTCTTTGTGACTTAGTACTTAGAAATCAGCATAGTTTTTTGTTTTTTTAAATAACTTTATTTATTTATGTATTTTTGGCTGCGTTGGGTCTTCATTGCTGCGCGCATGCTTTCTCTAGCTGTGGCGAGCGGGGGCTACTCTTCATTGCAGTGCACAGGCTTCTCATTGCAGTGGCTTCTCTTGTTGCAGAGCACGAGCTCTAGGCATGTGGGCTTCAGTAGTTGTGGCTCACAGGCTCTAGAGCGCAGGCTCAGTAGTTGTGAGGCATGGGCTTCGTTGCTCCGTGGCATGTGGGATCTTCCCAGACCAGGGCTCGAACCCGTGTCCCCTGAATTGGCAGGCAGATTCTTAACCACTGCGCCACCAAGAAAGTCCCCCAGCATAGTTTTTATGTTACTTGGTTTTATGGGCAATTTTTTTGTTTTCAAAACAAAGTCTGATTTTTTTTTTTTTACAATAATGTGAATACAAAAAGGATCATTCATGTATTCACTTCTCCAACAAATACCTATTTTGTATTTCCTCTATGTATACACTGTGCTGGTTGCATGGGAGACATCAGTAGAAGTGAAAAGTGAAAGGTGACCTTGATTGGTCAAAAAATAAAAGTGCTATGAAAAATTAAATATTTCTTTTCTTTCTCTAGGGTTTATAAAAAGCAAATCCAGCTTTTTTAAAAAAGGCTTACTCACTCATGTTCTATTAATATAGTCATCTCCTGGGAAATTCATTCATTCATTAATTTATCCATTCATTCATCAAATATGTATTCATTTAAAAATATTTGCTGTTCCTTGCACTTTCCTGAGATCTAGGAATACACACTGGCAGAAGACATGATCCCTGCCCTCGTGAGGCTACAATAAAACTACAAAAAAAGGAGCTCTGAATCAAGATCTATTCATTACATGAAAAGAGTAGCTACCTAGTAACTACTCAGTGAAATGTGCACTCCTAAAATTAATGAGGCTATGTAACAAAAATGAGTGAGGCAACTGGAAAGCAATCATACATTTAACCATCACCATCACATGTTGAAAGCAGTATTGTAAGACAAAATTTAAAAAAAAAAAGAAAAAGTACACTAAAGGCAAGCAGATTTTTTAAGTCAGAAACAAATACTCTCAGAAATCACCTTTACTTCATAGTTTAGATTCAGCATATTCACCTCCTTCCAATCTAATAATTTCCTAACTTATTAAGATGAAGAAACTGGACCAGGGAAATTAACTAATAGACACAGATCCAAGATCCAAAATCTTGGATTCCTAGAAATTATTTTTTTCCCCAAACCACCTCTTTTGTCATGTTACCATAGGACATTTTTTTTCCAGGTAACATAAAGACCCTAGTGACTGAAGCCATACAATATGTGATTATAAAATTTTGCACATTTAACAGAAATGTATTGCACATTTAACACTCTAATGTATGCTGTAAAAAAGAAGCGTTCAAAGTAATAGCATGTCATTTGTTCTTTAAAATACTGAAAACCAAGTATTTTTTTAAATTTTATAAAAAAACACTAACAGATGTTCCAAGAAAATGTTAGTTTCTGGATGTCAGGATTTCAAATCCTTTTTAATTTTTTCTTTCTTGTTTTCTAGTTTGGATTTGCTTAGCATTCAATAAAACCATTAAACTACTTTTACTTTATATTTTTTTATACTTTATATTTTATAAAGCCTCACACAGTATTACAGTCCAAATGACCAAAAACCAACTACAACCAAAAAAATGAGCACTAATCAAAATATATTAAAAGTTTTGCTTTTTGTGGTCATTTTTACTAATAAGAGAATTTCTAATCATAGGGGTAGAAGAATGAAACATTTCAAAAATTCTACACAATAGAAACAAAAATAATGCTGTTCAATGGACACAAATGATTTAAACACAGTATCTTTTCATAAAAATAAAAGAACATTTATGCACAATCATGTCAGAAAGTAGCAAATGTTTTTGAATAATTTGATGTTCAAATTACTAAAATATCATAAAACTCAGTCACTATATTTTACTTTACTGTCTTAAACCATGTCCATTATTTACAACTTTACTGGTAGCATCATTTCAATTCTTCCTAATTATCAGAATCTGAATGCTCAAACATAATTACTTAATAAACTCTGGACAATTAATTTCAGAGGCTTATATCAAAACTGTATTTATTCAGTCAACACATTCCAACATGTGGAAAAATAAACAATGATAAACATTATATGCCTATAAAGTCCATGGCATGTTAAAATAAAAACTCCATAGCAGACTGAAAATAAGTCATATCCAATTAAAAAATAAGCACTCAATTACAAACAGCACTCTCATTCTACATTACATTCAGGGAAAAAATGTTAAATGTGTCTCTAGTTTATGAAATGTGTTTTTAAATTTTGTAAATGATTTTTTTCAGGCCTTTGTACACTTGCTATCATTTTCAAAGGTACTAAAATTTTACTGGCCCTGATATAAGTAATCATCCCCAATTGCAGTAATTTAAGAAATAAGAACACTAGGTCAAATACTGACCTTGTTCCCATCTATTCAAGCTGAATCTCAAAAGGGGTGAAAAGGGGTAAGGATGTGCCATGCTTTGAAAGGCAGCAAAGAAAAGATTAAGGAATATGTAGTCTTAAGTCTTAGCTCTAAAAATTTTATAATACATCTGTTCTTGCCCTAAGAGTAAGTTTATAAAAATAGGAAAAATGAGGTTTATTCTTCTTAGTTTCAGTTCCTCACACCACCAACCACAAAAGTATGCTGCACATAGTAAGAACTCAATAAATACAGCATTTGCTGAAGAAATAACAAATGACTTTATGAATAAATCAAGTTAAGGAGTAGTTGTACTATTGGTTCAACGGCATTTGTTCTATGTCCTAAGTGTTACTAGGTCTGGGTTTCTCCATTCTGACATATCATGTACTGAATTTCAAATTTCCTATATGTAGCCTCATTTAAACCAACACTGCTATTATTCCAGTAGAATAATAGTAAGTTTCAGTGGTTAAAAATAACTGCTTATACCTCAGAGAGTTAGAGTATTATAATATCAAACTTTCATCCTCCTTGATTTCCAGTTTCATCTCCCTAAGTCTAAATGTAGTCATATTAATCTTTACATTTCCTTATTTCCTTGTTCCAAACTAACCATTAATTTTACCATTCCCATACATTATCAAGGGCCAGTCTCAAAATACCAATATAACAGTAAAGATTTAGATGACAGTAGTGAGAGTGAAAAAAGACTGATCGCTGTATAAACGCAAGAAAAGTTCTTCTAAGGGGTCCAAATATGGTTAGATCAAAGGCATATCTGGCCAATGATATTCTCTCTAAATATGTCACAACATGGATTTTTTAAATTTTTATTCATTTATTCATTAACTATTTAAATACTCTCATATATCCAGAGCACACATTTTAAAAATAGTAATTTATTCAAATCAAATACAATCTTTCAGTTCTATGTTTACTGATTAGGAACAAAAGCACAGCACAGAAGCTGTCAATGGCTAGTGAATCTGAGTGAAGAAGGTTGCCACCAGAAGGAACCATCTGTGGGCTGATAGAGGCTTTTCTACTGATTGTCGACATAATGCCAAAATATGTAGTCAATGCAGTGAAAAAACAGAGCTAAGTAAGATGTCTGGCACCAGAGACAAAAAGCATATGGTAAATGCCTACATCTTCCACTTTCTCAATAGGCTGTCAGGCATCAAACAGACATAGCCTGAGTGTGAATAGTGCATGTTCATTTATGAACCTTTTTAAAAGCCATTTCCTTTTTACACGTATGCATTGCTTAAATTATGGATGGCTAAATTGTAGGCACCATGCTATATACATATGGAAACATTCCAAAACTGAAACTTAAAGTGGATTTTCATTATTACACAAACTAAAGAGCATCAAGAATGTTGTATCAGACAGTCATGGGGATGAATGAATCTCATCTCTGCCTTTACTATTGATTTAATGCTATTGATTTAATGCTATTGATTTAATGTACATAAGTTTCCTCATGTACATTAAGTCAATACAAACGCCATACAGCTGCTGGGAGCATTACCCAGGACAATGAAGAGAAAACACCTAGCACAGTCCTTGATATCTAGTACAGGGCCAACAAAGGACAGCCACTGCTTTTAGTTTTAAATTAAAAGTACAAATTAGGGAGAGAAATTCAATACTAATTGTTTCTGTGTATCTATAACAAAAGTTTTCCAAACTTTATTCATGTTTATTATTTAATAATTAAAGCAAGCCTCATGTTATATGCTTATTATAAATTATGGAATATTAAGGCCATATGAAATATTAATACTAAATTTCTAATTCTTATATTTTTAAAATTCTGTAAGTATGGGCCACTGACAAGTTTGTCTAAGTCTCAGCTCCCTATCATTACTTATGTTTTTGATGGTAGTAACTTTATTAAACTGACTACATGAATTACACATCAAATCCATTTCTCTTTTTATATTTCTCATCTTTTTTTTTTTTTTTTTTTTTTGCGGTACGCGGGCCTCTCACTGCTGCGGCCTCTCCCGCTGCAGAGCACAGGCTCCGGACGCGCAGGCTCAGCGACCATGGCTCACGGGCCCAGCCGCTCCGCGGCATGTGGGATCTTCCCAGACTGGGGCACGGAGCCGTGTCCCCTGCATCGGCAGTCGAACTCTCAACCACTGCGCCACCAGGGAAGCCCTGTATTTCTCATCTTGATGAATTCATGACGCACCCTGACTCCCCACACTCATCACTCACCATTCCTAAATATAAACTGCCATTTCTGCCAGCACTGAGTTCACGCTAACTGAAAATGCTCTGCTCATAGGCACTGGTGAGAAGGCAAGGCCAACCCAACTATGAGATCCTACCAGCATCCCAACACAATGGATCAAGACATGGTTCTTGAACTCAAGGGAGTCAGACCATGATCCCAAGAGCAATGTATGATGTGGCTTCATGCAAAAACAGGAGTGAGGCAAATGAGTTTCTCTCTTTCTCAAGAATCTGAATTGGGAAACGGGGCAATTCCAGAATTAGAGAAAAAGTTGAAGTTGCATGATGCAACAAGGCTGGATGGAGTATACTAGAAGCTATCTTAAGATAAAACTGTGAGGCAACAGAAACTATGAGTAAGGCAAAGAGAGAAAAGATAAGGAAAAGAAGGAGTAGAGGGAAAGGAATGCTAATTGGTATTTGGGAGAAGAGCAGGCAGATACAAAGGGAACCCACTGCAAGTAAACAGTCCCAGAAACTCCTGCTACTCCAAATCCTGGGTCAGCGCTGGACATGATGACCAGTTTTCTTCCATCTTTCAAACTCCACAAGGGCAAGACAGCCAGGCAGTGTTATTCCCCATGAATCCCTGGGAGAATCTAGTTTATTTTATTCCGAAACATCCATTATTCTCCATTCCTTACCACCAATAAACTTTAATAAATCACTCTTTCCCTCATCAGTGATTTACCAAACCTCATCAATTCTACTTCTGAAATCTCATCAATTCATTCCTTTTTATGTAGTCCCACTGCAATTTTTGCCAGTCTCTCATTCTTTCTCACCTAGATCACTGTGACAGCCTTACATAAAAAAAAGCGTACGGGGAATTCCCTGGTGGTCTAGTGAAGACTCTGCGCTCCCAATGCAGAGGGCCGGGGTTCAATCCCTGGTCAGGGAACTAGATCCTGCATGCTGCAACTAAGACCCAGCGCAGCCAAGTAAATAAATGAATAAATATTAAAAAGAAAGAAAAAGGATACAAATGGGCAGACCATAGGATGAATCCAGCTCACAGGTACATTTCATCTGCCCCCTCAGCGCTTGAATCTGTTGCCAAGATTTCAAAGTATGTGGATGTAACATTCAAAACCAATTTGGGTTTTCTTGGGGGGAAAAAAAAGATCAACTGACAATATACTCACTTTGGCAAAGGAACAAAATAATGACAAATTAATCACCTGAAGCAGCATCTGTCTACTTTAGACAAGGATGCATTTTCCAGTTTTGTTTTGTTTCTTTATACTCTGCCTGCTTCACTTTTCATATTAATTGCCTGACCCCACAAGAACTTATTCAAAGTTCTCTCTGTTTTCAGCAGTAAACCCATGCAAACTAAATAAATACTTCTAAAATAAAAACCTATAATCACCTTTGAAATTATTCATTATCTGTTACCTAGCTGATAAAATCCTAACTCTTTCATATGATCTGGCCCATATTCTTCGTACAGTCCTATCTCTTGTCACCTCTCACCTTGCAAACACATTGCACCACTTGCAATTCACATTTTTCAGTGGCAATATTTTTGCATACTCTAGTCTCCCTCCTGGAATGCCTCATTCTTCAGCTGGTCAATTCTTATGTGTTCAGGCCTCTCTGCCAGAAAACCTTCCGCTCTCTCTAGTCCCCTTGCAGGTGTCATAACATACCACAGTTTTTATAAGTTTCATTAGCGGCAAGAACCATACCTAGCAAACAGCATAGTCCCAGCATGTGGCAGGTGTTCAATAATTACTAATGAATGATTTTTTAAACGTCGCTTTTCTAAGTGTCAATAGTTATAAAAAGCAGGTATTTCTCCAATTTCATAATTAATAGAAAATGCAAACTCAAAAGTGAAATAATTCATACAAATTCACATAGCTAGTAAAAGTCAGAATTTGAATAAATAAACTTTATACTAAAATTTGCTCCCTTTGAATATATAAAGCCTTTCCCACTTCCATGGGAAACTCTGGTATAAATGTAATTTCACTACAGGATATATCAGTGAAAGGAAACAGAAACCAAGTCAATACAAAAGACAATAATGTCTAATCCTAAATCAAAGCTGACAGGATAAATCCTGTGAACAGTTCAGCAGTATCACTGAAATGTGACTGGCTGTCGAAAAGCCATGACAACTTTCACAGTCCTAGACAAACTAGAAGAAACTTCATAAAAATCTTCATATTTTGAGCACTTAGTACTTCATTATCTTACCATAATGGAAAAAATGATTAGAAAAAAGAAAATGAAAAAGCAATCTACAACGGAAAATGCAGTAAGAAAATTCAATGCCCAAAGGATAGGCAAAAGATAGATCATGAACTTTTAAGAAAATTATTTATGACATCAAAAAAAAATTAACAGAACTAATTAATGAATAATTTTGTGATTCAAGTTATTAAATTTCAAGAAAAGTAAATTATAAATGCTTCAAGCGCAAATTAATTTGAGCAGTACTTAGCAAGAGCTTGTGATATAAATTCATAAAACAAAATAAATTCTAAATTTTGCTTTCAAACGGAGTACTATAATACACAAGAATTTCTTCTAAAAAGTGAAAGAAAATAAAAAAGTTATATCATGTAGTAGTAAATCTTCCCAGTAAGATCAAAAAGTCTGAAGAAACAAACAAAAAAATCTTTAATATTCCTTTAACACTTGATTTGCTTTCATTTTTTACAGTCTTGGAAAACTTCACTGCTTAGTTTTTTTAAGACTCAAACATAAAGCCTCATTAAATGTTCTAGCTTAAAACACCACCCCCAGTTTTTTGCCCTCACCAGTATCTCAGGGCCAACAAAATACTGACAAGTATTGTTTTCAGTGCTTTAGGGAGTAAAACCCTTGAAAGCAATAATCTTCTTCACAGAGATGGATATAGATGTTTTCAGTGTTCTGTATGGCATCTCCTTTCCTCATAAGCACCTGCAGTCTTGCACTGTCCTGCTAGGCATTCCTAAAACACCTGGGCAAGCTGTTTACTAAAAAACTAGACATAGGAAGAGATAAGGGATAATTAGCAAATAAAACTATTCCTGGCACTCTCTCTACATTAGTGCAGAACAGAGCTCCAAGCCGGCACCTGGTGAAGGGAACTGCTAGATGTGATAATTCCAATTTACACATTCAGCACAACATTCTGTCTGCCTGTCAATTTGAAACAGTTTCCTAGTCAGTGATAACAGATACCCCAAAAGAATGCAGTGTCAAAATGCTGACATGAATTTTTTATGCACCAGCTAGACCCTCTCTCCTCTGGACCAGCTATATCTGCCTTCTTCACTTTTGGAATGGACTGACAGTTGAGTACTTTTTTCAACTGTACCAACAAAAAAATTGAAATTCATAAGATAAATTTAAAGTATTGGATCTTCCTGCAGAATAAATACCAATAAAATGTTCTTATGCAGTTAAGAAAAATAATTTAATGAAGTTGTAAAATAAAAAATTCACTGTGTCAGTGTATCTTAATTTATATAGTGTGATACTTTTCAGCTGCCAAAACCATGAAAGTACATATTTCTACTAAATATAGAGTTAACTAATTTTTTTTTCTAAATTCCCAGAAAGAAAGCAAGAGAAAGAGAGAGGGACAGACATACAGAGACAGTGCAGTAAACTGGATATTCACTTGCAAATGCTAAATAAAAAAGAAACAGAAATTTAACTTAAATGTATGCAGGTTTATTTTCCAGATACTTTCATATGATCATATTTTGAAGAACAACTATAAACAGGCAAATAAGTCAAATGTTATATTCTTATTCCCTTCATATTTAAATAACAAACATATGAACCGTGCTTATAAAGTACTACTGTTTATTTTTTCTACATATATACCAGATTATATTCATAAATATCTCTCCCTATAACAAACTATACCCTCTCCTTCCAGGTAGTCACGTGGATGGTTATTCATTTGTTCTAATAATGCAGCCATGGCACAGCTCAACCATTTCTGGAACTCCCCTCTCATATCTACCCTATGAAATGGCAACATATTCTTTTTTTAATGATGCCAAACTTACATTTAAAGAATGGAGTGACTTGCTAAAATAAATCATTCAGGAATGAAGTTGATAAAATAATGCTCCAATTCGAGAGACACCATTATTGTTATAAAACAAGAGGTGATAATGAACTATTAGATGTGACGCTCAGAAACTAGCACTTCTGAAACTACAAATCAATGCTGAGCATGTCAATGAAAACTCCTTAAGTCTTCTAAGCAAACCTTTTAATTACAAAGTATTTAAAGCTAGACTATTTAGTAGAAGTATAGAATATAGTGGTTTTTAACTCACCATTCTAAACCAAATGCTTTCTTTTCCAAAATTAATGAGTATAGAAAATACTTCCTGTAGTTGCACTGTGCATTTACCTCAATTTCTACTAAATATAGAATTTATCATTGTTTTTCTAAATCAGAGACACAGACAGTATGTTAAACCAGATATTCATTTGCAAATGCTATTTAAATAGAGAATATATTGTATACTGACTGCCAGTATACATATGTACACACATATATACATATATAAACATACACACACACATATCACACATATATACACACATATATATAATTAAAAGGCACCTTATCAAGAGTTCTCCAAGAAAGCCATCAATTTTATTATAAGCTATAAACATTTTAATATTAATATTTAATATTAATAATAAAATCATTAAGAACACACTAACCAAAAAAGTAATATATTTTCAAGTGTGATGTATAAGACTATGTAAAATAACATTATAATGAAACACCATTTTCTATTATAAGGATAAAGTTTCCTCCTTCTTATATCTAAGCTAAAATTAGAGAAGAATTTTCTAGTTAGTAAAAGAAGAAGTTCACAAGCCAAAATCACAAGAATGTTCTAAATGACGAGGGATATCCATTACTCATCATTTTTAACTGAGGCCTTCATAATTACTTATTTTCTAAAGCTCTCAAACCATAGAAAGCAAATGGCAATATCAGCTGGGTTCATCATTGGATTTCAAGAAGGAAGCTCCATTTAGGGAATAGAAGCCACCATTAGCTGACTTAGTTAGATGTAAGTTATTACTACCCAGATAATTTAAGAACTATCAAAATCATCTAAGAACTGAGGCTGCAGTCAGCAACTAGGGTTTGTAACTGTTAAGTCTTAAAGTATACTTAACATATACTCAGCTGTTAATCTCAGACTCCATTCCTGCAAGTCACATACTATGGATACAGCTACATTAATTTGTTTTCCATATTCACAAACTCCCCACATTGTTTTTGGGTGATAATCCGTGAAACTGCTGTACCATGCATGAAGTATATATTTTAAATATTGCTTTGGTACTAACACTCCCTGACCACCTCTCAACTAACTGAAATATTTTTCTGAGTGCCCAAGCGCTATGAAAAGGAGATATAAGAAGTGACCAAAAAAAAAAAAAAACTGAAAAAAATGTTTCCCTCCAGTCACATTAGTCATAGTTCACGGGCTCAGTAATGACTTGTAGCTAGTGACCTACTCTACTGAACTGTGCTGCTATATAAATTCAGAAAATTCCCATTTAAATTCTCCCATTTAAAGCCTCCTAAAGGTACTAGGTAGTATCCTAAGGAACAAACAGGAACTGAATAGGGGGAAGGGTGGATTTCTTGGCATTGTTTTTAAGGAACTTTTAGTGATATAGCTTGGCTGAAACTACGGGAGGAAAACGCCACTCTGAAGTCAAAGCCAAGGTCCATGCTACACTTTTTAGATTTTAACTCTGTGAAAAACTGGTCATAGAACTGACAATCGAATAATGCATATATAAGTATGTAACTAACATATACTAGATGTTCAAAAACTGAAAGAAAGGGTAAAGAAGGGAGAGGAGAGAGAGGATGAAGAAGAGTCGAGAGGCTGGAGGATAAAGGGGAACTGAGAAGGTAAGAATGAGAACAGAGCTGCTGCCTCTTAACTCTCTTCACGAGGCTGGATTAACATTAAGCAGCTATGAGACTCTAATGAAATGTTAATGGTTAAGCTTCAAAATGGTCTTATTGATACCAACAAAAGCTTTTTTATACTTTGCTCTGTAACACAGATTAGTAAGGAACCAAAGTAGCATGTACCACTAACAGTCACAAAGTGGTTGCAGTCGAATAAAGGTATTCAAAATTATTGTGGGCTCTGTAATGGGGACAGTATTTAGGAAGAGGAGTTAAATAGGGGTTGTGTCTACTGACTGTAGCACAATGTCAACCATATTCTGTGTCCTTGCACTTCTTGGTATATAGCATTTCAAATCTATAAATGAGTCTCTGATTTGTGTCCACTTGAAATGCATTCCAAAATCCAGAAGAGGTGCTACTCATTCAAGTTACTTATTTGTATTTTTCTTTTAAGCCTATGTATTTCAAGCTGTCAAACTGTGTATCAAGGATTATAAAGCAAATAAACATTACTTAGGAAGGTTTCCACTGACAAATCTGTCCATATCTTTAATGCTTCACTACTTCACTAAAACATGGAATCTTAAGACACATCGATATCTAGATCAGTTTTACAATGTACAATTGATTTACAATCTTCCCAAAAGACCAAAATATTATTTAAAATTAAATTTAGTTCAATTTTTCTTTTTAACAAAATTACTAGAAACATTTGTTTGGGCCTTGTCAGGAAGGTTTCAGTTTTACATCATTATGTTTTAACTTGCCTAATCAGTTGAACAAAAGTACTTCATGTAAAATGATTCTTTTAGTTGCCTTACCTACAAATCCCTGCAGGATACTATAATTGAAACCTACTCACAGTAAGTTAGGAATAATTAGGGCCCCAAATTAAGCCAAACATAAAGTTAATTCAAATAGTCAGCTGCTGTCATTTAAATGGTTACAGAGTTTTATTGTTACTTAATATTTCTGAATGCTTTTAAATGTACTTTGTTCCTTTAGTCCATGTTTAGTATTTTAGTACAAATAGAAATGGGATCAAGACGCAAAGACTCACCAGCCTTTTAGACTGGAGTCACACCTATATCCAGTCTTTTGTCACTAAAGGTTTTCTACTCAATCTTTGCTATCAGTCAATTAACAACACAGCTGAAACAATGGAGTGACAGCTCTCAAAGGTAAGCTTTCTGGTAAATAAACCAGGATCACAGAATCTACAGTGAGTGCCATTAATGCAACAAAAGTAAGAGCTTTTGAAAGCTAACAGGGATAGTCTCTATTTGCCTAAACTCTAAAACAAAGCGAAGGATTAAACTAGCTTCCTGCGGTAAGCAAACAAAAGGGAAAAGATAATGTCAAAAACCCATACCTGAAGGAGGGGCTGCAAAGGCATGCCTTTAACTGCTTTATTGAAGACTGCTAATCAGTGTTAACTGATAAATATAGTAAAAGTTAAAATTATTGTGTTTTTTCAGTGTTATGGGTAGTTTAATCATTCTCAGCAATCGTTTGTACTTTCAAAGGAAAATACTGATTTTTTTTTTTTAAATATAGGCCTGTGGCTATATAACTTCTGAAGATTATTTGAAAGTTGCAGAGTTAGCAAGACTGGTCCTTCTGTAATACATATGTTACATATATTGCAAAATACAGTAAATCTTAATACAGTTTTTAATCTGAAATAGTAATGATTTTAAAAGCTTTGAAATAAGTGAATTTTTTCTGATCACCATTAAGTTAAACAATATTAAGCAATATATTTTAAATTATATCAAATATTCTGAGTGACAACCTCATGAGGCAAGAAAATACACCAATGATCTGAGGCTAAACATTAAGTTCTACAGAAAGAAAAATGGACTGGTAGTAAGGAGAGCTTGGCAAAGGAACAATCTTGGCAGGCCTGTTTCTGCATCAGTAAACTGAAAACTTCTACACTGCTAATCTCCAAGTTGAGATTCTAAGTCTAAAATTCTTCAATTCTACCAAAAAATTTTGTAAAACTATTTTGATCTCTAAGATACCTATATATGTTTAAAATTTGCTATTTACTTACTTTTTATTTGGCTTTAAAAAGATCATGAATCTAATGAACTTCATGAAGAAATAAATGTAATTTGTGATTTGTATTATAGTAAAGCTAAAATAAATCAGATCAGTAACTTATCTTTATCTCTGACAGGAAGAGAAAATTAAATCATGTCCACTACTAATAATAAATAAAATCTTTGATTAAGTATAATACTATAAAGTGGAAAAATTGCTAGATCTTAAGCAGAGCTGTTTTTTGATAACCAGTTTACATTCAAGTACTCCCATCCTATACCCTTTTATGGTGTTAACATGTCAGGGTATTAATACTGACGTGAAAATGACAGCAATTCTTAGTTTTTAAAATATGCCGACTTTGAAAAATCAGTGAAATATAAACTTTTCCTAAATGGGTTAATAATATACACTTTGCATTACATGATTTTGTAATGTTACTTTAAGTACTAACATTTATAGTAAAATGCTATTCAAATGATGTTTCCATGTAACAGAATGAAAGCAGGACAGATCAATGGGGAACAGAGGAAAATATTAGGGAGAAAGGGTCAGGCTGCATTGTTACTCAGGGATTTTTCAGTACAAATCATCAGATAAAAGGTCAATATAAAGCATATAAAATAGGACTAAAAGTGTAACAAAATACAAAAATGTGCAGGAAAGGGCTTCCCTGGTGGCGCAGTGGTTGAGAGTCCGCCTGCCGATGCAGGGGACACGGGCTCGTGCCCCGGTCCGGGAAGATCCCACATGGCGCGGAGCGGCTGGGCGCGTGAGCCATGGCCGCTGAGCCTGCGCGTCCGGAGCCTGTGCTCCGCAACGGGAGAGACCACAACAGTGAGAGGCCCGCGTACCGCAAAAAAAAAAAAAAGTTTAATAAAATGTTGCAAGGTAGCTTAGTTCCTTTTTTAAATAAACTGAATTATAAAACTGAAAGTGATGTTATTTCTATATTTCAACTGTGTTGTTAAGGTAAATAAATTTGCAAAGGTAGAAATCACTATCATGCAAGATCTGATTTTCTAGACTAAACATTTTAATACCTAACACTCCTTGATACAGATGTCCTCTCACAGCCTCAGCATCACGTGGGAGGTTATTAGAAATGCAGACTCTCAAGGACCATCCCAGATTACTGAATCAGAATCTACATTTTAACAGGATCCCCAATTATATGTAAATTTTGAGGTGCACTGTTATAAAGAAGATTAAAAACATCCAGCATGACCTCCCTTAAATTTCTTCTCCTGTAAACATCTCTTCCTGAATCTTCCTCTCCCTGTATCAAAATATACATGTTCCTTTGCTGATGAGCCTCTCTATCCTTGCACTGGATCCCATTTCCTTTCTTTCTGCCTGGAAACAAATTCAGGTATTCAACTTATCTACTACAAACAACCAAAAAAGAAAATTATAAAAAGTACTTTCCTTAAACAATAGGATACACTTAACAGGCACCACCTGTCTCCTTCACTTTACTTACAACCTTGGAATCAACCTGCTACCACCAATCACCTCATTACAGCATTCTGTCATATAAAAGTGGGTGTCTTAAAATCCAGCAGAGAGCTCTCTCCCCACAACCACCAGCAATGCCCCTATCCATCCTTTTCATTGTGTTTGACTAAGTTATTAAGTCCCTGACTCTTAATAACATATTATATTGACTCTAATCAAAACCTGGTTTAGATTTTAATACTACCAAGAGAAAAAATAGAATCAGGAAGGGGAGAGAGAACTAATGATTATTAATATAAACACACACACATATATTAGATACAAAGAGATAGATAAAAAGCCATAGTAAGAAGTACTCTATAAATAACCAGCAAAATAAAAGAGAATTTTACTTAACCTCTTTTTTTGATTAAATCCTTATGCAAAACAATACTTTATCTGAATCCCTCTATTTTTTCCAAGAAATTGTGGTGTTTCTTGACATTCCAAAATTCCCAAAATGGAGAACTTCACTATAGGGTATTTTAATTTCTATTGTCCTGCTTTTTGCTTCTCTGTCTGTCTCTCTGTCTCTGTCTCTGTCTCTGTCTCTCTCTCTCTCTCTCTCTCTCACTAGCTCTCTTTCTCTCAACAACAAAAATACCTTAAAAATAAACTTTATTAAATAGACTAGATGCAAAACAAAATCATTTCATTAGCATTATTATTGGAATCAAAAGAACAGTAACATTTTCATGCACAGTTCATTCTGTGTAAACAAATTATATTCATTTCCCTCTCTTTTTTTTTAAACTGTTTTCTATTATCCATTTTTAATTTAGGTATGTCCTAACTTTATCTACTGTGTTAGTTAAAATCTGATTCATTCCAAATGATTAATATTAGTTTACTCCCTTGGCTCTCATCTGATAACAAAGTTAATTCCTAATGGATTAAAATTTTAAATAAAAACACGTAAGAACTACAGGGAAATGCAAGTGAATAAATATTTAACTAATCTCAAGATTTTTAAGGATAAAAATAATGGAAGATCTCACAAAGGAACTAAACATCAAAAAGTAAGGAAAGAGGAAAAGGGGGTAAATAAAGGAAATCAAGTAAAATATTGATAATTGTTAAATCTGTGACTAGTATTATTTTACAAAACTCTCTTTTCTGTTTGAAATTTTCATTAAAAAATCAGTATGAATTAAAAGGCAAACAAATACATTTTTCATAATAAAAATCACAAAAGGATATCATCAAAGGGTTTAAAAACTAAGAAAAGCTGTAACAACATAAACAGAAAAACTGGCAAAGGTAGTGAACAAAAAAATTCACATCAAAATTACAAATGGCCAATAAGTAAATCCATAGAAAATGTTTGTGTCCTCACAATTATCCCCCAAATTAGAAATTTAACTTACAATCAGATATCCTTTTTCACATATCTAAGTGTCAATTCTTTTAAAAATTTAAAATCAGTGCTAGTAAAGCATATAGATTGATACTTTCACACAGTCGTCAAAGAGAACATTGGTATAACCCTTCCAAAAAGCCAGTTTGGAAGATGTATACCTGATATATATTATATCATGCCTGATATAATAATCAGAGTTCTAGAATTCCAGTCCCAAGAAACAACCAAATATGATGAAAAAGACATATAGATATTTATTTTATACTTGAAAGAAATTAGGTTCAAATGGCCAACAGGTAGAGAGGGAGGATTAAATCAGTTTTGACATATACATGATAAATTACAATGCAGCTGTTAAAATCTATTATCTAAATATATAATGGCAGGGTAATACAAGTTACGATAATAAAGTGGGAAAAATCAGAATATAAAAGTATATGGAAATGAAGAACATAATTTTGTTTTATACATTGTAATTTTGTTTTTATCATGTGTGTTGGGGAAAAAGAAGGAAATGTATGGTGGTTATATCAAGGTCTAGAATTATGAAAAATTTTAAATGCTTATCTTAATTTTCTTATGTTTTATCTTTTCTCATAAGAACATATTACATTCAAAATCAGGAGGAGGGGAAAGCTTTTAGGAAAAATAAACCCTCAAAGCAAGAATAATAGCAAACATAAAAGTCAAATTCAGGAGAGTCCCATGCTCATAAGAAGGGATTATAAATGTTTTTGCTTCCAGAAGCTCTTATATGGAATTCCCTCCTCAGCCTTACATTTTAGCCAAAAGATCCCGGGGCCGAGGCTAGATATTCTCCTGGAATCACTTCTGTCAATTTGACAAAAGGAGTAAAAGAATAGGGTTGAAAGATGTCATGAGATATTCACTAATCCACATTGATGTCTAATACATGTAGACTGCACGGCTGTCATATGTCGTTCTCTGTCTTGCAGGAGGTGAAAAGAAAATAAAGACTACCATAGGGTACCAAGCATATGTTTCAGTAAGACTCCCTTAGTAATGTGGCAGATAAATAGTTCTTTGAGGGCTTCCCTGGTGGCGCAGTGGTTGAGAGTCTGCCTGCCGATGCAGGGGACACGGGTTCGTGCCCCGGTCTGGGAAGATCCCACATGCCGCGTAACGGCTGGGCCCGTGAGCCATGGCCGCTGAGCCTGTGCGTCCGGAGCCTGTGCTCCGCAACGGGAGAAGCCACAACAGTGAGAGGCCCGCGTACCACAAAAAAAAAAAAAAGTTATTTAAGAACTACCAGTTCTACATTAATACTCAGATGTGCTCAATCATTTGTATTATCTTATTCTCTAACACCACGACCTAGTATATAAAAAAGTGAAAAGGTACATTAATTCCAGAAATGAGGCAAGAGATTCATCACGATTGAAATTACTTAGTAAGGAGTAATGAACACAATTACCGTTCAGAAAAATTAAGGTGCTTTACATGTCTCCTGTGCTTTTAATTAAGCCACCTTTAATACACTATTGATTATTTCAAAATATAATAGTAATGGTGATAAATGTCTAATATGAATGTAAAAGCAGTATTTCAAAAATTTACTTCTGTATGGACAAGTTTATGACCTCTTTACTTTTAGCAAATTACTTCATAACAGATTTATTAAATAAATATTTGATGCAGTCTTTTCTGTCAGAATATGGAGGTTTGCAAAAATTAAGCAGCCAAGCAATACAGTGTTATTAAGGTCTGTGTGTAACACACTGATTTTATAACACTTTTCTACCAGCAATAGACCTATTAGTGAATCAACAGAGATTATGGATAAGTCAACCTTTCTAAACACTGGAAAAAGAAGCAAAAGAGGATGAAATAGGGTGGGAAGTGGGGAGGAAAAGTGGGGAGAAGAAAAAAATCAACAAGCAAGCACTAGAATTAATCTCCATATATACTAAATATGGCGTAATTTAACACTGAATATTGGTATCGAAAATGACAAAAGTATACTCCAAATTAACTTTTTTAAAGATGCCAGGGTATCCAATAAGTTTAATCTTATTTTTTTTTCAATTTTGAGTCATAATCAGAACTCATATACCTTGCTCTTAAATCCTGGTAGTACTGTAAGGCATTTGGTTTTTACAAGATCAGAAGCAATGTCATATAATATGTAAGTGGCATTAATATTTATATTTTTGAAAATGAATTACATCAGAACCTATGCAGAAGAACGCTGCTGCAATCAAACTACATTGCACTCATATAACACAAAAGAATATTTAGTGTCCTAAGAGCAATATAGTTAGGTACTTTCTTAAGGAATAAAATCGCATTAATCTGCACTAAAAATATAAATAAATCATTTTAAAAAATGCTTTGTTTTATATCAATGTTAATTTACATAATTTGCAAATTTAAAAAATAAGGTTACATTTGCCTGCAGCAAACACGGATATACCGTACAATTCCTATTAATTTAATGGGAGTTGTGACCCCCATTAAGTTTAATAGGAGTCATACGGCCAAATCCCCATGTACCTTGCTGAAAATTTACCTCCTAGCTTTAAACTAATCAAATAATCTGAAATGAACAAAAGCAGTCAATTTTGCTAGACTGGGAAATGTAAAGTCCCTACAGTAAAGTCAATTCAGCATTATGATGGCAATGGCCACGTAGTTAATCCCAGCAAGAAAAAGAACAAGGTTATAACAGTGAGAAGAGACAAACTGAAGCAAGGGTGGTTTAGGAGTGCGGAAAACAACATTTACCCATCACAGAAAATACGTTCTGTTTTTTCCAATGTGGAGTCAATTTTCCAGTTTTTTTCTTTCTTAGTACAATGTCTAAAAAGAGTAAAAACAAAAATCCCCTTTTTGAAGCCTAAAATTATGCCCAAGGAGCCTGATCAGACGGATAAAGAACCATATGAAAAGAACCATAGATAACTGGTTACAACTTCTGAATCACAGTGAATTAAATCATAATTTTTTCTGGAAAAACTTTTTAAAAAATTACTTTATAGCCACAGCCATGCAACCATACACCTCACCTCAACTACGCGTACACCAGATTACAGTGGTTCTTAAGTGTGATGCTGAGCAACACGAGCCTCATCCCAGAAATTTTTCAGAAATGCAAACGCTTGGGTCCCACCCCAGACCTTCTAGGTGATTCTTATGCTCAAGTTTGAGAACTACTGCAATACTTTATTTCACATCCATGCTGTTCTCTCTCGGTTGGTTTTTTCTCCACCACCATGCTCACCACTGCCTTTACCTAGCTTGTGCAGCTCATACTGAGATTCAGCTCAAGAACCATCATCACTTCAGGATGGAAGCATTTCTTGATACACACCCAATGCTTCTGGAGTATCACCATCATGGCACTTATCACCCTGTTATTACAACTGTTTATTGTCCCTCTATCAACTATTAAGACCACAACCCTCTCCAAAGATTTATGCTATTCAGTGACGGATACAGAATAAGTGCTTACCATAAGCCAGGCATTGTTCCAGGCATTTGCATGTTGATAAACAACAAAAAAGATCCCTGCCCTTGTGAAGGTGACATTCTGTGTATGTGTGTGTGTGTAAATATAAATTCTGTACATTTTATTACATGTATGCATCAATAAAAGAATGAAAGATATAAAGAATAAATATAGGTCTGAATTATTCTAATCTTTCTTAAGTTTAACCTTGGAGAATGAAGTTACTATTCCTTCCACTAAATTATAGACCATTCTGAAAAAAATATTTATAGGCCAAAACAGGTTTTTTAAATTCATAAGTGACCCCTAGATCTACTATTTTCCTGCCACTCAACTAGCAAAAAGACCTTACAGCCAAACATCATTTTTTACTAAGACATAATTAACACAAAAATCATTGTAAAATGTGCTTAGAGAATTTAAAAGTACAGTAAAAACTGCTAAGATACTATTTCTACAGCTATGTTCTTAAATTTTCTTGATGTATATAAATAAATATGTAAAGCTGTATCTATGTGGCATTTTTACCTGGCATAATATTTTCTTTGAAATAAGGATAAGCAACAATGTAATTCAAGTTAATTAACTAAAATTTCGACTAATGAAATCTAATTATATACTCACTGCATAAAGAATTCAACCTGAAATCCATATTACCTACTTCGCTGAAGAACTGCTATTATTTGTAACTTGTCACTTGAGCAAGCCTTCATATATCTGACTTATGCTGGCCAGGGCTCCATTATATAGCATAATTTAATTCTCTAGGACACAAAAATTCAATTTACTTTCCTACTTACTGATACATGTTTCCACAGTGGGTTACTTGGCTTGTAAAAAATGGCCAAAAGAATCAAAGCACCCCAGTTTCTCAACAAAACTGATTTTTAAAGTGCTAGATATTAGTCCTCTAAGAGTAAAATAAATTCTAAAAAAACTTACAAAATATTGTGGAAGTTTGGTCTTTTATAATCATTTTTTATTTGAAAATTCTAAACATAATTTTCAAAAACACACAGGAGAGACTTTAAGAATAAATAAAACACTGTTCCTACTTTGCAAAAACCAGTAAATTTTAACGGGTAAGACTTTATTCTTATACACTAATTGACAGAAATGGAGAAGATAAGCTAATTCTAACAATTAAACCTTTATATAATTAGCTTTTACCATGGTAAAACTTAAAAAAAAAATGTTTAGTGATTTGCTCTTTAACATGCACACAAAACATGACATATTTATAATGTTTGCCTGGACTTAGAACAAATACATAATTCCTCCTTGCATATATGGAAATTTACCTCTCATACATACAGATGTAAAACAAATCCAAAATTATGTTAAGCCTTTAAAATCATACACTAAGGTAAAACACTACTGTAAACAGGAGAAAAGAAAGCTCTGAAAAGGAAGGCACGGTCCATGGCTGAATACAATACACAGGCTTGTTTTATTTAAAAACAAAATCTTATTTAGTTGCTACTACTTAAAAATCTAACGACTGGTTTCTGTTGAAAAGTCAGAAGACTGGCAAAACCAGGCTAAACACTGGAAAGGCAACCACGGTTCCTCCAGCAAGCACTTTCCTGCTTGCTGCAGACCTCCACTGGCCTGCTGCACTCAAGTTACTTTGCCTGCTTGGCCAAATAGGTAGGTGTTTGAGGTTTTGACCCCTGCACGAGACCACAAGCTCCTGAAGAGCAGGACCTGTGCCTTGTGCATTTTTGAACCCCAAGCACCTGGCTCAATTTAGTCACTCAATAAATGAGGAAGGAGGGAGGAAACCATCTAGAAAACCTTATTTGAGCTTACCGGCAAACATCCAGGAGCTGATAAAAAAAGTGCTCATAGCTATAAGATTTGAAAAAGTAACAATCATGTAAGGGCCCTGAAGAAATTTAATGGCTGAATAATTAAATTTATATCTTCTTCCCTGTGCTCTCATACCCCACTTTGATTTGTTTTCTCTACAGGTGTTCACAAAGCATTATCTGCTTGCTGGCAATAAAGGACTATCATGTCGCGTAAAACTTTTCTAAGACAAAACCACGTGACGCTGGATCAATGTTCTAACAGTGAAGTGCACAGTAACTCTGTATACCCTCACAGTTAGTAGTGTGGGTTCGTCCTAGGTTCTTTTTACCTGTAGGAGGGAACTGCTTTAAAAGCAACACCCCCTGGCCTGATGCACCAAAAATGAAATTTCTCTTAACAGATATGCATCCTGACCTGATAGGTGACACGAGAAATAAAACTGCAGTATCTCATGAAAAAGTCTCTGGTTTGCTAGCCCCCTGCTGAGTTAAGCTATTATGCCAGCAAAGTAGTCTCTATCTTGATTGGAAAATTTTTTATTATGTGGACTAATGAGCCATTGATCTACACCTTTTTAAATGTATAAAAACATTCAAACATAACAGCAGGAATTCAGTTAGTTTTTCCCTCTAAAAAAACAGATGCAAAATTATAGACTATACACAAGATTTTCATAACAATCCAAGCCAGAGATTCATATTATTAACTCAGTTTCTGCTCGTTGTTTATCATTACAGTACTATTCATTCAGACATTACATTTTAATGTCAGATTTGATGTATCTTTCAATTCTGATGCAAAGAGCAATATCTTCTGAAAATAAAATATTAACCCATTTGTAACTTTCATGTGTGACAAATCCAAGTGAGCATTATTTACTTTCTGAATACAGAAGTTCTTATGTTAAAATTTTTCTCAACTTGTTATTTATCTGAATTATATTATTAAGTTATGTCAATATACTGAAAGTAGGGGACTGGGACAGCAAGGAGAAGTGATGAAACATAATTTTGGAACAAGCAATTCAAACAGAATTCTTTCGGAAAAATGTTAACATTTTGAAGCTTATTACAAAGACATTAGAATAATAAGCTTCTGTCTATTAGTTGATAGTATGCCTTTTTTTCCATCTCCGATTTTATTAACAGGTATAAATGGGATCATTTAAAAGTACATATATAGCCAATTTAAAAATTCCAAGACATTTTCTTCAAGAATATTTAATTGTGACCAAAAAATCCATTATATTTTACATGCATTTCTCCGAGATTTTGCATTCTTTCACAGATTTTACAAGTTTAATATAATTTCACGCTGAATACAATGACTGCCACTACCAACTAGCTATAAAATTAACACATCTTAGCCCCACATTAACTTCTGACCTGCTCTGTAAAAAGCACCTGGAAGGGTGTTATTTTCACATGGAAATAACATGTAAGACTAAAGAAATAACGGATACCAGAAAATCCATATAGTAATTATGGTTTCAACTATTTCATTAACCCTCTAAAGTGTCTTTACTTCTTTAAAAATCAGGTCTGTCTTCAATAAAGATAACATTAGAAAGGAAGCACTACAAAAAATAACTTTTTCCAGAAAATATAAAAAGAATGTATTTAGAAGTTTTAGAACAATGACCACACTTAAGTAGCACACAAAACTAAAGATGAAATCAAAGAGTTGCCACAAAATATTTTCAATTTTACTGGCATAAATTCAGTCAACAAATGTAACATATATACCAAAGCAAAGCTTTCATTTAGTTCTCTCAGGATTATTTACAATGATTATATTTACAAATGTATGTAAAATATAAATTCAGATTTATATCACTTTCTATAATATAGAGCTGTGTAATGAAAATAATTCAACCACCAGAAAAAGAATATGACATTCAGGAAATCTTTTTAACACTTAATTCTAAAATAATAAAAAATACTCATTCGAGCCACTTCTACATAAAAAAAAAAGATTGCATAGTTTAAGTTCTCCTGAACTTAAAAAATAAAATTTAAACTGTTACCTTACCTTCTGTATTCGGTAAGAAGCTGATTATAATGATAAACCACAGGCTTCGCATTCTGCAACCAGAAGACACCATTATTGATCCCTTTAAATATTTTCTTTGTATTCCTTAATGAATCTAGTTATAAATGTCCAGCTTCATCGAACCCAGCAGTCTGCATCATTGATCCTCATATCTGAAAAACAAACAAATCCATCATTTACTCTATGGTCCTGCAATGTCACAGAAGATGAAAAAATAATAATAACAACAACTCCTCTCTTTCCCTCCTTTCCTCCCTCCTTCTCCTAAGTATAAAAAAAGGGCATATATTTTGATTCTGTATGCAACAGGAAGTTGCTCCTATACACTGGATATCTGAGCTTTGCATTCTGGAAACAATCAAAACCCCCCAAAATTAAAGGTAATCAGAACATATGAATTCACATAATAGTTATATAATTTCCAAAGATAAATTTTTCTTTGAAAAGATTAAAAAGTTATTCTAGAATAATATATCTGCCTTTCAATGTCACGTATTGGTCATTTTATCAAAGTACTAGCTTTGGTACACAATACCTCCAACAAAATTTCATAAATACATACACTTTGTTTCTAGTGATGGTAACAGCAGTATTATCTACTCTTTTATCCTGTTACCTTGCAAAGTACATTACAGATATAATGAAACAGTTTATTCTTCTATTCAAGGGTGTACAATTTTTAATATATGGTTGTACTTTATATCATAATGGCATTCCAAACACCACATAGCAAACTGTTATTTATCTGGTTACTAGTTATTCATAAAGGGAGCAGTTTAATAAAATGATTGCTCTTAACTATTTTATTTTAAACTTTTAGATTTTCATGTTTCAGTTTTTCTTACAGCAAAACTTAGTAAGATCAAACCCATATCCTTGAGTAGTTTAGTCCATCCACTGGACGAAAATAAAACCGCAGACCATGATGATTATATCTCCAAGGTTGCATCACTATTTTTAAAAAACCAAGGGAGGAGTGGCAAAGAATATAAAAACCAAGAGCCAAGTTTAATTCTGACTAGCCCTTAAGGACACAGTTCTTCAAATGCAGAGGATACAAAAACTTCAGAAGTGATTTAATCAGCATTTCTAAGTTCCCAGAATCACGTGAAACCAGGTTATTTGCTGGGTTCTACTGAAGTGTTTTACTGCTTTCTGGGGTAGCATGAGGAATCAAAGAGTAAATACCAGCCTTACAATACACACATACTATGAAGGCAGTTCCAAAATATATACAGCCTCCTGACCTAGCTTCTGAGGGTAAAGAAATTACAAATTCTTCCTTTAAAGTTTTCCTTAACCTGGTGCAAATAAAGAGTTTTTTTTAAGTGGAGCACTGAAAGTTACATGAGGTTGTGTCTATAACGCAAATCAAATGAACTCTTACATAATTTAGATGCTATCACTAAAGCATAAAGAAAATTTAGAAAACCAAATTTCCCTAGATAACTTTTGAGTTCTCTGTTTCACATTATCTGAGCTACTCTGCATTTGCTACATTCTTAATGCATCATATGTGATTCTATTAGCAGGTCACTATATTCTGCTATCACTTCCCTACAAAGTAACTTCAATGGAAAGGGGTCAGATGCTAAATGGTTTGGAACACTTATGCTACAAAGTCACTATCTTGCTTCACCAACACACAGAAAGAAGGTAAAAAATTAATCTGACGTCATTATCTAGTGTTTAAATATGAAGACCCATAAAACCACAAAAGGAACTAGCAAGATATTTTTGTCATAAGAAGTTTATTTTATCATGCCTATAGTTCCTGAGATAAAACTGCTTCCATATACACCTCCATGATTCATAATCAGCCCAGTTTTTTTAGCTCCCTCTGAAACCTGTGAAGACAATTACGTATCATAATGAGGGAATCAGAACTGGCATTACCAAGTTTTAAGAACACCTCAGATGTTCTTAGAAATAAAACAAAAACAAAGGGAAAAGCAAGCTTCCTCCTCTGCATGCCAAAAATATAAAAAGAAGAATGATACATCAAAAATTAATCTGACAGAGGAGACACATGGCACACAACCCTGAAAAACTGGCTGGCTCTCTATTCATTTTTCACTCTGAGCTCCCAAAGACTATTCGAAAGACAAAATCAAAAGTAAACCTTCCATTTACAACTGCTGTGCAAAGTACCTGCCTTAAAACTGCAAGCTATTTTATATAAAGCACAGAGAGAAGTCAGATAATTTCATGGCCTGTCATATCAAAAGGGCTAATCGGTGAACAATTTCTTACTACCCACAGACTGGTCAATGATTGGCTCAAGCAATTAGAATAAATTTAATGTGTGGAAGAGGTGCATTAATTTTACTTGTAGTAATTAAGTCAGCCTTTGGAATGCTCCCGATTTAAGCAAAGAATCCTGACTACCCAGGTTTTGGTTGTAATGGGTACTTTCATTTCAATGAACTAATGCATACAGGCTGCGTGCCCACATGCACAACCCTTGAACACATTTCCACTTTCTTAAAGCGATCCAAGATCGGTCTGTCTTTGGTCATCCGCTATTTGAAAGAGTCCTTGTTTGTGGGAAGACAGAGAAGGAAGAAATCAGGGACTGACGACTGCCTTGTAAGAGACAGCTGCCAAGATAGGAAAACCTCTGTTAGTGAAGGGAAAAGGAGGAGGAAACCACACAACCCAGACCTCTTTTGTGGTCTCTGGCCAGGATAGAATATTTTATGAACTGATTTTAACTATACGCTCTAGTCAACTATGAGACTTAGTATAAATGACTGTTTCTAACAAACAGAAAGAGATTCTGGAATGTAATAAAATCATGGCTTCTTTCGCCCAAATAAAGCTTAAGTCCATCCATCTGTCTGTGCAATGAGTAAAAGAATATCAAATTTATTTTTCTCATTCTGCTATCTACATCAAATCACTTTCACATCAAATAAAATTATTTTCTAAAGTTCAAGCTTTAAATGCAATTTTGAAAACAGTCAAAAGATTTTACTGCTGTGATCCAAATTAAAAACAACCTTCCATTAAAGAAATTAATGAAAACTGAAATACTTAGCAGACCATAATCAGCTAAGGATAGAATGAATAAATAATCAAACATGGTGAAACTAATCCCAAGAAAACATTGCTCCTAAATCAAACTGGAGCCACAAGACACTCACTGGCATAGATGGAGCCAACAGACTCTACATAACTACCTGCAAAATGAAGCTCAGTATAAGTGTCTCACAACGCAAAACAAGAACAAAAACAAGGAACAAAACCAGAAAAGGGCTATTAAACTTTCTTTCAACAAACAGAAAAGATTAAGTGACTCCCCATATTAAAAACCAGTTTGTCCTTAGATTTTTAGAAAAACTCTTCCCAAGAACTTCAGGGAAAAATTGGGAGGGTAAAGGCACAGATGAAACCCCACATAATGCTAAGTAACAGTTCATTGCTTAATAAAAACTGAAACAGAACATTTTTACTCAAACTACAAGTGACTATTTCTTTTCTTATCCTTCAAATAAGGGGATTCAAACTATTTCATCCTAACTTTGTTTCTATAACCACCTGCCATTGTCTACCAAACCTCTCAAGATATTTTTTAGAGTAAGTATCCTATTACTCTGTCATGTAAAAAGTCAATTAATGCATCATTAATACTAAACCTTCCAAAGCTGAACAACGACTTCCAGGAACATGCCTCAGCATTGTTTATATCCCAACAGTCCTCAATGTTTTATACACTACTTACAATGTACAGTTAGCTGTAGCCTTTCAGACAGTAACCTGCTTATATTTATTAGCTGCATTAAACATCCCATGCCTTAAACTGTCAGCAAAATTAAGAAACCATTACTAATCAGTTTTAATATTTGTGTATTTATGTTACATTACTAAGAAATCACATTTAACCTTATATATGATATCTGTCTAGCAAAAATAGAAAAAAAATAAAACCCATTTGTTGAAAAGCATCAATGAAAGAAGTAGGATACAGCATGCTTCAAATTAATGAGAGAAAAAGATAATTTATTTTTTTCTAAAAATGGTTAACTGAGTTGATATTCTACTAAGTGCAAAGACACTAAAATTCATATCTAAAGCTTTATCTTTGATTTCTACTCATGGACACTGAACTACTGTGAACACCGGATATTACACCCAAACAACCATAAGTATAAGAACCGGAAAGGCAAAGAGACATATTAAGCAGGAAACCTACCAAAGTTACCCATCCTTGTTACTATGCACTAATGCTGTATAAAATGAAACATTCACACTTTGTGTAAGCCTAAAATTCTATGCACTAAGTGTATGTCAATTTTAAATGAGAGCTAAAGACAGCTGTACAAAATCAGTCTTTCTGATCTAATTTGTGCTATAAAATTATAGTCACTATGGGACAGAATTTACTAACTAAAGAAAGCTGCTTTTCTATGTTTTACCAAAACAACAATAACAACAGCAACAGGATGATATTAACCCCACTCTGCCCCCACTGCAAAGATTTAGAAAATAAAAAATAAATTGCAGAATTTCCCCTTCTTGTTAACATAGGAGAAAACATCAACACCCTTGGGATTTTTCTTTCAGTAAGTTGCCTAAGTAAACCCTTGTTATCACTAATCAGAAAGCCTTTTTTAGCTCCAGACATTTGACGTTCTTTTCGCGTTGGACTTTATTTTCTTTCCCTTCACGAAGATAGGGCTGGGGTTGGAAATGCTAATAGCGATTTTAAAACCACGTGGCCAACCAATAGTCGCCACCCTCTTTCTGTTTCATTTCTGCAGATATTGGTATCAAATATAGAGTACTTTAATTACACCATTTATACTAAAGTCCCCTTAACATTCATTTTTGATCTTACCCTTTATTGAAACTTCTTCATCATTGTGAAGGTATAAATTCTCCTGTGAGAGGACTTAGAGGAGGAGTAGAAAGGAGAAGAGTTCAGGAATGCTCCCAGTAAATTATATCTGCTATCTGCTATGATATCTAGGAGTCATGCTGAGCATGCAAAACAGGCTTGTAGCTGTGGACTCTGGAGGCACAATGCAGGGCAGTCTGCCATTCTCTTCATTAAAATGCTTCCAGTTGAAATAATAAAAACAAATGGCTGTCATTTTCAAACCAACATGGGGGACATTTTATGACTGAACATAAAGCTGCAAATGAAGTATCAAAAGAAAAGGAAAAAGTGAAGCTACATGCCCAGTTCAAAATATTACCTTATATAACATGAAGTTGATGGCGTTCCCAACTTTTATATCAAAAAAAAATCATAAATCCATTGGTTTAAAATATTTTGTATTTATTGTTAAATTACAATACACCTACAATATAGAATTTAGTTCTTTCCCCATTTGGGGGAAAGGGAAAGCTATTTTTAAATAGCACTCCTCTCCAAAGTTAAAACTTTTGATTTCTTCTTAACTTTCTAATGGTCTAGAATTCTCGTGCAGTATTTTTGAGTTGAATATAAATTATGGGTACCAAGGCCAAAAATATTTTCTGAGTGCCTACTGCGTGTGAAATACTGTATCAGACACATATCAGTAATCTTTAAAAGGTCAATATCATAAAGGTCAGAAGTCTGAGGTTCAGAAAAGTTAACTCCTTTACTGGAAGTTACTCAGGTAGCAGGCAGCAAAGCTTGAATTCCAATCAAGGCTAATTACAAGGACATTCTTTCTTAGTTGCTAAGTTATTCATTCAGCAAACATTTACTGAGGATCTATTACATGCTGTGTACTGAGGAACCTAAGAGACAAAACTCCTAACCCTCAGGGAGATTACATTCTAGCTCAAAAATAACCCTTTCTAAATAGAAAGCTACAATTGCCTGGCACAGAGTTAGGTACCTCCAAAATGATAAAGCTACACAGACAAACTAAATAGTTTACTTATATTATTCATGAAATCTTCACAACAACCTGCGAAATGTAAATTATTATCCCCAATTTGCCTTAAAATGAGAATACCTAACCTGTACAAGGACAGTAAACAACAGCAGGGCTGGGATATAAGACCATGTTCTAAAACCACTATTGCCACGAATTAAGTAGTTCAGATAAGCCTACTCACTTTATGTGTTTTATTATCTTTCCTTTTGGAATAAAAAATACAAACAGAACAAAGTCATTTTGGGATTATGAAAGTGACGAAATACAAAAAAAATAATGAGTTGATTTTCAAAATGCTTACATGAGTAAAACTAACATCCCTTAGGTAATGATAGCTAAATGTTAACTTAATTTTTAGTATTTCCAGTTAAGCTATCTTAATTTTATTCATTTACAGGGCTATTTAAAGTGCTCACGATATATGTTATAAATTAACAAATTATTCTAGATGAATCTTATGAGCCAAAATACCTGAGAAGTTGCTTACAAGTCAAAATTATAAACCTCAGTATTTCCTCAAATATAATTAACAATGGAAAGAACATTTTAATGTCAACTTCTGTGATATTATGGTCTCTTCACTGTTCAGGCAAATAGAAAAGAAAAAATCCAATGTTGCTCACGAGATGCAATCTTATCCTTGGCTCACTACACTGGATCCTTTGTTCATAAATCATTGTTACTAGCCATTCTTTGAATCAATATTCAGATTCCCTCTTGGTCTCTATGTACAACCACTAAATGAAATAATAATGACCCAGGATCTGTCGTATATTAGATCATCAATATCACCATCAGGAGTTTCTTAAAGGTAATGAGGTAATCTGAGTTAAATATGTCAAATGAACTTAAAAATGAAAAATTAACTACAAAGAACACACGGTAAGAAGCTGAAAAAAATTTTCTGAAGTATATAGCACATTGCCTTTTGTAATCAATAAATGATAAAACTCAGCTGCAAGCTATGTCAATATATATAGTGTCATCTCAACTTGCAATTCTAAAATAAAATAAATAATATTAACAGTAAAATTGCATGTATGTCAGTTTAGGTCAATGACTATCTAGTGATTACATTCCAGATATTTTTGATATTGAGTACTGACTGTTACCTATTCATTTATTATATTTACTTTATATACTGGCCCTGTGTTAGGCTCTAAAGGGATTATAAACAGATGAAGATATGACTGCCACTTTCAAGAAGTTAATAATCTTCTAAGGAGAATTAAATACATAAGAAAATGATTAAGACCCCAAATATGAATTAATTAATAACTGTTAAACTCCCAAAAAGTTAGTGATAATAAATATATTTTATACCAAAATAATGAAAGAAAAGAGAAATAAAAGCAGTTTATAGACCTGTGTTTCCCTTGAGATGTGTACTTAGGTCAACCAATATCATCTTAATGACAAGAGCCCAAGACTGAGATGAGGAACACAGTCTAGAATCCTGGTTTAACCTACCACTATGAGTGCTGGGACAAATCACAATCATCTAAGCCTCAAGTTCAGCAACTATATACAAGGATAGGAATACACAATAAATTTACTATTCCATTATTTTCTCAATTATTCCAATAACATGTTTATGGTCCTGATTCCATCTTAAGTAATCTTAAAGGAGATTTTTAAGGGTTATTGCAACATGTTTCACTAAAAGCTTGTCTCTTATCAAAATATCTCTCGGCAATTACTTTAATAATTCAGAGTTTTAAAATTACATCTAAAAGAGTTGCTATTACAAAAAACATTTTTTGAAACCTACCTACAGATTACAGTACAGATTATTACATCAGCAGCCATAATACAATAACCTGAGACTCATTCAGCTCACATATTTCACACTCCGCCTTTGTGGGAAAACGCACATGATCAAACAGCAAGACGACATGCTTTTTCCAGAAAAAGCAAGTTCCTGTGCCTTAGCCCACGTTAGTCTCCATTAAGCCCTACATTCCATACCATACACTCTGTGTCTACAAGCAAAACTCAAAATAACAGTATTTTATTGAGTGGTAAAGAAAAAGTATATATCAATTATTTCTGAAAATTAACTTAATGAACAACATTAGAAATAAAGTTTCAGTTTAAGTGAATGAACAAGAACAGACTCTTACTTCCAGTGTTCGACTGATATTCTATGTGGTCAGCATGTCTGATTCCTCTAAAGAGCATTAGAAGACATATGGGAAGGCAAGAAAAATGTTTATAGATAATATTTTAAAACATAATGGACTGAGTCATTTTTAATGATTGTTAAAAAAATTTAAAACTTTAGTTCATTAAAAACTTAAAATATAACATGTTTTATGTCTAGTGCTTCTTAACTAGTGACTCATGGAGTGAGGGAGGTATGTGGTTTTTAGAAAAGGGATTTTCAACATTAATATATAATTTTATAACCTCTATTAAAATTTCAAGGACTTCCTGGTGGCTCAGTTGTTAAGAATCTGCCTGCCAATGCAGGGGACACAGGTTTGAGCCCTGGTCCGGGAAGATCCCACATGCCACACAGCAACTAAGCCCGTGTGCCACAACTACTGAGTCTGTGCTCTAGAGCCCATGAGCCACAACTACTGAGCCTGTGCACCACAACCACTAAGCCCATGTGCCACAACAACTGAAGCCCGCATGCCTAGAGCCCGCGCTCTGCAACAAGAGAAGCTACTGCAGCGAGAAGCCCACGCACTGCAATGAAGAGTAGCCCTTACTCGCCGCAACTAGAGAAAGCCCGCACGCAGCGATGAAGACCCAACACAGCCAAAAAAAAACCCAAAAAAAAAGCAGTGTTTAATAAAAAGAAACATAGGTTATAAAAAGCTGAGAAAAATTGACTAGAAGCTTGAATTACTTGCCAAGACTCTCTTACTTGGTAAAAGACATGTTATTTTTGCAGTATTTCATTAATTTTTTATAAATTTTCCAAATCAGAAAACTGATATTTGAGGAAAATATATCCCTCGTTGCCACTCCACATACAAAGCAAAAAACTGAGCTTAATAAGAATAACTTCCAAAGATAACAACCAGTAATTCTTCAGCTCTCTTAAGCTAAAAACTATCAATAATATCCCATTATGTTTAGAAAAATTAGAAGCAAGGAATTATGTAGACTGATACTATACAGAAGAGATCAGGAAACTTTTTTCTGTAAAGGACCATATAAGTAAATATTTTAGGATTTAAGGACCGTAGAGCCTCCGTCACAACTATACACTTCTCCCTTTGTAGCATGAAACCCACCATAGACAATGTGTAATGAATAAGCATGGCTGTGTGTCAATAAACTTTACTGCAAAAATTGCCAGCCAGGCAGTTTACTAACTCCTGCTATAGATTAACCGATACAAGATGGAGATAACTGAATGCAGTTCGGTCAAATAATGAACTGACCAATAACCATCAACATCTACCAGAATATTCAAACAAACTTCAGTCTGTTATTTTAAGAAATTAATTTAAATGTAAATGTAAAGGTAAGTTAACTACGCTGGAATGAGAAAAACAAAATAAAGCAGCATTATACTGACCAAAACAAATTAGTGTTTCAGTGTGTGTATAACAGAGCCATATGTACAGCTTACAGTGCTTGGGGAGCAACTCCAGAAAAGAAAATAAAAGGCATTACCACAATAACCTATCTTACTACTTTGGCAGGAGAGAATGTAAAACCAATCAAAACAGTAAGTAATGGGAGGCTGAAAAGCAATGAGGTTTGGACAAGACCCCTGAGGTATGCTACCATTAGTATGATGGTTTCAAATAGCTGTTGGTAAAAGTGGCTTCAAACTCGTGAAACTTCTGTCATCACTGCTACTCACCCATATGAAACACTGGATATATCCCAGTCCCACATTGTATTCAAAAGGAGACTACTAAATTCTAATTTGTTGAATTTCTGCTATAAAGCTAAAAATTCTACAAGGCCAGAATCACCAATCTTACTCCAAAAAAATTATGAAGTCACAATAAATGCATACATTTCTGTTAGAACAAAAGAATTTTTAGAGTTTTCCAATTCCTTATATCCAGGCTCTTCCCAATCAATATTTGACTGTTACTATTATAATAAATATTTTTACTTTCTGCAAGCTAATGTTTCCTAAAATTGAATAGTCACACTATAACATGTCATAAGAATAATATTTCTAAGCTACAATTAATAGGTAACCACATTTAAAACACATCAGCTAAACTTTTCTATCTCTCTACCTATATATATATACATACATATATATATATATAAAAGACAAAAGAGTGCCTATATATATATATAAGACAAAAGAGTGGAGGTTACAAATTTTTAATAAGAGCATTATATTATGGTAGTAATAATCTAGGTGTTTTACTGGAAGTGAAGTGGATTACTGTAAATGAAATTTTAAAATGTCCTTTCCATTTTACAGATAACACAAAATGACTTTTTTCATGTCTCTGGCGATAAGGATAGATCTGCCACACATTTAAATGGTGCCTTCATACTTCCCACCCTGACTCATGAATTAATAATTTAGTGACATTAATACAAGAAGATAAATGATAAAAAGGTTAAGGCGCATGGGCCAACCATACACACATACTTCTTTGAGCACAGTTAATACTTCTCTGCCAATTACAGCTAAAACTTTTTAACTGTTTTCAACAGCATTTTTACAATCTAAGTAGCAGCTTATGCGCACACAATTTCACACAATTCAGGCTTAATAAATTTCCTGCTGGTACCAAACAATCATTCTAGGGGATTAAAGTGCAACATCTGTTAACATTAATAATGTTTTATATAGTCATATGTATTAATGAAGCCTCTATACCATTATTAGTCTCCTAAAAAACCTTCTAGGCCAAAATACTGATTCAACATGAATTACACATTTATGCTTTACAGTAACAAAGAAATACATTAGCGTGACATGGTAAAATAAAAAAATCACACCCACTATGAAGTGACAGATTTCCTTTGACCTGAGCTTGCTAAGTGTGCCTGCAAAGATACATATACACACAAATGAAATTAACTCAGTCTCTAAGTTTTCAAAACCAAAAATCCTCTGGAGCATTATTCATTAAGTTTGGATAAAATACAGTTCTGTGAATATAAAAGGTACTTCATTTTAAAGTGGTACTCATTCACTCACAGTTTTATCAATTCTTTTTCTGAAATGTTTTAATCCCCTCTCATTCTTTTCATTCCTTCTGCCCTGACCTCTTTCTCAACTTCTGTAAAAATCTCGTGGCTAATTTCTTGCCCTCCATCCAGCTTGCCAACCTCCATTAGACTGTCTTCCTAATTCCACTCTAAACCATAAAAATGTGTAAAACTGGAACCAATTCTAGAAATCACTTTATATATGAGACAAAGAAAACACTTGGGGTTGTGACTTAACAAAGGCAGACCTCAGAACTGCTGATTTTCAAATTTTCTCTTAAGTACATATATTATTATCTCACTGTAGTTTAATTATCACAACAAACCTAGTATCTCTATTTTAACAACAGAGGGACTGGAGGGGCGGTGGTAAAAGGAAAAAGTTTTAAAAAAAAAAGTGGCAAAAAGCAAACAACAAGAATAGAGCCCAAATAGATCTAACTTCAAAAATAATTCAGCCCTCTACTTCTGTCAAACTTATTTGCTCAGTGATTCTGAATATGCCCTTCAAATTGACTTATATTCAAGATTTTTTTTAACCATATAGAAAACATTCCCCTCCCTGCCACCTAAGGAAATTCCATACAGACTTAACAGGTTTAAAAGCCACCTATGACATAAAGCCAACTGGATCACCTCCAACTGAAAAACACTCCTCTTTCCAAAAATTCCTACAGTCATTGTACCATTTGTATAATAGTTATTATTGCGTTGTCTTGTAACTCTTCTTCAATTAAGCTTTAAAACTATTTTTTAAACCTCTTTTGTCAAACTGTTCAATATTTATCTTTCTTCAATGTAAGTCTCTTCAAACCAAACCAAAAAAACGTCCAGGATACATACTCTGTTCAAAGCATTGAGGCTGGTACTGCAAGAAATACAATGATGTGGAAGATAAGGAAATGATACAAGGGCACAAATAACTTTACATAGTACTTAAATGTAATTAAGAAAGTAAGTGCTCCTTAGGGACCACAGCTTTTGCTCATCCCTTTAATCGATTCTGATAAGTAATGTAATATCCTGGTGATTAATAGAGTGAATATACAATAAATTAACCAGTTTTCTGGAAAATTATTATAATTTTCAATGAATTTCTTTTTTGGCTAACATCTAAACTTGGGAATGAACATCCTTTTTTTATTTCCTGTTCTTCCTCTTTAACTATTAAGGTAATTAATTCGAATTTTGGACCTAGGAGGCTTAACCTCACCTTGCACCTTTCCTAGCATATTTATGCCATTCCTTCTACCTGAAATCCCCTCTGCCAACCACTATTCCTTTTCTAAGACTCAGTTGAGCCCGATCACTTGACGATCTAACTCCCTCGTTCCCTCAACCTCCACAGCACACACCAGAGGAACACTGTCATTTGTGTACAAAATCACAAGTATCTAAAGTATCATTTTCAAAATTATTGTGAGCTAAATGAAAACAGGACCCATGGCTTTCACATCTATAACCTCAGTTCTGGGTACCCTTGCATAATGCCTGGCAAATAGCATATAATAAATGTTTTCAACAAAAAAGAAGGAAGGAAATTAGGTAAATAGAAAGGAGAGAGGGAGGAAGGCGTGAATGAATAAACTGAACTATGGGAAGTAATGTCCATGAATCGAGGGCAAGATGAAGAAAAGTGAATGAATTCAGAAACTGAAGTACAAAACTGAAACACAATTTTTTAAAACAACTGGAAACAAACGTAGAGATCTCCTAAAATAGGGATTTTTCAAGCATTTTTTTGAAATATTTAATGTTTAATTAAATATTGAGGAATTGCCAATTTAAGGCACAAAAAATAAAAACAGCTATTTTTCACAAGTTTAATTTATCATTGTTTGGCATAAAATACTTTCCTGTTATCATTTGCAGAAGTCAAATAAACTCCCTCAAGGAAGTTTTAAAAACCACTGACCCTCCTCACTAACAGTGAGGAAGCAAAAATGTCCACAATTAGGGAGTGGAAAAACTAAACATGCAATTCAGGTCCAACCAAACTCCAGCAGAATAATCCCCTGATGAAGTTTTTTTTTAAAATACAGATTTCCTTCAACTTACGATGGGATTAAATCCCTATAAACCCATGAAAGTTGAAGATATCTAAGTCACAAATACATTTAATATACCTAACCTACCGAGCCTCATATATTAGCCTAGCCTACCTTAAATGTGCTCAGAACACTTACATTAGCCCACAGTTGGGCAAAATCATCTAACATAAAGCCTATTTCATAATAAAGTGTTGAATATCTCATATAACTTATTGAATACTATACTGAAAGTGAAAAACAGAATGACTGTATAGGTACACATATTTGTCATGGTGGCTGGGAGCCGAGGCTCACTGCCGCTGCCCAGCATCAAGAGAGTATTGTACTGCGTATAGCTAGCCCGGAAAAAATAAAAAATTAGAATTTGAAGTACGGTTTCTACTGAATGCATATCGCTTTTGCACCACAGTAAAGTCAAAAAATCCTCAGTCAAACCACCGTAAATCGAGGACCATCTGTATTTGAAAATTCAATAAGTGAAATACTGAAAATAACTTAAAATCTTTTAAAGTATTAGAGAATGTGAAATTATATAAATCTATATTAAGTATACCTGAGAAATTTGCTTTTAAATAAAAACAGGATGGAGTAAATAAAGTTGACATTTATTTTCAAAGTACACTAGAAGTGCAAGATAATTTCTTCTTGCAAAAATTTTTGACGAAGTAGGCTTCCACATCTACATATTCTCCCAGCAATATTTTGAATTTGAGAACACACCGTTTCCAACAGTGAAATTCCTCCCAAAAGTCAATTGTTTTAAATAAGGTCAGCATAAAGGTACAATACAGTTTTATCACCATTCAGAACAAAGAATGAAAAAATTAAAATCCACACCTCTTTTCTCCTCCAATATTATGGGACTGACGTTAGCACTCTTAATTCAATGCCAGTCTTGGGCTTATATCTCACCTCTGTATGAAAAAACAGTAAATTTCACACTGGGAATTAAACTTCAGCTTTAGTTTGCAATTAAGGTATCTGACGTTGCCTATAATGCATATGGCATTGCAGATTTATTTCTTTTTAGCATTTTTTATTTACTAAAGCTGTTGAAAAACCATGGCTACTTCTAAATCCTAACTTTCCACCCTTCCTCAGACTAGCATTTGCAATTAAACTGACTTTAATATACAAGTCAAGCAATGGTGACAATAAATCTAAGCAGCTCGTTTGCAGAAAGATATCTAAATATTAAATATGAAATTTAAAAGCTTTAATAATTAAATGGTAATTGTAAATGGTACAATATATATGTCTGTCCTAATTTGGGAAGACGAGCTTCTCACATAATACTCATCAAACTAAATACAAGAAATTGTTCAGGCATTTCACTAAATTAAAATCTTGAAACCCTACAGCTACAATGTACAAATTTAGATTTTATTAATACTTTAAATCAAACCATAGTTATTATTCAGTTTCCTATTATGCAATTTATTGTCTTTGGCTATGAATACAAGAACCTCATGTAAAACACAAATATACACCTGAAACTAGCACAATATTGTAAATCAACTATACTCCAGTATAAAATAAAAAATAAATTTAATAAATCTACAAAATAAATAAATAAAACACAAATAAACCAAAAAACTAAACCTTACAGCCTCAGATCCACATAATAAAAATTTTCACTTTAATCAGCACTTAAAAAAACATGAATATCACTTAAACATATGCAGGTATATACTCAAGAATATTTTTAGAGATATCTATAAAGGAAGCAAAATTATAATTTTTCACAGGTCACATTAAAAATATACGTATCAACTTGAAGCAATTTTTGCACAGCCAATATTCTTTAGGCGCAATGCACACACCTCAAAGCATTGTCAGAAAAATGGGCTCGTTCCTCCTCCCTTGCTCTCAACAGGCCAATGGGAGGAATGAATGACTCGTATAGAACCTAGCTCTTCCTCTACCCTGAGTTCAATCAATGGCCAAATTCTGTCCCATCACTACAAAACTTTGCCACACTGTCTACTGCCACTGCCACTCACCTGGACTGTCATCCACACTTTCTAAGTAGGTTCCGTTTCCTCCAGTATTTCCCTACTCTAGTTCATTGGTTACACCACCATGACCGTCAGCAATTAAATTTAACACTTTCTCAACAGAAAAATATTAACAGCTTTTTATGGCCTTCATGAGAAAGTCTAATCATAGCACAGTAGGCTCTTCATAAACACGCCCCTAACTAACATCCCAGTTTCATCTCCTTCCACTTCCTGGGCAATTTGTACCCTCCATACACAGCCTCCTTAAGGTACCATTTTCTGCCTTTGTTTTCCCTGACCTTTACCTCTGACTTCTCCTCCTCAAAAAGCCTGCGTCTACTGAAATCCTCCTCTGCCTTCAGGTCTATTTAAATGGATTCTTTTTTCTATATTATTCATTCTGAATTCACTCCCCCTACCCTATATTTCCACAGTCTTTCCTCTAAACTTCAGGTTGGCACGTCATTATGGTATGCCTTATATTATAATTATTTGTGGAAATGTCTGTTTCTCTGATGAGATTTTAAGTACCTAGAGAGCACAGTCCTTATACAGTACATTTCTTCAGGCAGGGCCTTAATAAATGGCTGTTGATCTAAAATGAAGAATTAAAGTCCCAAAGTTAATGGATACCTAGATGAGAAATGTGCTTATAGATAAAACTGCTCTTGTAAAGAGCAAAACACAATAAATATTTCAAAATATAGACTTTAAGACCAATGAAAGTAAATACATACTTTCGGTCTGGCAAATTTGACAAACTTGGTACTAGAAGTTCTGTCACATTTTTAAAACCACATGTGCTGTCATAATAACTTCTGTGGCATTGCAAGAAACCAAAAATAACATCTTGAAGGTAAAATCCAAAACATTATAAACACTGTGAATTATTAAAATAAACCCAAGCCCTTACCTGTCATTTATACACATGCAACATTGCCAGGAAAGGTTGCTCTGAACTACAGAAACATAATGTACTTTGAAAACATACCTGCACGTGAAATACCCTATATTTCAAAAGATTTGGGTATGACTTTTACTTTAATTAAACTGTCAAGAGAATTCTTTCATATACTAAAAATTCTCTATGACTGTGCATCTGAATACAATTTAATTTATCAAAACTGGGAGTAAGTTGTAGGATAATGGCAAAAGTTGGATCGTCCTGGCTTAGTGATTTCTTCTGACCTTGAGAAACCTATAAATTGCACAACATAGAATGGTAACAAGGCTGACACAGAAATTAAGATTTACTTCTTTCAATTTTACCTTTATGATCTTATTTGTACCCTATAAATGTCCCTATAAATTAAAAGTTGGTTTAAGGAGTTTTAGGTAGATTAACAGTCTTGAATATAAGTTAACCAAAAATGGAAAATCTGTCTTTCAGCTAAACTACCAAATACACCATTAGGTATTTGCACTATACTGTGAAAGATAAAGATAAGTTTATTATATTTAGAATTAAGAACAATTTTCAATTTTTTAATATTTGTAATATATTACATACATATTAAACCAAAAACTGTGCTGTTTTAGATTTGTTATCATTCAATTCTTTATCTATTGTGCTTGCACAGAATCAATAAAACTCAAAGTCCATATAAAGGAATCTCACTACTAAAGACAGGGAGACTCTAATTTCCACTAAATTGTTTGTTAAAATAATTTTCAATCTATTCATAAATCTTGCAGCAACAACAACAAAAATGAACTGAAGTCCCATCTTTAAACCTGTTTCTATACCGTCATGATAGGTGATTTCAAAAAATTTTAACCTAGATGTCAAACACTTATACTTCATCAATTTTTGATTGTATGTTAAAATTATGTAAAATATTGAAGCTTTCATGAGTACTCAGCATTAAAAAGTCAATTTGATAAGGAATGAATGTTCAAATAGATAAGCAGAGCTTTAAAAATTCAGAATGGTATAGCTGTGATACCGTCCAAAAGTTAACCTTTATAAGCCGTGTTAATGAAAATTTTAGCTAAAATTACATTCTGTTTCCCGGAATCCTTCCTAATAGTTTTAGTCTGACTTTCTACCTACTTGATTTATTGACACCTGTTATAGTTCCCTATCTAAAAGCCTATTCTTATACAGGGCTCCATATATTTTCTACTCTTTTTAGATCTCTTTTATGTAATAAATATAATGTCAACAAATTAAAACAGTAAAAGTACCACAAAGGTTTATCTAAGTTGTAGATTCTAACAGAAATGAGAGAAAATCAATAGAAACTTGTCTTACACATAATGCAATAATTTGTAAGTTTAGATAATAGACAGAGCCTAATTTTCAGCCAAATCCTGGCCAATAACTAATACATATATTTTCCTTACCATATTTTGATTGAAACAAATCTAAATAAAGTAGGATGGCAGGCCAATCAAAGGCAACAACTGTGCTACGTAGTTGCCCATACCAATCTTTTTTATACACAAACTACCTTATTTTTTCTTTTAAATAATTTTATTCACAACACAAATTTAATTATAGGATGGCAGTATATATGCATTCCTCAAACTGTCATTTAAGATGCTTCAATGAAAAGCTTCTATATTTTCTTTGAGAAAAAAATGCATGAAATAGTTTTTATTTTGTAGGTTGAATAAAAGTATGCAAATATAAAAAGCTCATACATATGCTATAATGAATGATCAATTATCAGGCCCAATATTAAAAAAATGTTTTACAAGAGTTGAATAATGCCAAGCATAAAGGTATAGCAAATATCCTTTTTTAATTATGGAGGCCTTAATATATATTAAGTCATACGGAAACATTTTGAAGACCACCACCAAATAATGAGATTCCACGTTACATAAAAAAACTGTACACTGATAGAAATCACTAAATGTTTATCTTGGCTCTCTTTAGGAGGTCAAACAGCAGTTTACTTGGGAAGTCAAATGAAAAACATGACAATTTTTTTAAAAGGAGAAATAAGGCCCTCAGCCATCAATTCAGAAATGAGTAACATCAAATTATTAAAACAACTGAAGAAAACATTCTATCAGAGGGAATGTCAAAAATACTAAATCAATATACAAAATACTAAAATGATGTTCTTAAGAGTGCAAAAAATATCTGACATTATCATCAATTTTATAAGTATGTTGGAGTTTGCGATGACTTACTCCTTAAAAACAGGCAAAATCAGTTTTAATAAAGTAAGCTAACAAATTAAAGCTATATTTTAGTTTATTTTCAATTAAAAGTTAACATCTTGGTGAGTTAATTGCAACCCTCTTGATAGCTCCTCTTGGTTTTCACAGAATTAACAGGCAATATAGAGAATGAAGCTATTAGTATATGTAATCTACAAGATTCTCAATATTCTTAAAATACTTAAGCAATGGTTGTACTATAGGGTTTTCAACTTAGTATTGTTCTAAAGAGCTCTAATTCTTATTCTCTAATTTCTTTAAAGAATATTCTTAAACTATTAAAAATCAATTCTAAATGTTTTTGAAAAATTCAACTCTAGAAAATGTGAATTCTAAGATACTTAAGATTTGTTCCTGGGTTTTTTAATCATGTAATATTATTAACTGAATTATAATTGTCTTAAAAGATATCTATTCTCATTTTAATGAAACCAATTATAGGTTTCCAGGCTGAAATGTCTAAAGAACTTACGTACTTAACGTATAACAAAATACCAAAAAATTAGTTAAGAAAAAAAAACACATGGGAGATGTGGGAGAGTGACTACATTATTAAAACAGCCAAGTATAAAAGTTACGACTGATCATCAAGTTTATTATAATTCTATGTCACCACAGTTCTACAAAATATTTTACAAGCGCTAATCAACCCTAAAGTCCTATAGCGATCACGAAGAGAGTAAAATGCTTTGAGAACTGTGTTCTTAAATACCTTAGTGTGTTGCAGCTGTTATCTGAATCCCACAGAGCAAAGAGTTAAAGCAAAGATTTTTTTGAAGTGTAATTCAAGTCATTTCATAGGCCCAGGTATTTATTTTTACATTAGTTATTGGGGGCCAGTAACTACTACTAAGAGATAATAGAGCATTTGTTATGATGCTCTGACAAGTAGTAAAATGCTGGGCTAAGCCTTTTTGTTGAACCTAAACGAACTTTTTACATAGGGCCACTCAACTACCTTTCTGCTTTGACTTACATTTGGTCAAAACAAAAATGCCTTTTGAATCAATAAACTGATTTAAAGAGCATTAAATATAAACTAATTTTTAAAAAAACATTACATAAAAATTCAATGATTCAATAGGTTTTCTTTTCCTTCTTAAATATAAATCTCAAAAAAGGTTTTATGAATCATATTTATATTGAAATATGGAAAGCAAATATGAGACAAAATTATCCATAAGTAAAATGCATCAGTATTTTTATTTTGAATTTCAGATATTTCCTTAGGTATTGTATTTATTTTTATATAAGGCAATACAATTATGCCTAAATTATTGGAGATAATTTGTAACATCTTTTTCTTACAAAAATAGCATGCTTTTTATTAAAAATACATAACATCTTATAACTTACTCTTTTTGAAATGAATAGAAATTTGATATTCTAGGGTCTTAACATTTTCACTCTTTAATGCAGTTCTGAATTAACAATATTATGTGAATGTCACAAAATCATGTTATACGAAGTATACATAATAAAGTCTTTTTTTTCAATTTGAATAAATCTATCAAATAGATGAAAGGAAACACCTTTGAAACATAAAGGCAAAAATAAACTAATACTGTTTATTTTTATAATTAAAATGAAAACTCTAGTTTTTAAATCCTGGTAATAAGGCAATTTAAAATACATTTAAAAATTATTTTCCAATACAGTTATGAAAACATGCAGATTCACAGTTTTGCATTCCAGACTCTTCATATAGGTATATACAAAATTTTAAAGAAATATTATTTAGGCTTTACTACAGTTTTGTTAATTTCTGTTTAAGATGTTAACATGTTAAAATATTTGGCTTCAGTTCAAACAGTAAAAAGGTATCAAGTCTTTTTTTTAATAGGAATTTCTATTTTTATAAAACTTATACTAAAAAAAGATTATTTCAAATGTACATTCATAACACATATTACCCCTATCTGGAGAATTATTCTTTATATTATATTATCCTCATAGCTTATTTAAAAAAGCGATCTCATATAGATGCAGGAACAACTAATACATACATATCTACTCTTAACATTTATACAAATGACAAGATGTTTTATCATAATTCATACTCTTTTTTATTATTCATTCGAGAATGTTTAATAAAAATTTCTTTGGTAATTTACAAAGAATGTTGGGTTATTTTAAACTGAAAAGCAGCTGTCAATTAACTCTCTCATCATAAACATCCCCAATATAATAAAATAACAATAATCCTTTTACAACAATAGTTTTTCAATAACACATTTTCTTCACAATTCAAATGTCATTATTTTAAAAATCACTCTGTAGTCTACCTTCAGATTTAAGACAAAACAAGTAGAACTTACCCTAGCTGTGCTTTTCCAGTAACCTCACAGAAGTTATGCACTCCGTGACACTTACTGTTCCTCACGCAACAATTTTCCTGGAATGAATTCTCTCTAGTAACCCTTACCTCACTGTGAAGGGAGGTGTGATATTCGAGGGAAAAGGGTAATGAGCTATAATATCAGATTCCATTTTCCAGTGCTTATCATATTTAGCACCAACTATGATAAGAAATCTCTTTTTATCATATTATTTAAGGCAATGAAGTAAAGTTGTCAGTACAGGATGTCTATCAATAATTCTATGGAAAGGAGTATTTGGACACTTTTGTAAAACATACCATCGTAATCCTATTGAAATGTAATTGCTGTTGTTAATATTCTTACCCTGATATGAAAATGTTCTGCGTAAATGTAGCACAGACTTGTTAAGATAATACAGGACCATGCTGGGAGGGTAGTACTTATACAAAAGCCCATGCCAGTACCATAAATCTCATTATTAGACAACAGTTTCCAAACTTACAGGGTCATTCTGTATAACAGTTAATAATCTAACTTTCCACATTAGTAAAGATTAGCTAATAAAATAATAAATCCACAACAGTAAATTTCAGTAAGAAACAGCCTTTGAAAATACAAAATAAATATTTTTATTTGTCATCTCATCCTTTGGTAAACTAAGGGAAAAAATGAACTATTATATCTCTTTTCAAGGATGGATAAGTAAGTAGATAACCTTCCTTCTTCCTAACAAGCAAATTCTTAAGCAATATACCAAAATGTAAAATTAAAATAAAATGATTCATTTTTAGTAGAATTTAACACAATATCCTGTCCCTAAATTTCCTGGCACAATTAAACATACTCAGGTAATGTGAAAAATTCGCCCGCTAAAGAGATCCAAATGCTCCTAAAGTCTTTCCAGCCAGATTACCTAAACACCTGCTTGCAAAATTCTCAAGTATTCCTGAGTATCTGATTAATAATTTCTTAGAAATTTAGTTGACATGGGGTTCATAAACAGAATTCAGTTTTTAATCAAGCAGTCTATCATGTCTGCATTCATTTTTTACCAAGTTAGCAGTTTCCTAACCCACTTAACAGAAGGTCCTTATTAGCAGTTTCCTTGTTTAAGTGTCACTGCACAAATCGGTCCATTTTTGCAAGTAAAAGTCACTAATCCAAGGTGATCATTTTTGTTTTTAGAGAAGAGCATATGCAACACACCTAATTTGATCTATTAATTAAATGTAGAGGAATGTAATTTACCCCTTACTGTTAAGTGACTGTTTTACATTTTACATAATCTGGAAAATTATCTAAAATATTCAGATCGCTCTTTTAACAATTATTAGGTATTAAACGAGAGGTCTGAGACCATCCTCCCAGAGCTTTAGCCAATCATTTAAAAAAATAAGAATCTCAAAATGAACCTGATTCATTATTTTCATTATCTTTCTAGCAATTTTTACTAATTAAGAAAAGGTAAATACAGAAAATAAAAAGTAATCTGTAAATATATAAAATGATAAATACCTGGCATTATATTTCGCTAGAATTTGGCTAATCTCAAAATGCTTTATTTTCCTTAGAACAATTTTTCTCAAACAAGAATAAAAAATATCTTAATAAAATATCATTTTCAAAAGGGAAATAATCAATTTATACTGCTTTGATTATTTTATCTCATATGCAAGCTCCCTCTACAGGTAATAACAAAGGTTAGCAAAAATATCTGCAACATGGAGGCAGTGTGTGCGTAAAGATGCAGGTCACCATTGCATTAAAATGCTATTATCTAGCATTGTTCCCTCCTCCTTACCAACTATCTGATTAAAATAACTGCTCCTGAAAATCTGTGGTTCAACATTATTATTCTTGTACTTCATCTTGGTTAAGAATGCAGCTAGAGCAGAGAGGATACACAAACTTTTCAGTCACCCAAGAGCTGCTCTCACAAAGTGTATTTCAAGGAAAAGAAAACATTACCTTGCTTACACAGTACCAGCCTGCAATGGTAGACCACCCAACACAAAGCTGCCCAACCCATTTACCTGGTGCACCTTCTGACTGCAAAGTAAGCAATCAAAAGCGGCATCTTACGACTGATTTACAGTGAAAGATAAAAAATCAATTTTAAATGACCACAGAAACAACTATATTTTATTCTTATTTAGAATTCATAAACTTAAACCAGAGAGTATTTACTTTCGAAAAATAAATATATTTTCATTAATTCAATACAAAAAGGAAAAAGAAACTGAGCTGCTTTGAAAAATGTTCTTTACCGCTCCATAATATCTTTTTAATATCTTTTTCAGAATCTGTCTTAGGTTTTTGTTTACACATTTTCCTCTTTTCCCCAGTTATACAGAGATAAAGGTGTATCTCTGCCAAGGGAGGAAAAACAAAGCAAAGTTAAGAACCATTTCAAAGTCTTGCGGGCAAGGTTTGCCAAAAAATTGTTTCTGGACTATGTTTATTTCCCCTCTCCTTTAAGATTTCCCCCTTCTAATATGCATACCCCACCTTTATAGCATATAAGCAGTGACTGTAAATTTGAGGCAAGTCAGTCTGACTTACCTACAAATGAACTGACAGGCTTATAAAAAGTGATTTTTTAAACTAAGATTCTTAAATAAAATTATGAAAGATATGCTAACTTTCATACTAAAACATACAGAAATATAGAGATATCAATTATATTTCTTTTTTCCAATTAAACAAAGAAAATAAGGTTAATGGGAAAAGCAACGTATAATAAGCAGAGGTTTTAGTGAGCTTTTTACTTACAAGAAAGAAAGAAAATTTTGTTTCACTTATACTTTTAAATATTCAGGCTGCAGACCTAGTTTAAAACCAAAGGCAATATAAAGTGGCTTCCATCAAGGCTATGGGTGACAAAGCATTTGCAGCAGAAAAAACAAAGGGAGGGGACGTCCCATTATTCATCATCAATGATGTTATCAAGAGGAAGCACCTAATAGTCAAATATCTTTCACATGACAAACAGAACTTTGAAAAGGACAAAAACAGTAAAGTGTCCTTAGTAAAAGTGAAAATATCTAGCGTATCATAATTTTAGTGTAATTTTTATTTGTTGATGAATATGAAGCAAAATCAAGTGTTTTAGAATTACGTCCATCTCTTCTGAAATGGAAAACAAGATATATAAAATGGATCAATTCTTCATTTAATACACTAAGCCTTTATCAAATTCTACGAAAATACGTGCAATCACTGGGATACAAATGCATACGCTTACATCACCAAAATTAACATTTCCCAAACTGTCTTGGACATTAACCATAGAAAAGCCAAGAATTTTACGATTTAATACATACCATAAGCATCCTGAGATTAATAAGATGAGTAAAGAACATGCTATATAAAAAATGTGTTCTGTAATTTCTTATCAATAACCACAGTAATAAACAGTAAAAAATGGTAGGCTTTTAAAGCAGAGGAATAAAATTTCTGCGGGAAGATACCAGTGGAATAAAGAAATAACAATTCCAAACAGAAATACTTTTCTTCAAAGTAAAGACACAGGGAAAATAGCTTTCAACATGATTTTTTCATGTAGTAAATTGCAGTTGACAACTGCTTAAGTAAATATAATCTACATAAAACAGAAATATTTTATCAACTAGAGATCTTATTGAAAATCTTGTAAACACTCACCCATTATATGAAGTGGTGTCATACTATTTTATTTTAAGAATAAATGATTAAAATTCGAGCTCACATTATAAAGAAAACAGGGAGAATTCTCTTTTCCTCTCTCTACAGATAAACACTATTTACTATCCTCTACAAGAGAAAGCATTAGTCAAATGCAAGGTCACCTAGACCGCCCCCGACAGCCAAGAACCATTTTTGACAGTAATTGGGGTTGGATTATTATGTCATCTAAATCCAGTGCAATAATCTGTTTGAGGTATGGACTGATGTAAAAACACCTACAAAATGAGGCAAAGTGTGCACAGCACAGGAATTTCATGGTCCAAAGGCAGGAAATACCTTTGAGAACAAAACAGAGATCAAGTAAGTCATATCATTTTCAGAATCAGTTTAAAAACAGGTACCTTAATCATACATTACATTTTAAACTTGCACCTGTGCTAATTTTTAGCCAATAGCTGTTAATAAATACTGATGTATACAGAGAAACAGAATAGTCAAAGGTGTATGCTTATGTAAGTAACTACATGTATGTATATATTCGACCAAGAAAGGAGTTAAAAGAGTATTATCTAATAACTGAAAGAACAAAATTAAATCCTTTCTCTTTTATTAGGAATCTCACAGTGCATTCTTCTTTGCTACTACAATGGCTAAAGTTTTTGTTATTCATCTAGAGAAAGACACAGGGTTGTATCTGGTTTTGCTCTGGCAAAGTAGTATGTGTTTGAATTGATCTAAGTCTAAAGTTAACTACCTTTTCAACTTCTCCTATCTCTCATGTCCAAAAACTAATAGTTTTATCCCTGTTTCTTTTTTCAGCTACCAGATTAAACAATTTTTTTGAAGTTACTTCACGCATCTTAAAACAGAATTAAGATCTGGTCATTATTTCAGGAAGTTAACTTCTGCTTAACCTGCCTGCTTTTTAATCTTATATTTCTATTTTTATTGAAGTATTGAATCTATCCTTTAAAAAACGTCTCCCAAAGAATCTTCAGCTTTAAGTAGGCTTCTTTTAAGCAACTCATTTCATTACTGAAGTTCAGAGATTAAGGTGTAATCCCTGTGTGTGAATTTTAATGTTTATAATGTACTCCTCACAGATTGGAAAAAATCAATGGCAAGACCAACAGGGGCCCGTTTTGCTCAGCATACGTTTTCCTGTCAGGTCGTGATTAATGCTGTGTTCTGTAGAGGGAGACATTACATCCGGGCTAAAACAGACCTAAATTTTACCCTCAGGCAAAAATCTGATTTAAACATCTCTATTTAAAGTGACATTTGTCCTCCCTTTTCAACTGGTTTCCCCAGAAATTCCAGGAAGTTGACTTCATGACCTAAAAACAGCCGGGTAGCTGTGAGAGGCAGTTGTGCCTGTTCTTGCACTTGGATAAATCTGGGTGCCGGAATGAATCCAGGTGGTAATGAAACAGGTGCCCAGCTATCTGCTCCGATGAATTCCATGCCACTTTACTACTATAAGAATTTAAGATTTAGAGTCCCGTATAATTCTAGAGTCAGTAAAAATTTTGAATATGTGTTTCTTTGGCTGATTATAACCTAGCTATCCCTACTGATGGATTAGTTCCTTTTGATTCATAAAATTACATCTGATTTTTCACTACACTGATCTGAAATGTCAACTGATTACGAATTCTAGAAATCCAGAAAAGCAACTATGTCATGCAATAGCTTCCATAAAAACAAAAATGGAAAGAAAAAGAAAAAATGTTCACATAACCAAAGTCCCCAAGTAAACAAGATGTATGCATATAAAAACAGGTGCCAATATCCTTACACTGTGAAACATGGTAACTTTCGATATTATTAAGCAATTTAGACACTACACTAGCAAGTTCCTACCAACCAAGGTAATCTAATTTCTGTTGCTTTTCAAAGTAAATTGATTATTTTTCTTTTAGCCATTCTGGTAATTGAACAAATTTATACAACTGATGGGATTTTATTTACCACTGCACAATGCATAAAATCCTTTGCAAAGACAAACTGTATTACTTTATAAAACTGCATTTTTGTTGTAATTAAACAAATTGTATTTAAACTTGCTCTGTGCTTCCAAAGCAATCAATAGCATTTTGCTATAAGCTGCACTTTACTTGCAGGTGTTAAGCACTTGGTTCTTTCATTCGCTCTACCCTTTTTTTTCTTTTTTAAGGTAATTTTTATTTACAAAATAAGGGAATTTTTTGGTAAGAAACAGCTTTTTAAAAACTGTTGGTAAGAATATATTGGAAAGTGTCTATAAATTATAGCCTACATTAAGTCCATCAGATAAATGATCTAAAAAAGATTTTTTAGGTATTTTTGGTTGTTTAGGACCTTTCCTTATACGACACAATGATCCACTCAAAACAATACCTACTTACATCAGAATAGCATTTAAGGTATTTTTATAGTTTATAAACATATATTTAACAAAACCTATATATTAAATTCAAAATACCACATCGCAGTCGTGAATAAAATTTAGGAATTAGATCCTAGTTATAGTTACTCCTTTAAAAGTTATCACACCAGGTCAAGAAAAATGACATTATTTTAGGATTCTACTTCCGTAATTCCAATAATTAACTATCTCTAAATTAACCCATTTCCTTAACCTTCTTCTTAAAGCATTAAAAAATAATAATCACTACTTGACCAATCTTGAGTAGCAAAAAGATTTTAGATAACAGTTTCAATTTTTCTGATAACATCAAGTCTAATTACAGTAATCTGGGTGATTAAATACTTTTCAACCTTTCAACCTTCAATCAAGAATTATGTGAAGAGACGAATATTTGGGTGGGACTACAGACTAATTAGTGTTATGTAAGAGAGAAGTTAACCAAGCTATGACCATAATCTATTTTTGAAATAGAAATGTTTTAATCTTTCTTGAAAATAGTTACAAAACAGATATCTATTTAGGTAATGTGAACTAATATTTAAACGAATTACCTTAGTAACTGATACGACCAAAACACAAACAGGATTTTAAGTCCTTTCCAAGTCTAGCAGCTAAAGTTACTATTTTTAAATAGCAATCCTGTATGACACTAAATTCTTCAAATTTCCAAAACTGCATTTCATTCCTAATCTATGTACAGTTAATCTGTGCAAGTGGTATGGATTCTTATTGAAATGAAAACAGATTTCTATCAGGTAGGGTTTGGCTCATACCTTAGAATAAAATACACTGTAACGCTCTCTTCATCTCATACTACACTTGACAGTAAGCTCAGTGTTACTGAATATTTATTTACAAAAGTTAGGCCAAATAAATATTTTTATAGAAAATAGAGCAATAACATTTTATCACTATGGTGTGCAGACTTCTAGTTACCTTCTGACCTTCCTAACATCTCAGTCTTAGCTCATATATTCCTATGTTACTTAAGACACTAAAATACTATTTTAAAAATTTTAATGAAACACAAAGCTCCAATAATCATCAAATAAAGTTCTAACCCCAAGTAAACCTTAGTTTTAAAGCTCTCCTCTTGATAATTTTAAGAAAGGAAACGCCCAGAAGCTTGGTGTTAACGTTTCTGCTCATTGTGAAAATTGCAGCAATAAAAACTCCAACTGCTTGTCTTAACTTAAGACTTGTAGTACTCCATGTGAGATCTGTATACTTATACTAGTTTTTATAACATTTGGAAGTTTTGTTTTCTGCTTTGACGTTAGTCCATTAATAAAGCAGAGAGTCAAAAGCCTGGAAAAAATTACATTTAGTGGAAATCTTCAAGTCAAAACCTCAAGTAATTGGTTTGTTTTACCCCACATGATTCAATATTCTGATTTCCCCAACTACCTGCTCCCAGAGCTATCTGCATTTCTAAATTTGTTTTCTGTTGCCAACACATAGTAACCCAGTGACTGAAAATGGCAGCTGAAGTGCTTCTACAACACATTAATTTTTTTCTCTAAGTAGTCCAATTTTGTCATCTAAATGTTGAAAATCTTTTCACTGCATTTTACATCTTTAGAGATTTGCGGAATTCATGATCACCATCATATAAAATGAAGAGCAATGTTTTCAAGACAATTTTTAGATCATCAGTAATAGCTCTAAAGGATAATGTGTTTCCTTTATAGCACTCTGCATTCAAAGCAGACTAGTTAACAGCAACTTAAGTGCAATGATAGCAATTACATCAATGTGGGCCTTTTTACCTCGAAAGTAGTTCTTAGACAGCTGAAGAGATCAGATAAATAAACTATCATAAAATGATTTCAGGGTAATAAGATACAATTTGAATGCCACTAAAAAATCCTCATCTTAATCTGAAAAAAAGTATTATCCTATTACACTGAAGACTAAAAATGTTAGGTGATTAATGATTATTTTTCCCTCCAAAACTTTTTATTAATTTTCACTTTTAAAAGAAAAAAAAGGAGTTCTGAACATGTGTAAAAAAGAACACTCTAATGAAGGGATATCAATTCACGTTCAAAATCAACCAACCATCAAAGGTAAAACTATAAAAAATATGCGCTTACAAATCTCCAAACCGTCCCTGAGATTCACTTTCATCTTAAAAATAGGTTTTAGGAAATCTAAAGCTAAATAAATAAAACCAATATTTCCCCAGAAGTTGAAGATAAAAGTTCTCCCTTGACCCATCTGCTTGCCATAAAATGACCCAAATGACCCAAGTACTTGTTCTTATTTGTTTCTTCATTCATGCATATTGAGTTGTTAAAAGAAATTCAGAGAACGTATCTCTCTGCAAATGTAAAACAGCATTAGTATACTCTAGCTATATATATTAAGAAAAACCTCCTTTAAGCTGACCTCTAGAGTTTACTGTTAGGTAAAATACAAAAATTTTGAGACAAAACAATCAATATTCAAACAATTATCTCCATATGAAATTCATGAAAAATTTGAGTATCACTTAGAAATCTTTTTCAAACTTACACTGGCAACAGAAGTTGCGTTAACAAGTCCATGTTGAGTTTTTAATAGTCAAAACTCTCCACTGACTTTTTTTTACCTATTAATTTAACAAGCGTATTAAAAATAAAGTTTCCTAGGTATAAAAGTGTCCTCTTATTACAAGATTTCTATTGTTTTATACATTAATTAAAAGACTTTCTCAGCCATTTTACTAATATAACAAAGTGTAGGCCCTAGAAATGTATTAAGTTAGAAGGAAAAGCTCTCTCACTCTCTCTTCCACTGAAAAGACCACAAGACAGGCAACAGTGACTATCATAAAATAAAAGGTCACTCTTTTTCTAGGAACAAACCATTTATCAATAGAAGATAATTGTCTTTCCATTTGGAAGGGCTCCACAGCAAGAGACAATGTTTTTCCCTCACATAATTACAAAACAGTAAAAGTTCAGAAACACAGCCTGAATCCACCTCCCTATTTTTACCCTTTACAATTCTCATTGCCCTTTGGGCCTCCACTTGGAAGCAAATGGAAGACAGGCTGAAGTTTTCTCAATTGAGCTGAAGCTAAGAAACCTTTGATATGCTAATGGTCCCCTTCAAACGGTAAGAATTCACACTTGCATTAATTCAAACAATTTGTGCAGAATGATGTGAAATGGCACCTCTTTTAGAGGCAAGTAACAAAAGGAGGGAATCGGAATGTCTGAAGAAACTAAACAACAGAACATTTGTTCTGCAGTATTCTATTATGAATAAATGTATTGAGGGTGGAGGGAGGGACAACAAAAAGTTCCATAACACACCTGAACAGAAGTAGATTTTCTTAGATACTAAATTTAAGTTACAAAGTTACCTTTTACCTAGGTCAAGAGTCCCATCACAACTGGGAATGTTGCCAAAGACACCACACAAACTATTCTATTTTTCTGCTATGGAGGCAGATTGCCTCCTTAGTGCCTGTCTTTTAAGGTTTGCCCAAGATCAAACTTGATTTAGTAAGAGACATCCCAACAGGCAATCATTTACCAAACGGATGTGACTTTTCCTCATTGTGCAACTCGAGTTGAGCAAAGAGCAAACTCGGTGGGGCCCGTTCCAGACAAACACTGCCAGGGAAATGAATGGACCAACCAACGTCCGTTAAATGTACGCCTCAGGAAGAGAGAAGTACACATAGTGTAAAGAATGCAGAAGAAAATTTAAGAATTGGGCGCGGGGGCGAGGAGGAGAGTGCCTAAGAACCTGGCCTTTGTAACGGGAACCATATGGCTGGTGGCTGCGGCTCAGACGCTCCCAGGCTGCTTGGAGAAGCTGCTAAGCAGCCTGACACCTTTCAAGAAACAGGAGGAAAACATTTCCCGGGTCTGAATCTGAGACAACAGTTTGCATCAGGAAGAACGGAATGGGGGGCCAGAGAAGGGGAAAAGGATGAGGGGGGAGGAGTCCACAGAAGGTGGGGAAAGAAGACGGACACCGCAGGACTTGCCCCTCCAACTGCGCTTTCAGGGGACGGAGTGAGCAGAGGATACAAAAATAAATACGAATAGAGACATACGTTCCTTAGCCGCCGCTCATTGACACTTTGGCACAAAGTAAAGCTTCCAGCGATTTCCCCTAACCCAAGCCCCGCAGTCTGGCGAAAGGAACAAACTTTCCAGATCCCAAGCGAAGGACTCTCGCAGGAGTGCCTCCCCAGCGCTGCGGCGCTTTCGTCGCTTCCCTCGCCCCCGCCTCTCCACCAGAGGGTCGTGTAGCCCCAGCCAAGCAACGAGCCCACGCTCGGTTAGCGCCGGTGGCGGGGGGCGGCCTCCCCGGCCTCGCGCCACTCCCACGCCGTTTACCCCCGTCGCACCCCACCCAGCACCCGGCTCCCACAGCAGCCCCAGCGCCAAGCCCAGAAGCCCACACCCCATAACTTCGCCCGCAGGCCCAGCGCGGCCCGCTGCTGCCCTCTCACTGCAGGCGCGGGAGGCACTCGGCCTCCCCAGAGCCTGCCGGGTGCCCGGCCCCGCTGCGCCGCCCCTAATCGCTGCCAGCCACAGTGCTGGCCCGGCCACATCTGGCTGCGCTTTGCTGACATCCTCGCCTCTCCACGCCACCTAACCGACGAGAAGAAACCACCCGCAACAACTCATCCCATCCCCCCATCCCCCCACCCCACCCCCGTTCACTTGCCCAGAACTCTCTCCCAGCGCTCGGCCTCCCCGCTCCACTCACAGCCCGGGACGGGTCTGCAGGCAGCTGAGGCGGGGGAACGGGGGCGCGCTCAACTCCCGGCCTCCGGCCCCACCGACGGTGCGCCCCACCTTCCCCCTCCCGAGACGGGCTGTGAAAAAGCGAACGGCACCTTCTGACCCAGGCTTTCAGTAAATCAAAACATGCCGAACCCAATCCTACCCTCCCCTCTCCTCCCGGAGCCCCCTGCAACTAGACTACAGCCAAGTGACCGTCCCTACGCTCGCAGAGCGAAGCAGCAGCAGACTGGACGGGAAGGGGAGTTCTGCGGATCGATTTCCGAGGAGGGGGAGGAAGAGGAGGGGGCGAGCAACCCGAGCCGGCGCGGGTCTCCCCCTTGGCCCGGCCGAACATAAACAAACAGCCGAGCCCCAACTCACCCGCGGCTCCCTCCACCTCCAGCATCCACCCCAGGGCGGGAGGCGCAAAGCAAACAGGTCTCCGTAGCCCGGCACAGAGGCACATTGTTCGCTCCCACGGCTCTTACCTCGGTCTGTGAGCGCGCCCCTGGGGGCAGGCCGTCTGGCGCGGGGGCCGCGCGGAGAGAGGCGCAGAGGGCAGCGGCCACCCGGGCCGGCGAGGGTCCAGGCCGGCCGCGAGCGGGTCGCCGGCCGCCGAGTCCGAGCGGGAAGCAGCGCCGTGGCTCGGCGCGTCCTCCTGCTTGGCCGCCGCCGCCGCCGCCGCCGCCGCCGCCTCCTCCAGCCAAGCAGCCAGCGCCGGGCGGCTCCTGGGGTTAGGTCAACATTTTCCTGCAGTCTCCCACACGCCGCTCCGCGAGAGGGGTCTTTTGCACACGCGCACGCGCCCCCAGACCGCACGCTCCCTCGGAAAGATAAGAAATTCGGGAAGCAGAGCGAAAGGGGTGGCAGAGGCAAAAAGCTCGACAGAGGTGCGCAGACTTGGGAGTCCCCTCCGAGCTGCAGACGCGGGAGGGGCGGGCAGACGCTGGCGGCGCGAGGCCAACTCAGTTCGTCAGGCGAAGCCCCTCAGCCCGCCGTCCGCGCTGGCCGGCTGGCATCCCTCGAGCCGACCCTGCGGCCTGGGGCGGGAGACTGCAGCGGCCCCTCCTCACATTTCGGGTCTCCGGGCCGAGGCTGAGCGGTGGCCGCTGCCCCAAGACTGGCTGAAGGCGAGGACTGGGGTTCGGGGAAGCGGGGAGGTGTAGGGACGAGACACGCGACGCGCAGCAATGGAGGGGAGGTGCCCCCCCCGCAACGATCCCAAGGATTCTCCGGTAAGCTCCCAATTTCGCTCCGGTACCTCTGCGTGTGTGAGTGTGTGAGCGGAGAGAGTGTGAGGGAGAGAGAGGGAGCGAGTGAGAGAGACGGGGGAGTGCGAAGTCCTGACACAGACTCTCCGCGAGGTCTGAACTGGAGTCACCTCCCAGCCTCCTTCTCTTCCTCCTCCTCCTCCTCCTCTTCCAACACCTCCTCCACCCCAGATCTCCACCTCCCCACCCCCGCGAGTTCGCCTAATCATATAAACATGTTAACTTGTACAGCGGCAAAGACCAAACCTCTCCCTCCTGATTTTTCCAGCAAGGGGCTCAGGCAAACTCAAAAGAAGACTACAGGCAGCTAAGTACAAAACGTGGAGCAGATAATCTATAACTCACTGCCGCCCAATGGCCATTTTCCACCCCATTTGAGCAGCTGCGTCGGTGGTGCACCCGAGCAAGGGGGAGGGGAGCGAAAGGGGACACTTACGGGTTCGAGCTGTTCGGGTGGCGGTGGCCCAGCAGCCGCCCGAGAACAGGCCGGCCCCGGCTCCGCCGGCGGGGCGGCCGCAGGGCTGTCCGGGCGGCGGCGGCGGCGGCGGCGGCGAGGGACGCGCGCGCACGGCCGCTGAACGCGCCTCGGAGGCGGCCTGCGGTGGCTAGCGCCCCTCCTCTCCCTCCCCATCGGCTCGCCCCCCCGGGTCTCGGGGCTCCGCATCCAGCCCCCAGCGTCAACACACCCATTCCATCCCGAGCCCCACCTCCCCGAACTCCACTCACTGCGCGCTCGGTCCTCCGCGCGCTCCGGCGGCGCGCGCTGTCCATCCTGTCCACACACACGCACTTTAAAAACATTTATTTTATTTCTGGAACGGGGTGAAAGGTATTTGGGAGAGCGCGGCGCTCCGGCCTCCGAGGCGGGGGGCAGGGGGCTGGCCCGGAACTCGGGGTCTCCTCCCCTCTCCCCTCCAGGCTCAGGAGCTCTCTCCTAGCCAGCACTTCGGAGAGGCGCTCAGGATGCGTCTTTTACCCACCCCGTCTCCAGGTTTTCTCTTTTCTCCGCGCAGCGAGCCGGAGGCCCCTAAACTTTTCGTTTCCGCGGCCCTCCTTTTGTGTGACTGCTCGGAGGAGAAAGAACGTCTGTTCGCCTCGGCTGCCTCCGTCCGGCTGGGGCGCGCGGGGGACGCTCCATGGTTAATGCGTCTTTGATACCTGAGATTTCCGGCGGGCTCGTTAATGAAAGTTACATTTTTTTAAAATTGCGATGACTTTTTCTTTGTAGTTACAGAGAGCTAGCCAAACTTTGACTTTATTGACTATATTTCACAAGAGCGTTTTGTTTGTTTTTGATTAAACCCACCAGGACAAGCAAAGGAAGGAAAGGAGACTACAAGGCTCTACTCGCAAGTGCATTCATCGTGCTGTTTAGGTCTGTTTCCCTCATTTCCTTACATTGAAACTGCTTTTGCTCTTGTCCTCTGACCACACTTCCTTGCGCCTCTCTGTTGGTAGTGTTAGCAAACAGCCAGACAGCGCCTACGATGGACCTAAACTAAAGAGAATAGACCACGTCGGAGAAAATCGTGCTTGAAAAATGTTCGAAAGCCAGTTGTGTCCTTTGCATACGAGTAAAATCAAACCTGGATTTTTTTTTAATTACAAAATTTCTGAGCTAAAATGTATGTCTAAACCAGTGTTTATACTAATGAATGAAGGCATCAATTAAAGAAGCTTGTTTGCATTGGTTTTCAAGAAACACTGATTCTCCAAGACTTAAAATCTCTAGAAAATAGGATGAAACTTGAGCTTCTTCGCTTTCAGAAACAATATGTACTTTTTGTTGCTGTGGGTATGTTGCAGTCATCTTACGTCAGAAATCATTTCAAACAACAGTGTTATTAAAATGTCAACAGCAGATTGTTCAAAAGACATGAAGACTCTAAATACCTATATTTTGTCACAAAGCCAGATATTTGTAGTACTAAGGTAAATCCAGCTATTAGTCAAGTTTTCTCTCAACTTGTAAAAAATCAAGTTAAAAGTACATATGTGCAAATAACTGAAACATGCTCTTTTGGTTGATTCATTATAATTCTCAGGTTCAAAGAAGAATCCTTGATGATCAAATTTTTTTCTACTTAATGTATTGATGTTTTAACATTCTCACCAATACAAAAGATAAGAGGAGCCACATAGAGCATTGGTGCTTTAAACTACATGAACACTTCCATTTGGAATTTCTTAGATAACATAATTCAAATATTATCGGTGCAGGATATAAACTAGTCTAGAAAAAAAAACACTTATGCAGAGCTAGTGTGAAACCTTATTTCGTTTTTACATCTGTCAAAATTTATACATACGACAGATCTACCTAGGAAAACTAAATCAGGCTTCTTTAAAGTAGTTGAAAAGAAGGAAGACTTATAGAATTCTCAGACCTCAGTGGTCATTTATATCACAGTCTCCCTTGGAATTTAAAATTATTTTATTCAGTATTGTAAGCCAAGATATGTCAAACTGATAATAATTTGCATTTACCGAAAAATTTTAGCCCTTTCTTTTGTTCATCTTTGAAGATTTTTCATTCATCTAGGCATGATTCTCATGAAGTCCCAATAAGTGCATGGATCAGTTTAATGCTATTTTCTTTGGGGAGGTAGAACTTGGGCTGAAGTTTTTATTTAGTAAGTTTAGTAAGTAATCAATAGAAAATTTTGCCTGAATTAAGCTGCCCATATGTTGGCTCATTTACTTGTTTATTTAACTCTCTCAGAAAGAATCTCAGGAAGAACCCACTGTCCTCATTTCTTAGGTCTGATGCACTTTGACGCTCAGGACATAATTGAGTCACTCTCCACTATGTTCCTGAAGAGACTACAAAAAAAGGAGGATGCATGGGAGGGGAAAGAAATTGTCAGAAGTGGGTTAAATCTATAGGGAGTGGGAAATGCCTCAAACAAGTTTTTAATTTTAACTCAATAGTATATGTATTTTATAGAGTTCAAAGAGTTCAACACTTTTTTTGTAAGCATATAATAAGCTTGCTGTTTTTATAATTATATCTAAATGTATCCCTTCTCTAGGATAATGTTTTAAATATTAAAGAATTTTTAATTCTTTCCTTGCATTTTACACGTAATAATGCTTCAACCTTCTTTTCATCCACAAAGAATTGAAACAGAGCTTTTAATTGCATTGATACACTCAAGATTAAGCTGTTAGCCACAAACCTGCCATTACAAAAGAACACTTAAATGACACACACACACATCCAGAAAACATAATTTGTCTGACACTTCATGACAATTCAAAACATAATTTATAACAATACAGGTGTTATGGTAGAAAAAAATGAAATGAGAAACTTAATAATGTTCACAGATGTTAGCAGGCTAAGGGGAGTTGGAATATGTTATGCATTCCCTGCAATCCAATCAATTTAACTACACAATCTGTACTATTATTTAAGTAATGGCAAAATCATTGACTTATTCATAATACTTGCTAATTGTTTTTAAAAATAAATTCTACAAAGGACAAAGGAAACACCCATTTCCATTTGTTTTATGTTAAATCAACATCTAACCACGCATGGTGATTTCATTCAAAGAAAACAGAAGGAACTCATTAGCTTATGCGGTTTGAGAGATTGATGGGCTTCAAACATTTTAACCATACATGTTTTTTCCAACTGTAGAAACTCATGTTTTTAATTTAAACATCTTTATTAAACTAAAGATTATTTTATTCAATGGATTCACATATTTCTGATACAGAAATTGTGCTAATTTTTAAAGCTATTTACCATCCAGGCATCTTCATTTAGAGGGAAGTGATGAGGTACTTGTCAAAATACAAATATGAATGCTAATAGTATGGGTACCAATTTAGCGAATCTGAAAAAGTATGAAAATGGGCGTGGTTGCAAAGTATCGCGGTTAGTATAAGCCAGTAGAACACAGTAACCTCTTCAATGCCCCACCCTGGCAAACTTGGATATAGGTAAGCCAGTTCTAAAAGGGGCCACATGGAGGTGGACTTGGGTGGGGCAGAGAGAGGATCCAGGTCTTGATGCTGGATCAGAAATTGTGTGAAGTTTGAGCTACAAGCTGTAGAGAACTACCAGTGAGAATAGATTGTATTCATTATTTTTGCCTTTGATGAGAGAGCTCTGTGAAAGTTCTAAAACAAAACAAATAAAAACATGTGAAACTGCTCTAGTTTCTAATACAGAAATAGAAATAAAATTAGCTAGATTTCATCCTAAACTTTGTGTTCCCTTTTCTTCGTTACTGTTCAATGTTGCTTAGTGCTGAAACGTTTTCCCTACTCTAGAAAATAAATCTTTTAAAGCTCTAGAGCAGATCAAAGCAATTATGTGAATACCCAGACTTAACTAGAACTCGTTGAAAGTTCCTAGCATTGTTTTTCATTTTAGTTTTGCCATGCATGTAGGCTGAAAAGAAATCAGAACTCATTTTCCATGAGAGAATAAACATATGAAAGCATTTGGGAAAGCCAATAAGCTTTTTTTTTTTTTTTTTGCCAATAAGCTTTTAATTCTTCTCCCAGTTCTCTCCAGGCTGAGTAAATCTTGGTCCAAGAAGGCCAAACCCTATCTAAAATGTAGAGATGCAGTCTCCAAAAATAATGATAGTTTAAACTGTATTATAAATATGATTATGGTGTGCTGTACTTAATGATATTATTTAGAAGTACCTGATCACATATATTATTAAATACCTATCAGTTTGTAATTAATACTTCTTAAAAATATGCACTGAAACAACTGGTAGCTTGACTCTTTCTGTGTGCTTAGAGTGTTTATATATGTCTAACTGTGTATAAAGGATTATACAATTTTTATACCATTATGATACTCAAAAGTAAGCGAGTTAAGAAAGTTGCCCCTCGGGTTTCCCTGGTGGCACAGTGGTTGAGAGTCCGCCTGCCGATGCAGGGGACACGAGTTCGTGCCCCCGTCCGGGAAGATGCCGCGGAGCGGCTGGGCCCGTGAGCCATGGCCGCTGAGCCTGCGCGTCCGGAGCCTGTGCTCCGCAACGGGAGAGGCCACACAGTGAGAGGCCTGTGTACCGCAAAAAAAAAAAAAAAGAAAGAAAAAAAGTTGCCCCTCATAATACTGCTCCACTGAGTCTTACCCAACTCAAAGTCAGTCTTTATTGCTTTCACGTAGATTATTCTCATAATTGTTGGTAATATCTGCACCTTGAGGATTTTCTATAATCGTGTCTTATAGATCTTCTAGCAATGTTTCTGTCAAACCAGGAAGTGTAACTATAAGAACACACATTTTATAGAAAGCTGTCTATGACTTCTTATAATAATTATTTTTTCATCATCAATTCTCATAACCAAATGTTTTCTTACTAAAGTGTGTAGTTTAAAATTGAGCCTCCTCGTCCCTTTCCTATACATGCAAACCTCTGTCAACAATACAGGTGAGGGGCTTCCCTGGTGGCGCAGTGTTTGAGAATCTGCCTGCTAATGAAGGGGACACGGGTTCGAGCCCTGGTCCGGGAAGATCCCACATGCCGCGGAGCAACTAGGCCCATGAGCCACAACTACTGAGCCGGCGTGTCTGGAGCCTGTGCTCCACAACAAGAGAGGCCGCGACAGTGAGAGGCCTGAGCACCGCGATGAAGAGTGGTCCCCGCTTGCCACAACTAGAGATAGCCTGCACACAGAAATGAAGACCCAACACAGCAAAAATAAATTAATTAATTAATAAACTCCTATCCCCAACATCTTCTTAAAAAAAAAAAAAGATGAAATTTCTTTAATTTTTTTTAATTGTTAAACTAAAAGTAACCTAAAAGCACAAGTCTTTGTGAAATAGCAATTTCACGCAAGTTTAAATTGAATTTTTAGTGCCTCTGAGAATATGACTTTGATTATTCATGTCATAGTTCACTGTAGTATGGCAAAACTTGCAAAAGGCTTTTAAGAGTCAGGAAACAAATTCACAAATGCCCTCTTTGCATTTTAGAAAGTGAGTCAAAGATATAATTATATAACACTTCTAATATTTCATATTAGAATACTTTGAAGTTATCCTAATGATACAGCATAAAATGATAACTGAAATATGTGATCTTAGTATTTTTAAACACAAAATTGCTTTGGTACAGTTTTGAAAATATTTGATAATCTAAAATTGTGTAACATGAGATGTTTGACCTTGACTTTTTGATCATATAAGCTGTTACTAACATTATTCATTTTTTTGTCCTCTAATATGATGGTTATTTTTTAACTACACTTATATTTTTTACTGTATTTTTAAAAGGCCTTTATTGGTTGTATATATTTTAATAAAAATAAATTTGAGCATGTGGAAACTAGAACAGCAATTTGCAGAGATTTTTCTTCTCAACCAAGTTCTCATCATAGTTTCTTGATAACAGAATGTTGCCATCTCTGTTTTCAAGAATAATTTAAATCTTTAAGTTTTCAACTTATTGCAACTCTTTACAATGCATTCTTAAAGTCACTATGAAATCCATCACTTAGGTCCTAGACCAAACAATGATGTAATAGGCATACGTTTTTGTGATAAGTAAAAGTGCATTAGAAAAGAATCTTTTTTTCTTTTAATTAGTATCCAAATTTAGAATCATACTAAAATGTCATCGATATCTCAAAGAGGTACTGAAATGATTTGGTAATGATAAGGTTTTGTTGAGTGATATTCAATGAAGAAATTCTGGTTTAGGTTAAACAATAAAAACACATAATCTCTCCAGCTATTCTACATTAAAAAGAAGTTGCCAAACTATCACCTGGATAATACATTCTTTGAATTATTTTGGTTCAATGATGGGAATGTGCTGCACTACACCATCCACACTCTTATCCAACTATCCTCATTACCAAAAATCACATATCTACAATATAACTAAAGAGGGTTATTAGTGCATTACAAGAGTGTTCCCCTTCATTATGGGACTGTAATTTATGACACCAATTTAATTAGTACTATGACCTTACTACCTTAATTTAATGACCCAAATTCAAACCACGTATGTGTAATTGTTCAGACAATGTAGAATACACGGCAAGAAAAACTAATTTCCTGTTTATTATCTAATGATAATTGAAACACAATAATTCATTATAATATACTCTGCTACTGCTATATATGAAGTGGCATGTCTCAAGGAAAGAGATTATGGAAATAACATGAAAAATATTTATAGTCTGTTAAAATCAGAGAAAAGTTGAATTTGTTAAAATAAAATCAGAGAAAAGAATGCTAGCTATAAAATGTAAATGTTTGAGAAATCAAAGTATGTAAACTATTTTTAAATAATATGGATCCCCAGAAGACTATCATTTATCATTTTAAAATAAACTTATGGGTAATCAAATAAGGAATCTGAAAAATATTTTTTTTAATGAATTTTGACATTTCATATAATTACTCAGTGTTTACTTGCCAGTGCCCTGTTACAAAATGATTTTAAATATGATTTATATAAATCAAAAAGAATTATGCAGATGTAGATTTGAGAAGATAATGCTGGCCTGTTGTTTATATTGAATATTTCTATACAGGAAGAAATCATGTGATGTCAAAAATAGATACTAAATTCAATCTTTAGAAAACTCTTTAACTACTTAGGTAGATTTATAGCTTATCAAAATTCAGAGGTAAAATATTACACCTTATCACTGAGGGAAGTCTATCTTTGCCTGAATTTTCCAGTTAATGAAAGAAGTGTTTAAATACTCTAGTTAGATTATTAACTTCTACAAAACTGAAACAGATGTGTGTCTTAGTATGCCATTAAGTTTATGATTTACATAGAAACCTTACATAGAGCTGAGCAGAGGCCAATGATTCTAATTTGCTCTAGATTTACAATAACCTGATCTGGTTTTTGTAAGTATTGAAACACTTTTTAAACAAAATTAGAAAGCAGTTGTGCTTTGTGTGATTAAAGATGCAATTCCCTCTGGAGTAATGAGAAAAGTTAGAACATGTTTCTTTCTTTATGGATGTTTCTATTATAAACACGAGTGCTATACATTATATATTTTTGTTACTATGATTTCCTTGTTTTTAATTATAAAATAAACCAATTGAATTTCACTGGAGTCTCAATTGAAACTATGCCAAAATTTAGCTGAAGAATGTGTACTGAGCTTCATAAAAATCCTTAAAATTTTTCCCGGAGTATTAAGGTCTTGTTATACAAATACTAGTTCACCATAATTTTCTAGAGCAAAATATCTTTCTGATTAAGACCTCCACAGCAAAAAAGACTTGAGTGCTAAATACATTTCAAGCCCTGGAAAAAGGCATATATAAAATTGTTCAAGACTAATGATCACTGGATTCATATAAGTTACAAATAGAAAAAAAGTTCGTTTATTTTATCTTATTACACAAATAATAATATTTATGGCAGTATTATTTAAACCTTCTCTACTTTGCTTGGTGAATTGTAATCCATCAGCTCCTAATAAACCAAATCTATAAAAATACATTATTTTAAACACTGTGAATACTGTTTTCTTAAAAAATCAGTCAGAAATGTTGATATAAATATCGTTGTAAGCATTTGTGTGTATGTTTATAGAAAATAAGTACATGCAAAGGTATTAATTCATTAAAAGTTTCTCTCTCATAAAACCTTTATTAGCCCTTGAAGTCTTTGCCACTTCATTTTAAATGATTTATCTTTTGAATAACAAGGTTCCATTAATCTGTTTGACAAAAGAATTTTTAAATCATTTAAATAATTTATTTGAATGAATTATTTAATTTCTGTAAAATTTGTGCACATGTATATGTATATACCTGTGTATATATATTTGTCTTCTGGCACAATATCACAAGAAATACAAAACAGAATTCAGAATACATTGTCCTTGACACCAGCAGTGTGACTTGGTGTTGCTGCCCATGTGTGCTTTGATCACCCACTGTTTGCACAGGACCCCTGTTAAAAGGCCATTTGTGCTACATTTGACACAGCAGGGTGATTTAATGTCAGAGAAACATGCATGTGATTTTCTATATTCATTTTTAATCCTGCATTTTTACTGAGATTGTAGGCTGACATATTTTTCAAAATACAAGACTAATAAAGGCAATTATTCAACACTAGGAAAACCTGCTTTCCGCAATTCAGTGCTCGAGGTGCTACTGAAAAGTAGTAAACATACGCCATCCCCAGAGAAATAAATCATCTGGGGAAACAGGGCAAATACACATGGGAAATAAATAAGAATATACACAAAAATTTATAAGCAAGTACACAAAACTAGGATATAAAAATTTATATAATAAGTTTAAGATACATGGCATTCAGGAATTTTAACTATATACTCTCTCTTCACAGACTATTACTTAACAAAATTTTCTCTCAAATAGATCTTATTATTCTTTTCCCCTGAAGATGCATTTTTATTAATAAAAATAATGAAACCATTGGATTTTTCTCCAACTTTGGTGAGGTTATGGAATAAATTTATGGTAAGTTATCATCAATTTTATTTTTAAACATGCAGGAAAATAAGCTTTCACTTATGTATCTCCTACACACAACAAAACAAGTTTTACATCATATATATATATATATATATATATATATATATATATATATATATATATGGTAAAACCTTCTAAGTCAACTTTCTTTTGGAAACTCCATCCAGTTTTTTCTTTGTAGTACTGTTCCCCTCTCTACTATGTAAGGTTTTGGTGGGTTCATTTGGGTTTTATTTTAATTTTGTGATCCATCCTTTCAACAAATTTCTTTTAACTTTAATTTACCAGGGAGGTACTAACTTTATTTACATGAAAATCTCAATCTTTGCTTGTGACATGTAACAAAATTTGAGGTCTCTGTCTTCTCCACGTCTTCTCCCACTTATCCAACCATCCGTAAAACCAGCTATAACACTATACCATTGTATACCCGTTACCCACAATACTCAAATCTTAGTAAGGAGGTATGAGAATCACCCAGCACTCTCACGCAACTTTTAAAGCCCCTGATATACCAAAGTAGCATCATGAATTCTCAGGGAGACAGTAGTCTTTGAGAAGTTCGTTAGATGTCTAAAACTGCTTTCTGGAACTTCCTCTCTGGAAGCACCTTCCTCCCTACCCATGTTCTTGTATCTAGAAATGTAAATAGCCTCCCAAATACCTCCAAGTTGTATGATACAGGAAGTAACATTATACTGCTTAGAATGGTATGCACCAATCAGATGAAGTCGTTTGCTAATCATTTCTCCTACTCTCAGATTTTTGACGAACAGTGGCTTCTTTATTGTCTAGCAAAGGACCTGAGCTGTAGTTGGTTGTTGGAAAGCATTTATGGAAAAATGAGTTAGAATCCTATAATCATAAATACTGTTATAATATTTAGTTCAATAAGGCAGCTGCTTGTTATACAAATATTATAGCACTGCTTTGCTGATGTAGATATTATAAGTCAAACAACCTAGAAATCTTGTACAAATGTACTTATCACAAGTGTACATATAAACAACACACACATAAATTTACTTCTTAACAAATTTGTTTAGTCAATTTATTGAAATGTTTTTATAGGCCATATGTAAATATTTTAATATCTACACAAATTAGCGATTACAATGAATTTTAATGTCTTCCAAAAGTTAATAACAATGTTTGTGTGTATGTGTGCTTTTACGTGAAGAGAAAAACAAATAGAGACAAATTGTTCAAGGAGTTTCTAGCACTATTAATTATCTTAGTGTGTGTTTGTGCCTCTGTCTGTGGGTGTTGGGGAGGTAGGAAGTAGGCAGAAAATTAATTAATGCATTTGAGTTTTTCAACTCAGAGAAGTTGAAAAGTTGGTTTTCTGTTCCATTTTACCTAGAACAGTCCTTCTCCCTTCGACTTTTTCTGTCCCAACAACTTATATAAGATAAAGATGTGTCAAGGGAACCTCAGAAATTAGAATAAAGGGGCTTACATGAAGCTTTTCAAGGGTTATATTTTGCACCCCGGCACTTTGGTCTTATTTAAAGACAAAACATCTGACATCTTATACATTATGGTCAAAAGTATCAAACTTCCATTTTAGTTCACTTATGATTCACTAAGCAAAGACTGGAACCCTACATTCAAGAGCCAAAAAGCATTTTAATCAATTTTTTTCCTTCTAAATCACCAGCAAATGTTATTAATATTATCTTAAAGAGTAAATTATGGTGACCTAAACGGGAAGGAAATCCAAAAAAGGAGGAATATATGTATACGTATAGCTGATTCACTTTGCTGTACAGCAGAAGCTAACACAACATCGTAAAGCAATTACACTCCAATAAAAATTAATTTAAAAAAAGAGTAAATTAATTAATCAAAATTTCCAAGGAAGATGCTCTGACTTTCTGATGACACTTTAAATGTTGTTTCTTTTTGCTTACATTCCTGTTTTTTTTTTTTTAAAGAAAAAAAACTTACCAAAATATATTAGTAAGTACTTGGCTATCTCAGAAAATCACACTGAATATTATTTTATCTTTCTTTGATGACATGGAATTTTTCAGTGTTGAAGGACCATCAAAATGAACATTGATTATCATAGCACTTATTACACATCACTGTATTTATTGATTTACTCCTCCCCCCTAGATAGTAAACTCCTTAAAAATCTCACTAAACTTTATATGTGCAGCTGTTAGCACAGCATATAATAGAGATCACAAACCGCTGATCTATATAAAATCTAACCGATAAAGGTAATTTATTAGCCCCATAGATGTTGGGCCACACAGTGTTTTGTTTTGTTTTGTTTTGTTTTTAATCTACTTTTTGTCAACTTTTAAAAATTAAAAGGCTTCAATTAAAACTTGGATTTCCAGCTTCTGGTGGGAAAAAAAAAAGAAACATCCAGCAACTTTGACATATATTACCTCATAGCAACACTCGGCAGGAGAGGCGTTCCCTTCCAAACCAAAGGTCCACTCTTGGACTCACCACATTCTCCAACATTCCTTAATACCTCCTCATAACAAGGCAGTGTCTTGTGCCTCGAGTGACCCAATTTGTGATAATGTTTTGTGTTCTACTTTAACAGTGGCATTAAAAGAAAGTGAAATGTATCTTCACCTCTATATCTGTAAAGTGGGAAAGGAAAGATAGATCAAGAGGACTATATATTTCTCCCAGCTGCCGTTCACTCACTCACTTTTTCTTTCTGGCTCCTGTAAATATTTTAATTTTTGAGCTCCAATGGCCAATAGTTTATATGTGAACAAATGTGTGAATTATACTGTTAATACACATTATAGGCTATGAAGAAATGTATTAAGTAGTAGTAATAGTGCTTCTCTGTGAGGCTGTACATATATACTAACTCCTCTGTGCACTTACTACATAACTCAATAATAAAGTTATAGTGCCCCCCTTATTCTTACTGATTGGCTTAATCCTCTCTACTTATATTCACATTTAATAGCTTTCTCTTTTTCTCCCCACTTGAAACCACTTTACACCACTCTTCCACTGTTTACTCTTGTACTTTCTTTTCTTTCTGAGACCAGTTCAGTTTCCCTACAGGGGAAGGTACCTTGGCATAAACAAATGATGATTTTGATTCTTCTGTAATACCTAATATCCCATAAATATAGCTCAAGGGAGGAAAAATGAAAGGAACCAGTCTTTTTCAACCAAATAAATGGAAACAAACACCCTTTAAAGGACTAATACATACAGTTTAGAAGACTTACTAGTTAAACAAATAATTAAGACGTTAATTTAGCAGAAACTGTTAAGTGGAAAATGTTTTAAAGCAAACAAGCTAAGCTTTTACTAAAAATTACTAGAAGTAATTGATTGTCTCAGATATGTTCAAAAAATATTCTTTCTTAAGATTATACTTTTCAAAGGAGACTATAATTGAGATTATCTACTGAGCCTGAGTTAGGAAAATTTTTTTTTTTTTACTATTGCTAATGTATGTTATGTTTCTTATTTTTAGTATTATTTGTATTATTATTATTCCTAATTTATTTTTTATTTTGATTTACAAATTTGTATTATGATTATAGGTCAAAACATTTCCCCATGAACTATAACTCTATTTTACCTAGTATGCCACCTAGAAAATGTGATCATAACGAGCTACTCCACCAAGTGAGAATCACTCATATTAAACATCCTAGAGGCTTCCCTGGTGGCGCAGTGGTTGAGAGTCCGCCTGCCGATGCAGGGGACACGGGTTCGTGCCCCGGTCCGGGAAAATCCCACATGCCGCAGAGCGGCTGGGCCCGTGAGACTTGGCCGCTGAGCCTGCGCGTCCGGAGCCTGTGCTCCGCAACGGGAGAGGCCCGCATACAAAAACAAAACAAAACAAAACATGCTAGCATTTTAAAATTCCTATAAATTATATTGTTGGCATAATATCCTTTGTATCAGTTAAAAATCCTGAGTAATATATACACTCTGAAAAGACCTTTGTACTCATTTCATAGTCTTATTGAAATACTGCTCTCCCCTATTTAACAGTTTTACAAAACTTTCAACTAACTTCTTTTCTTAAAGCACACAAACATCTGCCTACCATTTTTCTTCTTCTCCTTCTTTTTTTTTAATACAGCAGGTTCTTATTAGTTACCTATTTTATACATATTAGTGTATAGATGTCAATCCCAATCTCCCAATTCATCCCACCACCCCCATTTTATTATTTTATTAAAAAACTACCTAGGCAGCTTCATCATTAAAACTTTATTAGAACAATTATATCTGTCAATTGTTGGGATAGACACCATTTAAAAGAAAATCATCACGAATCATTTCCCTTGCAGTCTAGAACAGATATTGGCATATATGATTGAATCTCCTTCATATTAGAAGTTTTCTCTTTTTTTCACTAAGCAAGGCACTTCTAAATGACGAAAACAAAATTGAGCTTCCAGTAATTATAGTATTTATTTTTCAAAAAATTTGTCTTGGACTTCCCTGGTGGTGCAGTGGTTAAGAATCCACCTGCCAATGCTAGGGGACACAAGTTCGATCCCTGGTCCAGGAAGATCCCACATGCTGCGGAGCAACTGAGCCTGTGTGCCACAACTACTGAAGCCCGCACGCCTAGAGCCGATGCTCCACAACAAGAGAAGCCCGCGCACTCCAACGAAGAGTAACCCCCACTCGCTGCAACTAGAGAAAGCCCGCACACAGCAACGAACACCCAATGCAGCCAAAAATAAATAAATAAATTTATTTTAAAAAATTTGTATTTTCTCCCTTTTCACTTTTCCTGACAAATTGTAAGATAAAAGTTATATTCAATTCATAAAATTGGATACTTAATTTGGCCAATTAACTTAGTCTGTGTCCATGCTAAAAAGTATGAAACATTTTTACTGTTATTTTTGATTCAATAGAATACATACATTAAGAAGTGAAATTTCTTTTCTTGATGCTTAATGAGCATTCCATGAGGCTATACCTAGGTGAAATCATTTATGTTCACTGCTTACTTAAAATTCTGCAATTTCGTATAGTGAAGAATTTAGTAAATACCATTTTAAATGACTTTTCTCTCCAAAAGTTTTTGAAACAGCACCACTGAAGCACTTGACATATCCTTTCCAAAAAGGCATGATATTACTTTTGAAAAATAAGGCTATATTGAAGATTAACCTTTTCTTCTCCCTTACCTTAAAAAAGATCAGTTGAAAAAGATCTGAAAAGGGCCTTATAAAGTAAAGTGTAAATTCAGTTAACTTTAGTTAATGCTAATTTTAAGATGCTATTTTTTTTAAAAAAATTTTTTCAGAAGAGCAAAGTAACTTAAAAGCTTAAAATTTGGACCAGGCCACCTGGATTCAGATCTCAGCTCCACATTTTTCAAGCTGTGTATCCTTGCATAAGTTATGGAAGCTCATCTTTAAATTAACTGTTATTTTCTTTCCTCTCTTATAAAATGGGAAATAATAATTTCCTGTATTTTTATAGTGCTGCTGTAAGTGTTATCTGAATTAATACAGGTAGTATCTGACATGTAGTAAATCCTCAAAATTTGCTATTATTTTGGTTTCATCAGTAGCATAAGACAGTTGACAGTTCTTCAAATACTCCTACATAAATGCCTAAAATTGTATGAGTTAATATATAACACTTTTGAATATTCTTACACACTGGGTTGTATTAGAGCAAAGAATTTTGGAAGTACATTTTGAAACATACAGCTTTATATTGACTACATAAAAAATTATTATCATATGTATGCCAGTGTTGTTGCTGGTACTTTGTTTTATTTTGTTAGCAATTTGAAGAATCCACTCACTCTTAGTTATGTTCATAGCTTATGATTTTCATTCTTTTTTAGTTATAAGTGCTTCGTTTTTCCTTAAATCCATAATATTAGAAGATTATCTGGTTAAACTTATTATACTCTGTAAGAGCTAAATACAATTAAAGACAGTTGTCTGTTACACATCCTAATTTATATTTATTCACTTATAACACTTCAGAGTCCAAAAATAATTTGAGGAGATTTACAAACAAATAAAAGTAATAAGAATAACCAAGCTATGGAAGCAACTTAAGTGTCCATCAACAGCTGAATGGGTAAAGAAGATGTGGTACATAAATTCAATGGAATACTCCTCAGCCATAAAAGAGAATAAAATTTTGCCATTTGCAATAACATGGATGGACTTGGAGGTTATTATGCTAAGTGAAATAAGTCAGACAGAGAAAGACAAATACTGTATGATATCACTTATATGTGATATCGTATGTGGAATCTAAAAAATAAAACAAGCTAGTGAATATAACAAAAAAGAAAAAGACTCACAGATATAGAGAACAATCTAATGGCTACCAATGGGGAGAGAGAAGGAAGGAGGGACAAGATCGGGGTAAGGGATGAAGAGGTACAAACTACTATGTATAAAATAAATATGCCATGAAGATATATTGTACAAAACAGGGAATATAGCCAATATTTTATAATAACTGTAACCTTTAAAAATTGTGAATCAGTATGTTATACAACTGAAACTTATATAATATTTACATCAGCTATACCCCAATTAAAAAAAAAAGAGTAAGAATGGTAAGGCAAAGAGAAAATAAGGATTGGAAATAAAAAAGCAGGAAAAGTCAGTATAGGCGATGTATGCCTTTATGTGTGCTAGCCTTAGATTTGCCTTTAGTCTTTCTAGCAGCCACATAAACAGAAAGGCTGTTATAAGATTCCCAATGCTCAGCAAATGCATGACCTGATGAGACCAGGGAGAATCCTGACTAAATGGTGAAGCTGGTCAATTACTTGTCCTTCCATCTCTTCTCTACTTCTGGTCCATCTCTCCACCCTGTCTTCTGTACTATTGAGTTGATACAGCTCAGTTTTGCCTCTGCTCCACAGGTACCTTCCATCTTTCCTCTTTTGTTCTAACTACAGCAACAACAAACCCCACCCCACCCCCGCCAAAGGCTAGTTTTACCTTTTTCTGAGCTAAGTTACCTAGTGTATCGTATACACACTTCCAAAGGCTCATTCTGGCAGGTGTTTAATAGGAAGGAAGGCATCAAAATCTCTGGAAGGACTTGAGGGAGTGGAGAAAAAGACCCAAGTGGTTTTGGTAGAGTGTTCCGCATTTCCACTGCCAACCCTGGGAAACATTGTCTTAAAACAACTGAGAGAATATAACTAAATTTAATGAATTAACCATTTCTAGCAGGGAAAATGATAAACTCAGAAGAGAGACAGCGGCCCCTGGGTATAACTAAGATATACTATGATTTAACAGCTGGGTTCTAATTCAAGGAATAGTGTACAATTAATTTTTAGAATATATCTATTTTACTATAGACCACAATGAATTTTGGTGTTAGAAATTATCCCCTCATTAACATATTGTACTAATGAGATAATAAGCTTGACTTCTCAGGTTATTTGGGGTTATGTCTTCTTGGATTTGCCTTTTTTTGTTTTGTTTTGTTTTTACAGGATTTTGTTCAAGAGACGGGGGTGGGGAAGGCTAGAGGATGAACATTTAATCAAGCACCATCCATGTGTCAGAGATCATGAAGACTTTTTAATATTACTTCATTTTAGGGCTCGTATTCAGCGGGCAAGACTCGGCAAGGCTTGCTGGTAGTTTATGGCCAGCATCTGTTCTGATCTATCAGTGCCCAAGCCCAACAATTTACACATTACTAAATATTTTAGTATTACCCCTACTTTATTTAATCTTCCAAATAAACTTCCAGGGAGACCGGAACACTGGAAGCTGGAGGCAGAGATACTACTCGGGGACGCCCTGTCCTGCCTTGCCAGCTCCTCCCCATTCTGCCTAGAGAAGGTTTTCTTGCTTGTGCTAGTTTGGTTCTAGAACTGGGAGAGCCTGATGTTTATAAGCATTTTCTTACATGGAAGTACCTAGGCCATGAGTGTAAATTATTCTAGTGTGGCCAGTTTGAGTTTTAAAAAATTGTGGTTTTCAATCCTGGCGGTAGTGTCCCCGGCAGCTCTGTGGCGCATAGGGAAGCCGAAGAAGAGAAAGGCCAAGCCAAGGTACGCTGCATCTGCATGCACCAGCTCCTGATACAAGTGGCCACCTGGATCCAGGTGGAATCCACTTTGGTATTTTTTTTTTCCGGCCATGCAGTGTAGCTTGTCTTGTGGGATCTTAGTTCCCTGACCAGGGATTGAACCTGGGCCTTAGGCAATGAGAGCACGGAGTCCTAACCATTGGACCGCTAGGGAATTCCTTACTTTGGTATTTTTGTCTAAATACGTTAGGAAATGGCAGGTGTGCATGTGATATCTTCCTGCCCATCTATAACCAACCTAAAATGCTGTAAGTCCTATGATAAATGAGGAAATTGTGACAAAGAAAGGTTAACTTGCCTAAGGTGCCTAATGGTAAAAGAAACATTAGATGTGTCTTTAAGACTAACGCCTAAACATCTTGTTTCAGTTTTCTTTTATCTGAAAACACTTTTCCTCTGAAAACAATCTTACACAGCTGCCCAATATATTAATAAGAAACAAGTATGCCTGCTCTGATTAAAGCAAGATAAAGGCCAAGGGTTCACTCTCAGTTATGCCCTCATCACTAATTTTAGCAGTTCCTGAAGTACCTCCACAAAACACAATGTTGTGCTCTTTAGAGTTGAAAAAACACTGACTTAAAAAATGCTGCCACCCTCAGACCCACTCTGTGTTGTTCACCTTGGTAAATAATTCATTTAACAAACATAGTGTATAGCTACTGAGTGCCTGACCCTAGGAATACAAGGATAAATGAATAGTGTGTGCCATCCAAAAGCTCACAGTCTGAGGAAGAAGGAAAAAAAAAACAAAAAGAAAAAAAATTAAAATTACCACTGATATCGAGCCTTTCTGTATCGGTTTTCAGAACTGTAAAAGATAGGAATGTTTAGCCCTTTAACAGATGAGAAAACTAAAATCAGAGAAGTTAAGAGGATGCATTGTCATGTATCCCTTGAGTAAGGAAATAAAGATTACCATCTTGGTCTCAGGGACGCCAAAACCCAGGCTCTTTCTTCTGTGTGATGCAGCCTACGATTTGTTGTGAATCTTTAACAAAGTAAGCACATTTCACCACAGATTTAAATTTAAATTGCAAATCACTTAACCGGGAAGGAAAAAAAGCCCAGAGAAACCTACAGATTAAACCATTAAAATCATTATCATAATAATACCACTTTACACAACCACTATTATTACACATCTGTTATCTCCTTCCCTTGACAACAACTGTGTGAGGTAGGAAGGGTGGCAGATATTATTATTTGGATTTCACAGAAAATGAAGTAAGACTCTGGGCTATTAATGGAAGGTAATGTGGTAGGGGTGAAATTTATTGACTTAAGGAAAAAGATAACCTTTTCTTGCAGTAACTATCCCTAACTAACTGTGAGACTGTGGAAAAGTCAACTAACTAACGTTTTTAGGCCACAATTTGCTCATCTGTAAAAGTAGAGGGTCCAGACATTTCATCTTTACGTTAAGGGACCTTCAGTTCTGACATGTGATGAATCTGCAAGCTAGTATATGCCTTCATTAGAATAGAATCTACCTTCTGTTCCAAAGTTTTCTAGGATTTCACTCTGCTTGTTAATATAAAACTGTATGGAAACTTCCTGGTTTCCTGGGCATAAAGTTTGGTCATATAAACAATTTAATCTTTAATCCAATCTATTTTAAATTATAAGTAGACCATGCTGATTAAAAGGTAACTGAATAATCCTTGCCGGTTAGAAGCAAGGAACCTACATGTAAATTAGAGTGGGTAAAGGAACACTGGAGAAAAATCTAGATGAACGTAACATGAAAAACACAGAGAAGTGATAGCATTATATGATCGCATCACAGACTTCCTGGTCAGAAGGATACTTTTCTAGTGCAGGCCACAAAATTATCAGGGCAGCTCACATCTTAGTGTTAGGGATTTTAGTCTCAAAGTATCCACAGAAGCTCTCGTTCCTCAGAAAGCAACACACTGACAATTTCTTGACCAGCCTTGCTGATAATTTCATTTCCCAGAAGGCAGAGTAAGCAGTAAGGGGAACTCTACTCTGGACCCAATTCTGACAGAAACCAGTAGGTAAAATAAAATGATTGGAACCTTGGGGAAAAGCAACCATGCGCTCTTGCAGTTTGATTTAAGCAGTGTTCTGCCTATGCAAACACAAATGATTCTAATGAGCAAGAAAATGGGGAGGAAACTAAAGAAGCCAGTATGCTGCACAGGGAGCTACTGACAGGCGCTGAATTTCAAACAGCATGTGCAGAAGATGGTAAAAGGGGACACATAATCAAGCACAAATATGTGAAGGTAGCATAGACCTATAAAAATAACATCAGCAATACTAAAGCACAAAATGAGCTGCGGCTTGTGAGAGAGAGCAAAGAGAACCAAAAATGATCTCCTTAGCATGAAACAAGGAATAAAATCCATACAGGAGCAGGCCCATTTTCTAAAGTTGAAAATGCAACATTCATTCATGAAAAAGAGAAAGCAAAATGTCCTTACTCCTTTATGTTTCTTCCCTGCTGGTTCATTCATCTCTGTTTACACGTCACCTATTCAGAGAGGACCTGGACCACCCTTTCTAAAATAATTCTCTCTGACATCCTCTAACCCTTAAATTTTCATTCCTCTAATCACTGACTGCCATTATTTTACATACTTAAGCTACTTCTTTCTGCTGTATTAGGATGTAAGCTCTATGAGTGCAGGGACTTTGATTTGTTCAGTACAGTATCTCCAGGCCTTGTATGAACCAAGTACTATTCAATAAATATTTGTTCAATGAATGAAGTCAGACCACTAGACATTGGCTAAAAATGGAGAGGCAAAATAGGTAAGGGGATTATAATATAGGTGACATTTATTGAGTCCCTAGTAGGTGTCATACACTCAGTATTTAGATGTATTCAAGCATGCCTTATATCGGGTTGAATAGTTTGTCCCAGATCACACAACTAGAGAAGTATAGACCTAGGATTTGAATCAAGATAGTTAAGTCTATGGTCTGAGTACTTTACCTGTATGCTATACTGGGAGACCCTGACTAGTCTAGCTGACAATATGCCTCGTGACCTTTCTGAATTATTACCAGAGACTTCTAAGTGAGATGGAGTATTTAGCTGATTACTTTTGAGAAAATACAGTACAGGGGATAAGAGAAGAATACTTTATGTTCAAAAAATTGCAGAGTCTGCAAACTTCAGATCCATGAAACTTATGTTGTATGGGGGGAGAATAGCCTAGATCATACTTATAAAAGATAATTTTGTGCACATTTTTAAAAAGTGGTTATTAGGAAAAAGTGTAAATTCAACACGAATAAGCTATTCAGCCCAATTTTATATGTTCTGTTCTACAAAGTTAATAAATTGGTATATCAAGGCACTAGCTATTTGGATTCTAAGCAAGTCATTTAATAAGGTCTTTCTTTATAACCTTGTGGACCAGATGGAGAAATACAGGTTTAGGGATAGTACTATTATGTGTTTTCATATCTGGCTGAATGATCACACCCAATGGCAATTTTAATGAACCTGTATCAGCCTGAAGGAGGGTTTGTCCAGTGATATACCACAGGCCTTTGTCTCTGGCCTTGTCTAATGTGAACATATTTATCAATGACTGAGATAAAACCATAAGAAGGCATTCCTATCAAAAATCAGTTACATGAGATAAGGAAGGTGAGTAAATACACTGGATTACAAGATTAAGATCTGAAAATTCTTAACAACTAAAAGATGAACAAAATCCAACAATATACAATTTGGTTGGAATAACTGTGAAGTCCTGCCTTGGGACCAAAACAACAACTACCTAAATTCGATTTGAGGGATATATGACGTAGTAACAGTACTCATGGGAAAATAGAGGAGCTTTACTTGGCAGTGAATCAATGGTATAATATGGTTACAAGAAGGATGGGGGAGGGGGAGGAAAAGGAGAAGAGGAAGAAGAACAAGAAGAGAAGAAAAAGATGAAGAAATAATTTGGCTGCATTAATAAATTTAAGATGTGCATAGAATAATGGGGGACATAATCTGACTAACTTCGAGCTGTTCAGATTACCATGCTCAGTTCTGAGAGCTACATTTTACGGAAGACATGAATGAAAAGATTCGAAAACTTCTAGTATTTAGCAGGCTGCATGGTAAAGGGACTTAAAACCATCTCATATGAGAAAAGGCTGAAAGAACTGAGGAACTTTTAGCCTGAAAGTTGTTATATTTGATAGCTATATTGGAATACTGTAAACATAATAATAATAATTTGAATCATTATTCATCACTTATTATTCGCTAGGCACTGTGCTAATCATTTTACATTAATTAATGCTAGCCACAACCCCAATAGTGGGTTCTGGTTATAGATTAGAAAACTGAGACTGAGAGAGATTAAGTAACATACCCAAGGCCATAAACGCTAGTGAGTGATAATGCTTCCATTTGTACCCAAGTCTATCTTTCTCCAGGACTGCCCACTTATCCTCTACAGCAGGCTCCCCCCAATAGATACAAACTAAATTGTATTATGTATGTGTGTGTATGTTTACATATGATAAAGTTATGTGAAATAACAGAGAATCAAAACTATTTACAGTATTAAAAAACTGGAAATAGATACATCAAAATTTTAAAAGTGATTGTTTTCGATACTGGGAATATAGCTATTTCCTTCTTTTGTCTACTTCTTTTAATTTTCCAGATCTTCTTTACTAAGCCTATCCTAGTTTTATAAAAATATCACCTATATTATTTAATTAAAAAAATTATTATGTGAAAGAGAGATTAGCTTTATTCTGAATTGTCCAAAGAGGCTGAATTAAGATGCTGCAAGATACAATGAGGCATATTTCAGTTTAAAAACAGAACCTCTTGTAGTCAGAAATTTTCAAAGATGCAATATCTTGATAGAGGAAATACTGATTTTCCTGTTCGTGGAGATGCTAACCCAAGTCTGAAAACACTAAAATTTTATTGTTCTATGTGGTTAAATAAGCCAAGGACTAGGTAGTTAATATATCACTGGTTAATATATCACTTCATACTGAGGTCTTTCAGACTGCTTAAGGGGTCTTATTTTATAAGTACTTTTAATAAAATATTTGTGTAATGAATACATGAATGTATACATTTAGAACAGGAAAAGTAGACCATGGATAATATTATTTTTTGTACCAGCCTTTTCACAAAGTATGCACAGGTAGTAAAGACTGTACTGAAAGGTCACGCTCATTTGTTTGTTCAAGTTCCAAGGTACTCCTGGCTGTTGACATCTGAGCACAGAATAAGTGGTCCCTCCAGGAAGCTTCATTTGGGCATGACCTCTTCTCACACAGTCTACCTCTCTGCCTACATTCCAGGCTCTTGCAAGTATCCCTCCTTTTTTTAAAAAAAAACAAAAAAAACAGGACTTCTATTAACTAAACTGAAAACTCCACAAAATCGGGAATCATGTCTGTTTTGATCCTCTTATACTATATAATGCTTGATATAATAGACACAAAACAAGTATCAATAGAATTAATCAGTTTGGCAGATATATTCAGCAAGTTTTTCTTTTGTTATCTAAGTATGGTTAGAAAGAGCTCCTTTGATTTCAAGTATAGACTAACAGCAGAGTTTATCTCAAAGGATTGCCATTATTTGTTATCTTTTTCTAGATTCCTGTTTCCTATCTGTGAGTAGATACAAAGACCCACTGCTTTAGGCCTTGAAGCTGTTTTTTTAAGTAAGAAAAGCAGTATGATTTTTCTTTTCAGAGTATAAAGTTGTTAAATTTTGCCATATGATAGGTGTATGAATTAAGTTTACAATATGGAGGTCTAGAGAAGAATTTGAGACTTTACTTCCTTTTTTCCAAGGTGAACTCTAAACCCACTTTTCATTTGTGTTCCTACCACACAATTTGTATCAATACGAAAACGGCCAGGCCACAAAATAACTATAGGAGAAGCAAATGTTTCTGCCAGTTCTTTCATATAGTTGGAGACTGTAGTGACGAGGACATCCTAGTTCTGAAACTTGCTTAATCAGTTTCACTGTGCACAGACTGGATAGGCTTCATTTATTCTTACTATTATACATATTAAAGTATCTTCATAACATTTTTGTAGCTTCTCTGGGTACGGACATACTTACAATAAATATAGGCCTTCAACAGGAAAATTCCTGAAATGCATCATCAATGTAAAAGAATAACCACTCTACTTTAAAAAAGTGTAAGTAGATTTATTATTCAAAAAACACTGTGATAATGAAAGGCACAGTAAGAAATACAGGACAAAAGGCCGAGGTAGGAAGTTTTGAGGAAGATATCACATGACCATTAATAAAAAGATGGGCAAATAAAAGTAACAGTTGTCCATTACTTATATGATCAACTTAGGAACATATTAAAAATACCAATTTCTAGCCCACAAGCCTGTAGATTCTGAATCAACAGATATGGTCTGGGGCCTAAAAATCTGTAATTAAAAAATGCCACCCGGGCTTCCCTGGTTGCGCAGTGGTTGAGAGTCCACCTGCCGATGCAGGGGACACGGGTTCGTGCCCTGGTCCGGGAAGATCCCACATGCTGCAGAGCGGCTAGGCCCGTGAGCCATGGCCGCTGAGCCTGTGCCTCCGGAGCCTGTGCTCCGCAACGGGAGAGGCCACAACAGTGAGAGGCCCGCGTACCGCAAAAATAAATAAAAAAAAATGCCACCCCAAATTCTGATGCACAGCCAGGTTTAGGAACCATAGACTATATACTAAGGATAAGAAGAGAGTACAGAGTAGATTTCATTCTCAACAAATTCACAATCTAGTGACCAACATGACTATGAATGCTTGAATTAGAATGATGAGGAGCTACTGGTTATTAGAATATTTCAAATAAGAAAAACACAGCCTAAATTAAGGTAGTAATAGTGAAAACAAAGAGTAGAGCAGACATTTGAAAGAAATCTTATGGGTAGATTTGACAGACAGGGTTATTTCTTCTGAGAACTCTCCCTGGCTTGTAGATGGCCATCTTCTCTCTATGATGTCTTCATGTCATCTTCCTCTCTATGTCTTCATGTCATCTTCTTAAAAGGACACCAGTCATATTGGATTAGGGCTCACCCCCAATGACTTCATTTAACCTTAATAACTTCTTTAAAGACTATCTGCAAATATAGTCATATTTTGAGGTCCTGGGGGTTTGGACTTCAACACATGAATTTTCGAGGGACATAATTCATCCCTTAACAACTAACTAGAAATAAAACAGACCAGCCAGGTCCTTAACATAGCATAAAATGCTCAATAATTGTTACATTCATCCCTTACATTTCAGTCCTTTCCTTTTCCATTCAGGCTATGTAAAACCTCAAGTAGAAAGTAACCGCAAAGTAGTATTACATGCAGAAAGGCCTTCTAGATACCAGAAGTTTAACTGTCTAGATACCAGAAGTTTAACTGTCCAAATACTAGTGGTCCTAAACCTTGTCATAAGGAATAATCTTAGGTAATCCTTACTCTGACCTTTCTCGGGAATAAATCAGAGGCGAGAGGTATGTTCTGGTCCAGGCAGGGCTTCAAAAAAATTCACCCAGGAACTCTTCCCAATTCCCTTCCCTTATGGTGGAAAAGGTATTAAAGGCATTATTCATCCATCACCTCCTATGACTATCAGCATGAAGGAAAACCATCTCCGAATTTAATTTTCCTTATATAAAGGTATCAGGACTATTTTAGTTGCAAGTTACAGAAACAACTCAAATAAGCTTCAGCAAAGGCAATTTACTGGTTCATAGATCCCTAGAAAGTTTAATAACTAGAATTAAGGTTCCGAATCAGTCTTCCCTGGGATTCATCAACCAGTATATTCTCTCTTTGCCTAAGAGTCTGTTCTATGATTCCAGTTTATAAAATCACAAGGACAGACTATGACTGGCTCAGCTTTTGCCAAGTGCCCAACGTAAGACCAATCAGAGGTTCAAGGTTAAATGAGAAGACAAATTCTTTTTAAAATTTTCAAAACACAAATGTAAAGAAAGTTCTTGAAAAAGAAACACTATACTCGGGAATTCCCTGGCGGGAATTGGTTAGGGCTGTGGTTAGGGCTCAGTGGTTAGGGCTCAGTGGTTAGGGCTCAGCGTTTTCACTGCTGAGGGCTCAGATTCAATCACTGGTGAGGGAACTAAGATCTCACCAGCCACACGGCATCCAAAAAAAGAAAAAGCAAAAAAAAAGTCCTAGAGATACTCTGATAATTTATAATATATTTATCATTTTGAGCATTTAGCTAAAAGGAATCTATCTAAAAATACTAAAGATTGAAAAAAAAGATTCTATATTATAGACAGCAATATATTACATAGACAGAAATATATTATTTTTAGCCTAATACAATATTTACAATTATACTTGTTCATTTAAACTAAACAGAAAAGTACCTATTCTTAGTTCTAATTTTGTTGTTGTTGTTGTTCACTGCAGTTCTTATAGCTTGAAAGTTAAATGTCAAGATCAAACTCTATTTTAGTGTAACTAGGTTTAGCTTAGCAAGTTAAAACTTGATTATATTGTTAATTTCTAATTTTATAGAAAAGAAGGGTTTACATGTTATTTTGAGGAAATCAAATGTTAAAAAATAATTTAATTTTTAGATATAGTTTTATGGTCAACAAGAATGGGAATAAAAGAGAAGGGGACACAAAAGAATGATAATGGCAATTTCAATATTTGAAGTCTTTGTGGGTCTAATTCTGCTTTTTATCTTTTTTTACCTGAGTCCTGCTCATTTTTTCTTTGTTGTTTTTGTTTTTTTTACAGTGTTTTTGTGATTTCTGATTGTGGGCTTGTTGTACTCATGGAATTTTATCTGTAAAAATTCTTGGAGAGATGGAATAAAGTTAGGCTCTCCAGAGGGGATTTTCTTTTGATTCTGCCAGGCACAAAAGGTACAACTAGGGACAAGTTTAAGCTAAATTTCTTATCTTGGAGTCTTTAGACCACTGAGATTATAAAATTCTTGCCGGAAACAGTAATGTCAGTTTCTGATTATGATTTTTCAAGGGAGAATTTTTTTCTCTTTAGTTATGCATTTAAGACTTGTAATTTACCTTGCAGTCCTCTGTGGGATGGATTTATTTGTAGATCAGGTTAACAATGAGGATATAGCCATTTTGTATTCTAGCACTGAATCCTGGGCTTTGTCATTTTCCCCTTGTGCCAGCAAGGACATGAAAAGTGAAATTCATGTTCACCCCACTCAGTAAATGTCCTTAGAGTGAGAAATACTTCAGTTCTTAGCAATCCTTTGTGAGAAAAATCATATTTTCCTCTAAATTAATGTAGGAAAAAACACTTGATAAAATTCAGCATTCTCAAAGATTAAAAACAAACTAAAAACAAAGCAAACTAAAAATAAAAAGAAAATTTCTAACTTGATAAAGGATATCTACAAAAAAACCTACAACTTTTTTTTTTTAACTTTTTTTTTTTTTTAATATTTATTTATTCATTTGGCTGCACCGGGTCTTAGTTGTGGCATGCGGGATCTTTGGTTGCAACATGAGAACTCTTAGTTGCGGCATGTGGGATCTACTTCCCTGAATGGATCGAACCTAGGCTCCCTGCATTGGGAGCACAGAGTCTTAGCCACTGGACCACCAGGGAAGTCCAAAAAACCTACAACTTAATGTTGAAATGTTCAAAGCATTTTATTTTAAAAATCAGGAATAAAGAAAGTTGTCTACTATTACAATTTCTATATAGTACTGAACTAGAGGTCTGGTTGGTGGAGTACACAAGGAAAAGATGAAAGTATAAGAACTGGAAAGGAAGAAATAAAGCCTGGCATTACTAACAGAAGTTAGATTGCTTATATAGGAAATCCTAGAGAAAATACAGATAAATTATGATAATTAATAAGAAAGTTTTGAAGATTTGTTGAATAAAATAAAAAATTATTTTTATTTCCATGTGTCTCATACATTAGAAACTATCACTACACAAAAGAAATTATTGGAAGATATAATTTTAAAATATTTTATTAAAAAGTATTTAGAGAGAAATATAACAAATTTATGGGAGAAATAAAATCTTTTTGAAAAAACATTATAGAAAATCTAAACAAATGGAAAAGTAAACCATATTCTTGTATTGGAACACTAAAATTTATAATACAAGTATAAGTTCCCTTCAGATTGATCTGTAGATTTTAAAATATTTCAATCAAATTTTTTGCATATGTAGGAGGTGGTATTGACAAGCTTTTTCCAAGACTTATATAGAAAAGTAAAGGGCCACAGGAACAAAGGAATTCTTGAAGAAGAATAGAAGAACTTACCAAATTTTTACAGTTATTATAAAATTCTAATAATTTTAGCAGTATAATATTGGTAAAGAGGTAGAGTAAAACACAGACCCGAAAATTAGATTATAAATACGGTATATGGAAACTTGATTCATGAAAAGTTTGACTCTGAAGATCAGCAAGGAAAGCATAAACTATTCAATACATGGTGCTAAGACTATGGTTTCTAGTTTTAATAATTTATTTCTGCCTTACATCATAAAAAACAATTTTTCAGGGCTTCCCTGGTGGCGCAGCGGTTGAGAGTCCGCCTGCCGATGCAGGGGACACGGGTTCGTGTCCCGGTCCGGGAAGATCCCACATGCCGCGGAGCGGCTGGGCCCGTGAGCCATGGCCGCTGAGCCTGCGCGTCCGGAGCCTGTGCTCCGCAACGGGAGAGGCCACAACAGTGAGAGGCCCGCGTACCGCAAAAAAAAAAAAAAAAAAAAAAAATTTCAAATTGATTAAAGACTTAAATGTAAAAAGCAAATGTTAAAACACAGAAGATAAAGGGTAAGATTTCTTAAGTGGAAAATGTAAAAAATAAGCAAAACTGGAATGTTTGCTAAGTTTAACTGCATTAAGATTAAGAGCTCTGTCCATGAAAGGGCACCTTAAAAAAGTGAAAAAACAATTCATGAACTAGAAAAGGACATTTGTCACACAAATAAAGAAGAATGGATTAGTATATGTATTACCTAAAATTCATTTTTTAAAAATTGTTTAAAAGGAATCAGTACCTCATAGAATAGGAGGCTGTAATTGTCAATAATATGAGAAAAGATACACAATCTTATTAGTAATCAAGGAATTGAAAATTGAAACTCTGAGGAGTTGTTATTTCACCTTCACAAAATTGATAAAAAATTTTAAAGTATCTGACAATATTAGGTGCTGACAAGAATGCAGATCTATTGGAACATTGACATTTATAGTCCTGGGAGGGGTATAACATTGATACTTTGAACAACAGTTAGCAATTATCTAATAAATTTGAAATTTTCCATACTCCATGACTCAGCAATTTCACTTTCAAGCATATATTCTAGAGCAAAGTTTCTCAGCCTTGTACTATTGGCATTTTAGTTCAGATAATTCTTTGTTGTGGGAGCCGTCTTGTGCCTTATAGGATGTTTAGGGCATCCCTGGCCTTTACTTACTAAAAACCAGTAGCATGCTCCAAGTTATGATAACCAAAAATATTTCCACACATTGCCAAATATTCCTCAGGGCAAAATCACTCCAGGTTAAGAACAACTTGCCCTAGAGAAATTTTTGTACCTATCCATTTGTACATGTTAAAGAATGTTCATAGCAGGACTATGTGTAATAGTAAAAAGAAAACATAAAGAACTGAAGCAGCCCCAAAATTCATCAACATTAAAGGGGAGAAATAAATTATGTCATAAAATGGAATACTATACAACAGTGTAAACTAATGGATTATAGTTATGTGCAGTAAATGGTTGAAACTCAAGACTTAATGTTGAATGAAAAAGTAACTTTCATTTACATATTATTGCAAACATGTAAACCAATTTGTATGTTTAGGGATGCAAATACATGAGACAAAACTACAAGGGAAAACAAGGGAGAGAGAAAATTTAGAACAGTGTTTAACTCGTTGAAATGAGGGTTAAGTAATTGTAGAAGGGAAACAGGGAACTTAAGTATTTTTGATTTGTTACTTATTATGTATCTGAAATTTTACTTTTTAGCTACTAAATATCAAAAAAAAATTTTTTAAAGGAAACAAGTTTTTGTTTTGTTTTTTTTTCTTTTTTGCGGTATGTGGGCCTCTCACTGTTGTAGCTTCTCCCATTGTGGAGCACAGGCTCTGGACGCGCTGGCTCAGCGGCCATGGCTCACGGGCCTAGCCGCTCCACAGCATGTGGAATCTTGCCGGACCGGGGTATGAACCCACGTCCCCTGCATCGGCAGGCTGACTCTCAACCACTGAGCCACCAGGGAAGCCCGGAAACAAGTATTTTAACCTTACAAACTGTGTAAAACAATTCAGTAACACCCCAGAAATATATTTTTTAAATTTATTTAGTAATTTTAGTTTATATATTTGATTGGTATGTTTATATATTTGAAATAATTTTAGAAGCCAATTTAGAATATTGCTTAGGAAAATTCGGTGGTTAAAACAAAACGGATTAACCATTCATCAAGAAAGACATTCTGTCTTCAAAGACAATGGCTACTAATAGATAACATATTTAACTTACTGCTTTAAAAGCAGGGCTTTTTTTTTTTTTTCTTAAATAGGATAATCTAATGGCAGTAATCAGCGCACAGAGTGAACTCCCTCTTGTAAAAAGCGCATCAATTGTTTTTCCTAATTAAGATGAATATTATTCCTGTGAAATGAACCAAAAAGTTGTTTGAAACCGGAAATCCCAAAAGAGATCTATAATCTAGAAGGATAATTGCATGCAATTTTAATTGAAAGAAAAGGAGAGGCCTGTTTTTATCTTTGCTTTTTTCAAAACCTTGAAAGTAATCAACCTGTTGTCCAATTAACAATGTTTTAATATTACTATCAGCTGACCTAAAAATGGACATTTGATATATTGGAAACAGTTGTAGAATTTTTAAAAATAAATGGCAAAATGACTACTGGCTACAGTTAAGTCCAACATGGCACTTTTATCTTTAATGAAATAAAGTTACAAATTTTTATTAATATCCCCAGAAATAAAGTGTATTTTATTGTTGATTAAAGATTAGGTGCTGTGACTATTCACAGAAATATGCACTCAAACTTTGTTCATTGTGGATGAGAGGAAACATCTATTTTGTTGAAATGTAAATTACACTGAGAAATTTTCTTTATTTAAATTGTCATTTATCTCCAATCTGTTAAAGATTTTTGGTAATGCTGAAGATTTATTCTGTTCAGTTTTAATAGATACATGTCAACAAAATATATATTTACATTTCAACTCATTTCACATAGTAATTCAGAACTTTGGCTGCTTATTTAAATTTGCACACTTATAAGTCAGAAAGAAATAATTTGAATAAGCAGATATATTATTTATCCAATAATTTGTTACATTGACCCTGCTCTTTGTTATGGACAGGAGGTTAATTTTGTTTGCTTTCTAAAATGTCATGTTATGTTAGTTGTACTAAAGATGTTACATAGTGGATGCAAAAAATAAAATAATAAATTAAAATTTTTGATTCCTGGTATTTCAGTTTAGCATCTTGGCAGCATAAACCTATTAGAAATATATATTTCCATATTCAAATAGGGATGAATTTGGCTCCCCATTCTTTAGAAGGGGCTGATGTTAGATTTTCTCTCACACACTAAATATAGTGGTACCTCATTCAAGGTGAGAAAATTCAGGTTAAATTTCTAAGTACGTTTTTTAAATTTTTTAAAATTTTTTAGATATTGTTGTCCAGATGCAGTGTATGTAGTTTCAGTTTTTTTTTTTTTTTTAATTTATTTATTTATTTTTGGCTGTGTTGGGTCTTTGTTGCTGTGCGCGGGCTTTCCCCAGTTGCGGCGAGCAGGGGCCACTCCCCAATGCCGTGCGCGGGCCTCTCATTGTGGCGGCTTCTCCGGTTGCAGAGCACGGGCTCTAGGCGTGTGAGCTCAGCAGTTGTGGCTCACGGACTCCAGAGCACAGGCTCAGTAGTTGTGGTGCACGGGCTTAGTTGCTCCGCGGCATGTGGGATCTTCCCGGACCAGGGCTCAAACCCGTGTCCCCTGCATTGGCAGGCGGATTCTCCACCACTGCGCCACCAGGGAAGCCCTCTAGGTACGTTTTAAAAATAGTAATATGGAAAGAATATCAGCAAAATACACAGTATATAATCTCTCATTTACAGTATATAATTTGAATTGATATAAGTGAATTTTGCAAATAAATGAAATTTACCCTTTTAATCATTAAAACCTTTTTCATTTTAACAACTCCCAAATCGCCCAATATTATCTTTTGCTCTGTATAGTAAGTTTAAGGATATATTATTTCATTGTAAAATTCTAGGGCTAGAAAGGAATTTAGATTTTATTAAAAATCTTCCAGTATGACTGCTCAATTTAACAGATCAGGAATTTTGAACCCAAGTGTATGATATGTCTTACTCAATATCATACAACTAATCTTGGTTCCTCAGTTCTTACTGGTGGTGAATAGGTGTGAAAAGCCTCTAGCTTTTCAATGTGTTCTTCTCTGGTCCCTCCCAACTTTGCTAGTTTGCCTTCCAGTTTGTGAGCTAGACAATCAGAGAACCAGTTCTGTCATAATTTTATGCAGACTGAGAACAAGTAAGATGGAAGTGAGGACCTGGGAAGCATTAATGTGAACTGTATTAGATCCTTACTGGAGCACCTCTCCCTCCCTAAAATGTCTTCTAAAATTATTGGCTTATTTCCAGATAAGTTGCTGGACACGTGAGATGTAATTACAATTGATATTTTAATGCTGAGTTTACAATGTATGATAAATTACTCTTGAGAAGAAATCTTTAATCTCAAAAATATTTGATTATTTGCGTTATTTATTATGCTTACTATAATATGATTTATTAACATTATTTTAGGTTAAAACCACCTCTTCTGCTAACATACTTTGTTTTCTCTTAATCTTGGATCTTAAAATAAGTCTGCACATTCAAGTTGCAAAGATGACAATTGGTTGTAGCTGGGTAAATTACACAGTAGATTTTAGATCAAAGTTTTCTGCTGTTACTAACTAGTATGATCTACTGACAAAGTGTGAGTTTATTTTAAAAGGTTTACCTTCATATTTTGGCCTTTTCCTATGTAGATTTTTCCTTCTTCTGAAAAAAGTTCATAAAACACCAAATTCTTATATGCTAAAAACCAATGTGAAGCTGCAGATCTTTTTATTTCAGTTTAAAAAGGTTTATTTTTTTCACACATATGCCTGAATTATAGGAGTGCTTCTGTATTAGAGTAAAGTTAATAAAAGTAATAGCTTCAACCTGATTTTAAATCCTTCATTGTTTTATTGTATAATTTTAATCAATTAGTCTTCAATTTGTATTTTTAGTTCCTTATGGGATTAGGAAGGTTTGGGAGGTTTCTGTTTTCTTTTTTAATTGTATAAGATCATTTTGGTTATGCAATTGGCACAAAGAGGTATTTCCTCAACTGTATGTATACATATATTTCATTAATAATAATATACTGTTTTGAATAGCCTGTTATTCAAATAATGCTTTTATTCGGATAAGAATAATAATACATATTTATTATAGGAAATTCAGAAAATTAAGAAGAAATGAAGACTACTGAACTACCTATGTTCCCACTGTTTGTGTGCCTTTTGTTAGTCTTTTTTCTAAGCCTACAGTATGGTCCCAATTGTCTCTCCTCTCGATACACAAGCACAAATGCGCACAACATATAATGTATTTATAATGTGTTCTGCTTTTTCACTTAACATAGCACTTTTCGATGATTGGTTTATTTCAAAGTGATTTTTTTCTACAGTGAGAAATTCCTTCTTTTTATAGGGAATATGCAAGAACCACTGGGGGGAAGAACTTTGTAGGAGACAGTAATAACTTGTTAAGGAATATCATTTTACATGGACCTTTCCCATTCAATAAGATTGATTTTTATTGTTGTTTAAATTGTAAAGAGGTTATGATTAAGACTAAATTTAATATTACCATTTCAAGTCATAAAAACATAAAGACAACAAAACTATGAGTTTAGACAAAATCATACAGTAGCTAGCTTGCCTTGGAGACATGATATATACTTTTAGAAAACAAACATTTTAAAATTCACAGATGCTGCAAAGCCCTGGTCAAACATAGATTACAATCAGTTTTTATGTAACAGTAAAAATTCCAAAGGACTCTTACCCACCCACTCTCAATATGTATCACAGATATGCTGCTTCTTTTTGCTCACAGAATGTAAACCACATTTATTTCTATATCTGTGTGTATTTTAAAATAAATTACCGCAGAAAACAAAATAGGGAGTACACTGTGTTCAAATGCAAACCAACAGAGAAAGCAAAAACCTTATATTCCCTCTGAAGAGCCTGTAGCATGGTTGGTGAGAATTTTGGAATGCTTATAGAATTTGAATGCGGTATCCATTTATTTCAAGAGTATATGCTACCTTATAATTATCAGATCGTTCAATACATTTAGCAAATGATACTCCACTTTCATTATAACAATTCACTTTTTCTTGTTTGTGTTCAGTACTATCAAATATAAAAAGAGCTCTGTACTTACCATTCAGGGAAAGATGAAATTTATCATTGTTCCATAAATACTCTGGAAAGCAAAGAAAATATTATTATTTATTGTATCTCCATCCACAGGGATCCTAACTGTCAAATGTAATGCAACAGCACCAAAATAAAAATGAAGTAAATCTATTGCAGAAAACACAAATCAGTGTTCTAAGAATTCTTGAATGTGTATTACATGCCTTTGGACAGAGCTACTTTAGGATTAAACAACTGTTGTGATAAGTACTTTCAAAGTTAGGAATAAAACATTTTATTTTCCCCCCAAAATATTATTGGATTAAGAGAATACTGTCAAAAGTTTTTTTTTTTTTTCTTTCTCCCCTTTAGCTCAGTTGAATTTTTCATTGATAACAGATAGGACAGCTATACTTAAAACTCTTTAAGGAAAATTGAGGGGCATTTTACTTTCTTGAAGTCAGCATTAATGACAATTGCATCTATTTATATGCAAGTACATTTCCTTTTTGGAATCTTGAACTGAAAATCTGATGTAGGAGCTGAAAACAGAATTAAGAGTCCAAGCTCTTATTTTTCCACACTAAATAAGTGATAATAAAGAGCTACATTTTTCCTTATTGTTTTCTGTTGATTAAAAACAGGTTTTAATTGCATCACATGGTAAGAATTAGAACAAATTTGTATTTTGAAAAGGTATATACGTTCTTAAATTTATTCTGTCCTTTAAATTTTTAAAATTAACATTGACTTTCACAATTAATAATTAGTACAAAATAACCTTTCTTAGTGTCAATAGTTCTAATATATGTATACATATAGCTGATTCACTTTGTTGTACAGCAGAAACTAACACAACATTGTAAAGCAATTATACTCCTATAAAGATATTTAAAAAAAAAAAGGAACTTGTCAGGATGTAAGAAAATATGCTTTTCTCATATCCTGATATATAATGTCATTACATATTGGTCATTTTCTGTTCCTTTATGTTTTTGTAAGAATCATAACCTTAATCTAGAGAAAAACACACAGAGTACATCTCCCTCTGCTAAAACTAGATGATAGCATAAATAACATATGCAGAAAAGGGATTTACTTTAATTTTTGGATAATGACATTTCAGATCCTTTAATTTTTTTTCGAATAAAGTAATCCTGACTAAAAATTATAATGTGTTAGTGTCACTTGAAATCATTATTTCCAAGAAAGATGATGTTTCAGTAAATGAAAATTAGTGAAAATTTCAAATGACAAATACTGACAAAATTTACTGACTTTTCGCTGGAGGATAAAATTAACATTTGAAAGGTGTCCTACTTAGTTTTTCACATAGAAAATATCTTATTTTTTAGACTTTTTTTTTTCCCAGTACGCGGGCCTCTCACTGTTGTGGCCTCTCCCGTTGCAGAGCACAGGCTCCGGACGCACAGGCTCAGCGGCCACGGCTCACGGGCCCAGCCGCTCCGCGGCATGTGGGATCTTCCCAGACCGGGGCACGAACCCGTGTCCCCTGCATCGGCAGGCGGACTCTCAACCACTGTGCCACCAAGGAAGCCCTTTTTAGACATTTTTAATCTAAAGAAACGTTTGGGTAGTAAATGTGGAAGTCTGACATTCTGTAATAATTGAGGAATTCTCCCCACAAGCATAGTTTCTCCTAAGAAAGCTGTTTTTCATATTTAATTATAAATATTAATAATTTATTTAAATTTTTTTGTATTTATTGATTTTTAATGAAAGATATTCAAGGGAAAATTTTAGACTTAGAAATACTTTATTGTGTGTAGTGCTTATTTCTGAAGAATTATTAATACAACTTTTGATATTATAGCTTATATTTATAATTACTAAACTGCTAAAAAAAAAAATGTCAAAGTATTTTTAAGCATCAGCTCCTGAAGAGGGCAGCACGTTCTAGATATTATTGAATTTCAAGCTCAAATATGACAGCTTTGGCTTTAGTATACTTTTTTTTAAGAACTAGAGGGGGAAAAAATGGATTTTTTTTTTATAGATGTCTACTCCCATGATACAATAAACCAGCAGAAATTCTAGGCAGCTGCAGACCAAGGTCAAAACTGTATTTGATTATTACAAAAGAACATTCAAATTAGACACCTAAAGCAATGTATTTAGAAAGGGAACAACAAAATACTAGTAAGGAGACTTTCCATGAGGAATGTGTTTTATCTTAATACTGCAGATAACTTTTCCTATTGGCAGTGCATTGACTGTCAAAACTACTAAAGGGGTTAGATTTAATTATCTCACTTCTTGCACATTTCATCTCAATTGCTATGGCAACATTCAGTTGCCTCAGCAGCAATGCACACTTTAATCAGATATTTCCTCCTCATTTCTCTATGAGCCAAAACTGTGTAGTCAAATTTACAACCAAGTCCTGATAAATCTGATAACACTTCTTACAATTTAATGGCAACTTGCCTCCACCCACACATATAAATATTTTCAGAGAGGTTTGTAACTATTGGACAAGTATAAGACTTGATAAGAACATACACTTGGACTTTCCTACTTCATTGATATTTCTTTGCTATTTCTGCCACTATTCTTTATTAGTTTTTTACAAATTCAAAACTCACTCCAGCAAGTCACTAACGTGGGTCACCTGACCTCAATAGGAGAGCTGATGAGTAAACAACCTCCAACATTCAGATGTCAACCCTCCTCAAAAGCCTATTGAATTATTTACCTTTTAACTGAACATACTTTGAATTGGCACATCAAAGAGGCTTTTTCTATTTCTTGAAAGCAGGTAAAAGAAGGAAAGAAAATAATTCAAGACAAAGCAAAATCTGATATAGGAAGAAAACTGTAGGGTATCAGACTTAAATGGAGGGCCAAGCATGAAGAAAATTTGGTTAAGCTTCAGTAACGAAGCAACTTTAATGAGAAGTGAAAGCATGATGCATTAAATTGTTGATGTCACGTGGGTGAATATTAACCATCTACATTGTTGGACAAATCATCACTTTAGCATTTTGCAAAAGACTAGAGAAACTTTTGTGGGCAGACAAGGAATATCCAAACTGTCTTCAAGTCCGATTTAAAGTGTTAGCTTATTATATTTTTATAAATGTTTGGAATTTTTTTAAATAGTAACTTTTAATTTGATACTGTATAATAAAAATTATTTTAAACTGTGATTAAGCAGCAAAGTAATCCAAGGTCTTCCTAACAATTTTAGTGGCTGCTATAAATTTGTATTTAGATAACAAACATTTTATCCTGAAGTTGTGATAGTTCTTCGGTGAGAAATTTTATACCCGTAGCTGACAGTAATATTTCAGCATCATTTTTCAATCACCACTTTGTAGTGTCTAGTAAAATTTTCATTAATTGAGACCACCAAAAAGATGTTTTCTGTACCTGGTTCTACCAGTCCAACATTTTAATAGCAATTTCTAGATTGCATCTTATGTATTACAGACCACTAAACATAGCATTCAATCAAAACTTAACCAAACATAGAAAATATTCTGTAAAATACAAGTCATATATTTTGAACTTTGAGCTGATTATTAGCATATTATGTTTAAAATGTAGTTATTGAAAAGCTAACTTCTCATTAATGATGAAGTTTGGAAGCCGCATAACCTTAGGAATAGCTGAAGGAATAGATGTTTAAAAAGAGAAACCTATACAGGAGGGGAAGCATGAAACCTGTCTTCAAATATTTGAAAGTCTTATGTAAAGGAGACAGTGAGTGTCTTAGAAAGCTAAGACAAATGATACAAGTTCCAGAAAAGCAGATTCCAGCTCTCTATAAAGAAAAATTTAAAACAATTAGAATTACTTAAACAATGGCACAAACTATGAAGCCCCAAGTTCCTTGTCTAAGCATATTCCATATACTGTTTGCATATGAACCCTTTATTTTCTGTTGCTTGATTCTGGGACAACGTTGTAAAAATGTGGTAGAAGCACTCCACAAATTTGGATCTGGGAGTTCAGATGAGTCTTAATGAATTTTTCAAGTACCAGTGCTCTATATTGGTACGGAAACCTAGCAATGGTCTGCAAACAGCATATTCAGCAGGAAGTTTGCGAATCCTACTCTGGAGAAATGGTCTAAATGAGATAAACAAACAGTTCTTAGTGAAGCGCTATCTAAAACCTCCAGGGAGACATGTAAATTGGTCCTAATTGGCATTCCTTCAAGAATCTCAGTAGATGGCAGGGATTGAATAGAGGTGAAGAATGAGTTCCCCTTTCAGTCTTGACTTGGCTCTTCTACCTGAAGCTGGGGTGCTGCCAGACAAGGTGTACACCACTGCCTATGTTAGACTTGTTCTCTGGATGAAAGGAAGATTTTCGCATTATTCTCAAACTCTATATTCACTTAAGAAATAATAATTGCTCAATTAAGCGTCCAGAGCTTTTTTTCTGTACCCAGAGAAACTAAAAGTTAAAGAGAAAATTGCACGCCACGTGGGAATGCTCATTTTCAGCAAGATTGCTGAATAAGATAAAGTTGTAACCGATTTGAAGGTTATAAATATAACGAAGTTGTTGATTCTTGAGTCAAAGTAATGTTTACTTTTTGTGTAATACTAGATCCCGTAAAGTTTTAGTTTATGTTAGTTGGAAATAGTCTTTTTACTTAGATTTTGAAATTTCCTTGTGTGATCCTCTCTTGAATCACTTTGAAGGAACCAAGGGGCTCACAAAGGTCTTGCGTAGTATGTAACCTTTATGTACTCCAGTGCTGTTGTTTAGAGCATGAGACCTTTTGAAGAATGGCTGTCTACCAGAAGCATCTCTTTCTATCTAAAGAGCTGATGAGTTGTTTTGCAGCACCAAGAAATGCTAACTTGTATTTTTACACTCAAAGACTATGGGATGTTAGTACTTCATTAAGTATTTTATCTCCCTTGCCCCTCCGGGCCTCTGCAAATCAAATCTTTACATTATGTTGTTTAAAATTACACCTGCTGGGCTTCTCTGGTGGCGCAGTGGTTGAGAGTCCGCCTGCCGATGCAGGGGACACGGGTTCGTGCCCCGGTCCGGGAAGATCCTACATGCCGCGGAGCGGCTGGGCCCGTGAGCCATGGCTGCTGAGCCTGCACGTCCGGAGCCTGTGCTCCGCAATGGGAGAGGCCACAGCAGTGAGAGGCCCGCATACCGCAAAAACAACAAAAACAACAAAAAAATTACACCTGCTGAGATTGTGCTTGCAAATGGTCTTGAAACTTTTTTCCAAAATCCTCACCCGCAAAAGCTTTTACTAGCCAGTCCCATTTGGTTGGTTGTGCTCCAACCAGTCTCTGGTGAACACGAACATAAGTTACAGAGAAACAGAAATATTTCCATGGAACTCTGGAGGAACGTTTTGATCCAAAAGACACTACTAGTAAACCAAAGTGTCATTGCAAATTCATGAACATTTCTTTATGTCATGAGTAGCAGTAGAAGGAAAGGGCTTCATTTGTGCAATGGTTGTTCCATGTGTGCAAACAAGTATTTATTTAGTGCCTACCATGTCTGAAAGTTAAGGAGCCACCAAAAGACAAATAGGGGCTACTTTAAAATTCTGGTAGCAGAAACGAACACACATTGTAAAGCAATTATACTCCAATAAAGATGTTAAAAAAAATTATGGTATTTGTTGAATGAATGAAGAAAAATACATTGCTGGCCTAAAAAAACCTTACAATAATCTATAGGTTCTGAATTTAAGAGGAAACAAAGCACAATCTCTGTATTGTCTCCCAGTTAAAATGTTAATCTATTTCATGCCACAGAAGCTTTTAATATATTTCAACATTACTTCCTTCATTTAAGTAGATTTAACTGAGAAAAAGCACAAATCATATAGTTTTACCCAATATGGTCCTGCACCCCTACATCTACCAGCTTGCATTTCTTACCTGTGGAGTTTAAGGTATCTCTACTGAACCATTATTGCTCTGACTGTGAGCTTAATGAGGGCAGGGGAAATCTGCCTTTTTGTTTTCATTCTGGCCAGTGCAATAGTGCCTGGTAAACAATAATAAGCATTCAGAAAATGATTATTCAATGAATAATGTATGAATAGTAAGAGGAATGAAATGGCGTTGACCTAAATGCAAGAAGTATTCAGGAAGGTTAGTGTAGTTTGAAATGGTCTTAGTTGGACAGAAGATATGAGATTTTTTCACTGGGCCTTCAGGAATGGATGGGGTTTAAATAGCAGGTAGGAAGGAAATAAAGTATTTCTAGTAGAGTTAAGAACATGAGCAAAATTCAATTGCTTTGAATGCAGAGATATTAGTGAAAGGATTTAATCCTTCTTGATGGGACCATGGGTTGTATTACGGGTTAGTGATTTTGTTTGGTTTAGGTTAATAGGTATTGTAGAGAAGTGCTTCTCAAATTTTAATTTGCGTACCTGGGGATCTTGTTAAACTGTAGACTTTAATTTGTAGGTCTGGATTGAGGTGTGAGATTATCTATTTCTAACAAGTTCCCAGATGATGTTGGTGCTGGTGCTAGACCCTGAATTGCAAGACTGCAGAGGGTCCTTAAAGCTAGACAGTCATTTTGCACTTGATACAGCAGGCATTTGAGAACTACTCTACGTTTTCCGCCAGTTATGGCATGATGAAAACTGCATTTAGGAAGATTAGTATGTCAACCTCATGGAAAGTATGCTAACAAAGAGAGAATGTGGATACAGGAAAACTGGCTGGGAGGCTGTCTTACACTTTATCTGTGTATTTCACAGATTTGGTGCTCAGTTACCTGTTGATTGATTAGTTTGTGTGGACATGGTCAATTCAAAAGCACTTTCTCAATGGAATAATTGTGGGCCCACTGACTTTTTGAAAACAAGTCAAATTTAGATAAAACACATGGGGAACCCATGAATGTTCTTCCCCTCCTCTCCATCTGGAAAAACTGTATTTATTCTTTAAAAGACTTGAAATATTAGCTCTTCTGTTCTTCTCACACTATAAAATGTAATTATTCCCTCACAAGTATCTCTCAAACTCTGATCTTATTATATCACAATGATAATAATAATTAGTAATAGTAGTACAACTAGTGTTTTTTGAATGCTTATTAATAGCCCCAGGTAAATTGCTAAATTTTATAATTAAATCCTTATAATAATGCTGTGAGGAATACTGCTATTATCATCCCTATTTTTACAGATTGAAAAAAAAAGAAAGAGTACTTGCATGCCCTAATATGGTTTCAGGTACATAACAATAAATAGATTTATTCAGTGAGTGATCAATCAAAATGTATTCTAAGAAATCACTGATTTTATTTTTTAAATAAAATCACTGATTTTATTTTTTAAACTTATTTATTTTGGGCTGCCTTGGGTCTTCATTGCTGTGCACGGGCTTCTCATTGTGGTGGGTGGCTTCTCTTGTTGCAGAGCATGGGCTCTAGGCTCATGGGCTTCAGTAGTTGTGGCACATGGGCTCAGTTGCTCCGTGGCATGTGGGATCTTCCCGGACCAGGGCTCAAATGCGTGTCCCCTGCATTGGCAGGCAGATTCTTAACCACTGTACCACCAGGGAAGTCCAAGAAATCACTGATTTCTTAACATAGCTTCTGTTTTTGTATGATATCTTTGTCTTTGTTCCTTGATCTCCAATAATTGTGATAATTGTTAGAACTAGTGACTGTTTCCTATGTTCCAGATACTACTTTAAGCAATTTACATGTGTTGTCTCTTTTAATGCTCATAATAATCCTAGGACTTGGGTGTTATTATTACTCTCATTTTACATATGAAGAACATGAGGTATAAAGAGGTTAAATAATTTGTCTAAATTTCCATAACTATAGAGCAGGAGATTTGTATTTTGAATGCATTATAGTATGTTATTGACTTTAGCCTAACTTGTCCTCAGTAACATGGAATTCTGAGTGTTTTCTTAAATGAATACCATAAATTTCTTCAAATGATAATATTTGTGAAAAGTTAATTTTCTCCCAAATTAAGAAAGAGTCCATGAAGTCCAAGAAGCCTTGTTATTATTTCTTGGCTTCTGTCAGCACACCACCATGCCTGACGAAAAGGAACTCCCTGAAGCTGGCATCCATTTAGCATGGGGCAAAATCTTTTCGATAAAATGCCAGCAAATCTCAGATAACCTGGGCCCCACATACTTCTCACCTCTCCAGTCATATTCCAGCCCCCTTATACCACAACTCAATTCCACAGAAGAATAAAGAATATGTCTTAAAATAGGGAAAGGCGTATTCAAAAGGTAGTCTCCTTTACATTTTTTTTCCTTTGGGGAAAGATAGCCAGCTTCTGTGATCCCTTGCTAGTAATAAGAATAATAATGACAATCTTCCAGATAGTTTAAATGTGCAGATATGGTAATAACTATTACTTGTTTGACCAGCTAAACTAGAGATCAAACACAAGTAAAACATTTCATTTTATTCCACTACATGAGGATAATATTCTAATCTAAATATTTAATATTTAAATTATAGACAAATTTGATATTACGATGTCATAGTGTTTTTTTTGTTTTTTTTTTTTTGCGGTACGCGGGCCTCTCACTGTTGTGGCCTCTCCCGTTGCGGAGCACAGGCTCCGGAGGCGCAGGCTCAGCAGCCATGGCTCACGGGTCCAGCCGCTCCGCGGCACGTGGGATCCTCCCGGACCGGGGCACGAACCCGTGTGCCCTGCATCGGCAGGCATACTCTCAACCACTGCGCCACCAGGGAAGGCCCGATGTCATCGTTTTTGAAATTATGTACTTTCATATATTGTTTTAAAGAAAAGTATCCAATATTCCTGTAGTATCTTATCAGTTGGCACATTACTTGTTATGTTAATATTGATCTCATGATTAAGGGGATCATTGTAAAATTGTTCTTTTTTTCCCTTTTTTTACAACTATATTATTTATTTATTTATATCAGTATGGACTTGTGGATATACATTTTATCCAGAGGGATATAATCTGCTGTTACTATTAGTCAGTTTGATTTTCAAGTAGTCTCAGATACGGTCATCATGATCCCCATTAACCTGACTTCTTTTTTGACATGTCCCTGGCGTCGTGTGAGTAACTTCCATACTTTTGGCATAATAAGATAACCAAGGTTTGGGAGGAGGGCGTGCAGAGGTGCCCATTGTTTTAGGTGTGTCATTGTTCTCAGGATCTGGAACCAAGGAACTATATGTATGAAAAAAATCATCTATTTCTATAGCTATCTCTACATGTATGTACACATATTAACATGTCTATTTACCTCTGTCTCTATGAAACTTCAGGAGTTCACACTGATATCTCCATTCCAAACCAACGCGACAGAATCCAATGCAGTTTCTCTCTTTTCATATTTGTGACTACTTCCTGCAACAATGAAAACCCTATCTCCCGATTATCCTTAACATAGTTACTTATTTGATCAATCTCTCTGTGTGTAACCAATATCCTACTGCTGCTAAACACACCCTCCACCCTCCTCACCCTTCCTGAGCCACAATACTGCTCTTTAGGCTGCAGAGGCTCTCCTCGTCCACACTCCCTACGGATGCTTATCTTCTTTGTCCCCACACAATTTAGGCCTAAATTGCTCAGGAAAAAAAGGGAAGGAAAGAGAATAAAAAAGGCAAGGGGAAAGGAATATGAAAAAGAAGAAGAGACTTGAGAACTTGAAATACTTTTAACCTGCTTGTCTGCTGTGTGGATTCTAATGCTGCTGCATATTACAGACTTAACTGAAAAGTTTTCTTTCTATTTGAGAAACTAAAAACAAAATAATAAGCCCACTTTAACTAACTAGACTTCACATATTTGGCAAATATTTATTAAGTGCCTGCTCTGTGCCAGTATAACAAATTTTAGTAAAAACCCAATTAGCTGCAGTTCTCAATTAATCAATATATTTCACTTACTTGCCTTTCAGGGAAATTGACCAATTATAAGAAATCACATCCAAACTGAAGATTTATTCAAAACAGGGTCAGTTATGAAGTCAGTATGGATTTTACTGTAATTCCCATGACATATATTATACTATATAATAATAAATGATATTCAGAATTATGGTTCTAAAAAAGAATATGAAGCTCAATCATAATCAAAATATTGCCATGGTCACTATAGAGATTTTAGAAATCTTTTCAACAAATATAGTTAGCTTTATTCACTTCACTACGAAATTATATTCCCCAAACAACGAATTTCTAGTTTATTTATTCACTTGAGTATTTATGAAGCATCTATATGTATCAGGCACATTTTAAGAAAATAAAAATCTATCAAACTTTCTGTTCTCATGGAGCTTACTATCTAGTGCGGGGAAAAAAGACAACAAACAGGCATATGTTGTATGCCAGTTTATTATAAATGCTGAGAAGAAAAATAAGATGATAAAATAGAGTATGAATGAGTGGAGGTAATGGTAGGTGAGCTGTCTTAGACAGATGGTTAGTTTTTTTGTCATTCATTAGTCATTTTATCCAATGAGATTATCTTTCTCAGGATGAGAAATATATTATTCGCATATTTGTTGGCTGGTTTTCTTTAAGTTTGGGTCAAATTTATAGTGAACTCTTAGCTTCATCTAAATCATTTTGTAAAAATTAGAAAAATAAGAAAAAATTAGAAAAAAATTAGAAAAAAATTAGAAAAATTAGAAAATAAGATGGTAAATTGGGAAGGTAGAAGGGAAAGAAAGTTGAGGAAGCAGTTCAAGTGGACTTTTAAATTGAAAATGAAACTTTCTGGGAATTCCCTGGTGGTCCAGTGGTTAGGACTCCACACTTGCACTGCTGAGGGTGAAGGTAAAATCCCTGGTTGTGGAACTAAGATCCTGCAAGCTGTGCAGCCAAAAAAAAAAAAAGAAAAAGAAAAAAGAAAAAGAAACTTTCTTATATTGCTTAGGTTTTCTACATGAGTTACAATATCTTCATAATTTTTAAAAATTATTTTTATTTAAAAAATGTCATAGTGGGGGCTTCCCTGGTGGCACAGTGGATAAGAATCTGCCTGCCAATGCAGGGGAGATGGGTTCGAGCCCTGGTCCAGGAAGATCCCACATGCTGCGGAGCAACTAAGCCCATGCACCACAGCTACTGAGCCTGCTCTCTAGAGTCCATGAGCCACAACTACTGAGCCTGCGCGCCACAAGTACTGAAGCCCGTGTGCCTAGAGCTCATGTTCTGCAACAAGAGAAGCCACCGCCATGAGAAGCCCTCACACCACAACGAAGAGTAGCCCCCGCTCGCTGCAACTAGAGGAAAGCCTGCGTGCAGCAACAAAGACCCAATGCAGCCAAAAATAAAATAAATAAATTAAAAAAAAAGATGATTATCTCTAAAAAAAAAGTCATAGTAGCTGAATTATACTTCAGTCTGCTGATAGAGCTCATGTGTCCTTGAACAAGAATGAACAGAAAATGAAGCAATTGAAATAGACAAAATCTATAAATCTTCCTATTGTTCATTAGCCACTTTCCAGATAAATATTTCAGTAACTCCCACAAATAGTGACTCAATTTTAATCATTTAGGTTGTGGATATGGTCCAAAAGTCTTCTATTATTCCCAAGCAAAAACCGGCATTTTATTTCTTACCTCAATAGGTATATGTCTACTCTAATAATACATTATACATTTAAAGAATTGATATTTTCAATTAAGAGGAAAGAAAAGTAAGAAAATGAAAGTGGTTGAATTCTAAGATAGATTAGTAAACAGAAGTCAGTAGTATCCATATGTAAAGAAAGAGCGTTGGACAAGGGAATTTGAGTTCTGGATTGAACGCTCCCTCATACTTGTGAAACTTGGGGCAAATCACTCCTACTCTCTTATCTCTAGTCTTCTCTTTGGTAAAATGAAGGTGATGTTAGCTTCTGTCTAAAGTCACCACTTAGAAATAAGATCCTAGAATTAAAACAAACAAAAAACCCAATAAAAAATATACTGGTTCTATGTATTTCTACATACACACTTTCTCTCTCACTACATATGTATTATTAAAGGAAAAATTGTTTTTTCAGTCAAATAAGATAATATGTTGATACTCAATTATTACAATTCCTTTTCAGTAAGATTACTGTTCTATTCCTTTCAATCATTTCAAAAATTACAGTAATCCTCTCAAATGATTACATTTGAGGAAAAAGAAAGGGTGGGAGAAAGACCTACACTATGTTTTTCTCTTGATCTTTATTTTTTGATAGTGTTCACAAAATATGACTCCATCTTTGTTTTTTATGACTACACCTTAATGATTTCGATTTCACACATGTTCAAAAATATTTTACGGGAAAATATCCTGGTACATTCTACATTATTTCTCAAATAAATAATATTTAAAGTACAAGTTTGAATTAGTTTACTTATTCTTGAAGAGAACAGTAGCCAAAAATAGCTACTATACTATTTAAATTATTGGCAAGAGAATCCAATAATAAGGCTTATTAACTATAATAATATCTTGACTTTTATATAGTACATTTATTCACAGTGGAGAACACTTTACACAATATGTATATCATTTTCTAGTTCATTCTCAAGGGCACTTTATAAAATATAGGTTAAATAGTTTTAAAAATATTTGTTTATTTCACTCATTTTGCTTTCATAATATTTAGTATCCTATACTTTCAATTTAATAAATTATTCCTTTTTAATACATACCAATGTTAATATTATACACATATACTTGCAAAGGCACAATGTCCACTGGCAAGGAGCATACAACTGGCACTTTAAAAATCAAAATCAAAACTTTCCACAAAATAATCAAAATATACAAACAAATAACTCTGAACTTTCATTTTATTTATCCCTGTGCATTATATTATTATATAATAAATTGTATTTTAATTTATTTCTTTTTAACCAAACAGTACTGAATCCATTGAAAAATCTCCTCTGACATGACATGCTTTTATATCCTTCTCTGAATTGATGAGCATAGGAATACTTATTCTTTTGGCCTCAAGCCATTTTATAAGGTAAACAAAGTTACATGAGGTTTTATTAAAACCTCAAATACGGGGCTTCCCTGGTGGCGCAGTGGTTGAGCGTCCGCCTGCCAATATAGGGGACGCGGGTTCGTGCCCCGGTCCGGAAAGATCCCACATGCCGTGGAGCGGCTGGGCCCATGAGCCATGGCCGCTGAGTTTGCGCGTCCGGAGCCTGTGCTCCGCAACGAGAGAGGCCACAGCAGTGAGAGGCCCGCGTACCACAAAAAAACCCCTCAAACACAAAACTAGCCAACCACCACGTGGATGACAAATTTGAATGGGAGGGAAAAGCAGCTCAAAGGCTTTGCGAGATGGCTGATAAAATATATAAACACTGAGCAGCCTAGAAACCACAGGACAAAGCTACCATTTTCTCCCCTTATAAATCCATAAATACTATTTATGTATTTTCACATAAATTTAAATTCAAAGGTGGAACACTATTATCTTTCACAGGACTATTGTGAGGGTGAACTGAGTACACACTGAGTGTGTACTAAGAGCTGGGCTCTATTTTATTTTATATCTTTTAAGAGATTAAAAAAATTTTTTTTTAATTTATTTATTTTTGGCCACGTTGGGTTTTCATTGCTGAGCGTGGGCTGTCTCTAGTTGTGGTGAGCAGGGGCTGCTCTTCGTTGCGGTGCGCACACTTCTCATTGTGGTGGCTTATTTTGTTGTGGCCCGTGGGCTTCAGTAGTTGTGACACGCGGGCTCAGTAATTGTGGCTCGCAGGCTCTAGAGCGCAGGCTCATTAGTTGTGGCGCACGAGCTTAGTTGCTCCACAGCATGTGGGATCTTCCTGGACCAGGGCTCGAACCCGTGTCCCCTGCATTGGCAGGGGGATTCTTAACCACTGCGGCCACCAGGGGAATCCCTGGGCTCTATTTTAGTTGTATCTACCCATTTAATCTTCACAACCATGCTGTAACTATTAGAATAAACCATATGAAATTGACATTTCTGTAGGTGAAAAACTGTTGAATTTCAACCTAATACTATTGTTTCTCTCATCTTACAAATGAGGAAACTGGGGAACAGAGAGGTTAAGTAACTTGCTTAAGGAGAATCACTGTTTTTCCTATCTTACAATTGAGGAAGCTGAAGCTCAAGAAAGAATAAGTGACTTTCCCAAAGATACACAGCTATCTACTTCTCAGAGAGATAGATCAAGAGAGACTATATCTGGGCTTCCCTGGTGGCGCAGTGGTTGAGAGTCAGCCTGCCGATGCAGGGAACATGGGTTCGTGCCCCGTTCCGGGAAGATCTCACATGCCGCGGAGCGGCTGGGCCCGTGAGCCATGGCCGCTGAGCCTGCGCGGCCGGAGCCTGTGCTCCGCAACGGAAGAGGCCACAACAGTGAGAGGCCCGCGTACCACAAAAAAAAAAAAAAAAGAGAGACTATATCTTCCTATGCACTTTGTAAATTTTATATTGTTCAAAAAGTTAAACTATTTTTATTCTTAATATTATGAAGTCTTCTTAGCTTCACAATGGGTCTTTAATAACCCAAAGGGAATGCTGCATCTAGTTATCAAGACAAAAGGCTTTTGTACTTATCAGCTTCTGAGATGCTTCCCCTTTGAACTGGCAAGGTGAGCTGCAGTTACCCATCTCCGGCTTTTTCTGTTATCAACTCAATGCTTAATGATCGTTAAGGTACTGGAGTACTTTGGTTTCTCAAATTAATTCCTATGCTGTCCTTGAAACAAGTGAGGTGCAAGGGTTATTGGGGATAACAAAAAAATTTATGAAACATTATCATCTCAAGTAACATACAGATAATCTTCAAACATAATTTCATGTGATTTAATTTGAGCTGGAATCGGGGGAAAGTATATACAACAGAAGAAAGACGAACATAAACAGGGACATCTGGTTGTTGCATTTTGCTCTTCTGCTCTATTTTCACCAATGTCTCAGACACTGCCTTGCCATAAGTTAGGCACTTTGAGACATTATCTTTGAGCAGCATTTTGTTGACTGCAATAAGGCTGGGAGAGAGACCATCTTCAGCCCTGGAATAGAGAACACTAAGATCTTTCTTTGCTCCTTTGAGTGTGCTGCCTTTCCAATGAAGTACTTAACTACTATTGCTGGTTTCTTTGTAAACATTTCACTTACAAGAGTAATATTTTATCTTTACGGTTCTCTTGGACACAGACGATACAGTGGTTACCAGGGCCTGGCTCAGGTGTCAACCTGTGTTTGAAGCCAGACTTAACCTGTATTTGAAATTTCTACTGCTTAACTACCTGTGTGACTTTGGGCAAGCTGCTTCACAACTCTATTCATCAGTTTCTCATTTATAAAATGGGGATTATATTAGTTCCTACCTTATACAATTTAGAAGTATTTTAAATGAGACGATGTGAGGAGTGTTTAGAACATTGCCAAACATGCCGAGTATTTTAATGGATATTGATTCCTCATGAAATTTTGAGCATATCTTAATTTAACATTTAGAAACACAAGTGCTTTCATGTGTTCATAGAATGCTTAAACACTCATCAGGAATTTAGGTTAATTACCTTAAGAACTGATTCATCACACTGTTTACAATTTTCTTATTCCCACTTTATTTTCTACATATATCTCTAACTTTTCACTTCTAACATTTACATACTATCTCAGTTTTCCCAGAATAAATACACTTCACACCAGTTACATCTATCCTCATCCTTTCCTTTCCTTCAATGTTGTAATGCATTTCATTGTTTCTCCTTATCACTTTTTGATAACTGCTGTATTACCAAAATAGGTATCAGTTACTAACAGAGTAGCTATGGTTCATCACCTAAAATTAAAGGAGATGAACTAGAGAAACATACAAAAACCAGTTAAGATCTACTTATTACTACATATCCGTGGCTACAACAACAAAAATTGCATGTGGATGTTACACATGGTAACAGAGATCTTTGTACTAGAAAAAACGTGAAATGTGAGTTGTAAGTCACAGTAGGTTAATAGAAGACTATTAGTTCTGATTTTTTCTTTTTCTTATAGAAGCTTTTAATTACTGCATTTCTAATGTACTTCTCTTTGCCAGTAGTTCTCTTTTTTTATTTTTCTAATAATGGTTCCTAAGGTACATCCTATAAATTACCCCTTTCTTTTCCTTCTCCCTCTTCTCTTTAAAAAATTCTGGGAAAGAGAAAGAAAAAGTGAACTGTAATTTTAAGTAACTCCTTTGGATTAGTTCATGTGCTCTTTAAAAAAAAAAAAAAAAAAAATCTCTGTCATTAGCACTGTGCTTTCCTGCCCCCATTCTTACACATGTCAATGTATCAGCTGCAGCCATTGCTGCCGGCCTGCCGTTTTTTCTATTACGGCACCAACTCTAGACAAACAAGCCCTCTCCATTCATTCCCTACATTCTTTACTTCTTTAACTTGTTCTAATTCCATGTTTCTTCTAAGGACCCTCAATTTCAAAACCCTTCATTAGGCTGGTCAAAAGTACTTCAATCTTTCTGTTTCCTTTTACTCTGCAAAAGGCTAGCTTTCTCCTCAGACCCATTTGTTCAGTTTTGTCTCTTAACTTCCTTAACTCTTACATCACTCTTCTGCAAGGACAGTGGCTTTTTATTTATTTATTTATTTTAAAAATTCTCTAAACCCTGTTCCTCTTTTCTTTAATATGCTCCTGGAAATCTCACCTCTAGATTAAGTAGAAGAGATAAGTGTTACTACTGAACTTGCTAAACAACTTAAAAGGTGACTTTAGGTCTTAACATTTGACAAAGTGGCAACAAATCACAATTCAAAAATCCTGGGAAAAGCAATTACTTGGGGACAGAAAAGAAAAAAAAAAAAAATCTCGGTAACAGTGCCTCCAGGGCAAATAATTACGTATAAGAAGAATAAAATTTTTTCTTGTAACGATAAAGACATTCATTCATTTATTCATTCATTCATACCATAAATAACCCTGAACCCCTACTATTCTAGGGCTATAATAATAATAATGATCCTAACAATAAAATATCCTCTTCCTGGAGTGTTCATTTTTGAAATGTTATTTTTTGTTGCATTCTTTGCTTCCATTCTTAACTCTTCACATGAAGCTATTCAAAGTCAAAAGGTACAAACAAGACATCAAGCACTTGATTTTAAGTGTTGAATTCAATGCCATCTCTCTCAAAATCTTCAACCAGTGTAGTTTAAAGTATGATAATAAAGGGATGGATATAAAAAGTGAAATGTTTTCATCTCTCTTTTCCCTCCCTGACTTTTTCCACTAGTAGAAGAAAGTGTAAGTGTTTGGCAATATGAAGAAGAGAGAGAGAGCAATATATTGGATAGCAAATCTTTAGTGAGTGAAGTTGTTTATGACTCCTAAGGAAACTGCATTTAAATAACTAATTATGATTCATATGATTTTACAGATTTGGTTTGAAACTATCTTTTTTATGCTCAATGAACTAGGTAGCTAGGTAGGGAACATATTATTCCCAGTTTAAAAGAGAAAAAAAAGTTTAAAAATTGCACAGCTAGAAGACAAGGGCAGGATTGAGGCTAAAACATAGGCTTCCCAAATCCTGGCCCAATTTTTTTTTTCCATTATAATACATACATCTGTCTTTTAAAAATGCATATGCTAATGTAAACCCACGGCAGTGAAACTTCAGTCTTTTGTCAAACAAACAGTAAAATATACACCACATTCATAGTTAGCTTATGTTTTATATATTTCACAGATAATAAGATATTTGAAAACAAATTAAATTTTTATCAAAATCCTTGGCAACGTTTGCACTTTCCTTTTGTGTGTTCAATTTTTTGATAAAATTTTAATATATATATTTTATATTACAGTAGCAAAAGAGCATGTATACTTTGATTTCAAAGTGAAGTGAATTTTGAAATTCTGAGGCATGGCTCTGACATCAAAGATATTCAAATAATCACCACACTGATAACACTAACTTGATTGAATATTGTAGTCCTCTTGGTTAGAAATATTTAAAAGTTGTCTTCAGTTGATTTCTCTTACTTAGAAAAATATAGCTTCTAAGGGGAATTCAGTCAGGGGCTATTAGTGTGTTAGCTTTTAGAGAAAAAGTAGATAGCTTGTGTAAAATTCACATGTACCTTTAAATTTTAAGAGCAAAAGATCCCAAGACTTGTAAGAAGTAAAGGTAGTACTCAATGACATTTAATTGACTATATCCAATTATTATGTTCTGCTTATGATGAGTATGATCATTACTATGCTAAAGTTGATCTCAGGATATGGATCTTGAAATGCAAAACCTACATCTCCCTGAACTAAGTGTCCCAATGGTTAGCACTCAAAAATGCTAAAGTATACTGCCCAAAATGTCTGTCTTCTAAAGGTGAGTCTAAATTCCAAGGAAATCATAAGATTATTTTTTGGTTTTTTTTTTCCCCTTATAATATATCTTTCTTTATCACTGGTTCCTTTTTTTCCATTTCCTGTGTCTGTTTTGACTTCATTCTTCAACTTCACTTCACTCTAATTTTCTTTACCCTTATTCTAGAACCAGTCACTTTTCTTAGAATTCTCTTGTACCATCTTCACGTGAAATGAGCCTCTATCCTATAGTACACAAAAGGGTGCGAGACTACTCAGTGTACTGAAAACATAACGCTCTGGCTTATATATTTTTTCCATATGAAGCCTTTCTTTCTGTGGTAATAAAAACCTTTAACCATGTCCTCCATTCTGTTCTATAAGCCATCACCCTGCTTTTCCACACTCAACTTGCAGGTTTTGACCCTCCTTCTCTATTACTTTCTTTGAGATCTGAACCTTGTTCATCCCTTTTGCTATATTGCATGCCTTTCTCCTCTCAAAAGCCCCCTACCTCTGTTCATAGCAGCTGATCCTCTGGATATCTCATCTAGGGAGGGCATGTAGAGAAGAATGCCCACCAAATGGTTTAACTTTCAACTACTAAATATGAATGTTGACTAGAGCTCCTAGTGGTAAGTCTGTATAGTACAGACAGTAAGCACTATGGGGGCTCAAAAGCTTTGAGTCATGTCCCTGTGTTTGTCTGGACTCTATCTGTGTCTGAATAACCATGTGCTTGTCATAACCTTGTTAGGATTATTCAATGCAATCATTCAGGCCAAAAGGTATTAAAATTGTAACAGAAATATTGCCAAGCCTAGTGTTTGACTTAGCTTCACAAAAATAACAAAAATTAAAAGTTGGTTTTAAGTTATACTGTGTTAATGGCTACTACTCGGGGCTCAAAAATAACTTGCCACTCGACATGGTTACTAAACACACTAGAAATCCTATTCCAGGGTGTCGGAAACTCACTGTGCTTTGTCTTGATTAAAATAAACCTTAAAGTAGATATGCATCCAGTAGTACTATGTACTCAGTAGGCATTTAATAAACACTCAAAATAATGAGAATTTTGTCAGAATTATTTGGAGGAAAAATGCAAAGAGTGACTACATTCTTTTCTTTAAAGTGACTTCACCTTAAGAGTTCCCCTGTTGAGAAGCACTATAACCTGGTTGAGCTTTTCTTGGTATGTTGAGTAGAGCAGCGGTGCCCAAACTTTTTGTCACCAGGGACCGGTTTCGTGGAAGACAATTTTTCCACAGATAGGGGGTGGTGGTGGGGGGATGGTTCAGGAGGTAATGCCAGCAATGGGGAGCGGCAGTTTATGAAGCTTCACTGGCTCACCCGCCACTCACCCCCTGCTGTGCGGCCCGGTTCCTAACAGGCTGCGGACCGGTACCGGTCCATGGCCCGGGGCTTGGGGACCCCTGGAGTAGAGAGAGTCTTAGCTTGATATTCTAGGACTTCTGATGAAGTTTGTTCTGTTTACCTGCTTTATTTATCCATCAGTAGTTACCAATCACCTCTAACAGGTTAGGCTCATTTCCTACTCTTCTCTGCCTCCCATAGGGCAGGGCTGGGGTAGAGAAGAGATTAGTTCACATTATGTCCTGATATAAACAGATAATAAGACTTTACCCTGGTTCTTTCTCACTTCTCCAGGTCAGGGCATTTTTTAAGTGAGCTGATGATTTTGTGTCTTAAGTTAGAGGAAATGGGTTGATTCTCTATCAAACCATTAATAACTTATTGAGCACTAGTTATATGCCAGGACTAATTGTAGATGGTTACACGAATGATTTCATATTTAGCCTCCCAACACATCTATCCCCTTTTCACAGAAACTGAGGCACCCATCAGTTAAAATAATTTGCCTAAGGTCTTGCAGCAAGTGGTAGAGCCAGGGATGGATTTGCACCCTGCAATTTTACTGGAGAGACTGCACTCTCAACAAGTAAGGTTGCCCTAGAATAACTGAGTTAATTAATTCAACTCGTTGTGTGAGGTTGTGGTTTTGTTTTGTTTTCTGTCTGCTAGGCTTGCTTCACTGGATTGGTTCACACTGAATAGATTGCCTTGTCTACAGTTGCCAGCACAAAAGGTCTTTTTGTGAAGCTCTTTCTCTTGGCCTGATTATTCCAAAAGCAAAAGCACCAGCATTATCAGGAGGGCACTAAGCCACTGGTGTCTGGGGCAGCAGGCATAGAGAAGCACCCGGTGGAATGAGTGACAGCAGAAGTAGCCCAAGTCCTGCCAGTTGGAGCCCTATAACCAGGTTAAATTGTTGTGAAGATAGAATCTAGAGAAATGATCACTTAGGTCACTAGTTTAAAGATCCCAGGTAAACAGCACAGAGTTCAGGGCCTAAGGTGAGGCCAAGACAACACAAAGAAAATGAGGTCAGAAACACAGGTGTTGGAATGCCAGAATGCATCAGGAAAACAGGGGTAGAAAAATCACAGCACGTTTAGTCTCACTATGTAGAATGGGGAAAGGTCAAACTGCTAGATGAGTAACAGAAAGAAGAGTATCCCACTGCACTTGGTGGGTCTCTTCTGCAGCTCACCCTAACTGCCGTGTGCCTAGCCTGCCTACGTTTTCTGTAAGGTCCTGACAGTGGACACCATGAGTATAATCAGTTTCAGCTTTAGGTACCTAAACTGCTGGAGCTACCACTGGACTTTTGTGGAAAGGTTTCATTTTCCACTCTGTTGTTCGATTAGCCTTCCCTGTGCTGGGCTGTCCCTATTGAGGGAGAATCCCATTGAGACTGAAGAGCTCCTGTGATCTGTCTTAGCAGACTGTTTCAAATGTTGAACTCTAACCTGGGTTTCAGTTCGTTCTCAAGTCTTTAGTTATATCCAGTGTATCAAGGGATAGTTTGATAATTTCAACAATAATATTTTATGGGGTTATGGAATTTGGACATCTAGTTTTTGCAGCTATAAATAAACAAAGATAAACATTATTTAAATTTTTTGTTGTTTTTCTTCAGTTTTATTGAGATATAATTGACATATAGCACTGTAGAAGTTTAAGGTGTACAGCATAATGATTTGACTTATATGAATCATGAAGTGATTATCACAATAAGTTTAGTGAACATCAGTCACTTCATATAGATAAAAAATTACAGAAATAGAAAAACAATTTTTTTCTTGTGATGAGAACTCTTAGGATTTACTCTCTTAAAACTCTCATATGTAGGGCTTCCCTGGTGGCGCAGTGGTTGAGAGTCCGCCTGCCGATGCGGGGGACATGGGTTCGTGCCCCGGTCCGGGAAGATCCCACGTGCCGCAGAGCGGCTGGGCGCGTGAGCCATGGCCGCTGAGCCTGCGCGGCCGGAGCCTGTGCTCCTCAATGGGAGAGGCCACAACAGTGAGAGGCCCCGTACCGCAAAAAACAAACAAACAAACAAAAAAAACTTTCATATGTAACATAGAGCAGTGTTAATTATATTTATCATGTTGTACATTGGATCCCTAGTATTTATTTATCTTATAACTGGATGTTTGTACCTTTTGACCGCCTTCATCTCATTCCCCTTCCTCTACCCCCCACCTCTGGTAATCACAAATCTTATCTTTTTTCCTATGAGTTTGTTTTTTTGAATACAGTAGACATACAACATTGTTAGTTCCTGGTATAAAACATAGTGATTTGGTACTTCCATACGTTTCAAAATGATCACCATGTTAAGTCCAGTTACGATATGTCACCATAGAAGGATATTACATAGTTATTGACTATATTTCCCACATTGTACATTTCATACCTGTGACAGTTACTTTGCAACTGGAAGTCTGTACCTCTTAATCTCCTTCACTTTTTTCTTTCCTCTCCCCATGTCCTTCCCCTCTGGAAACTACCTGTTTGTTTTCTGTATCTATAACTCTGTTTTTGTTTTGTTATATTTGTTTGTTTTGTTTTTTAGATTCCACATATAAGTGAAACCATATAGTATTTGTCTTCCTCTGTCTTATTTCACTTAGCAATTATACCCTCTACGTCCATCTAAATGCTGCAAAAGGCAAGAACTTGGGTTGTTTCTTTGCTACTGTAAATAATGCTGCAATAAACAGAGAGGTGCATGCATCTTTTCTATTTAGTGTTTTTGTTTTCTTCATATAAATACCCAAGAGTGGGTATTTATATAACTATAAATAAATACAGATATACAGTGTTTTAATTTTAAAGGCCAGACCCAAAAGGTTCTACTTTCTCAGGATGGCTCTGGAAGTTCCATGGCTAGTATCCTACTGGGTGTTTAGTGAACTTCTACTTGTGCACTCAGATCATGTTGACAGTATTATAGTCTCTTGAGGAGATGGAAAATAAATGTATTCCCTGAGCTTGAAGTACATAAATATATGAAAATATCTAAGCTATAGAAATATTTCTTCTTTCATAGTTCAGACTTATATGTTAGAAAAACTGGGCTCCATCAACACGACAAAATTATCAGTTGGAACTTTGGTGAGGAGTTGAGATTGAGGGAGTCTTTCTAGAGCTACAAACGGGGAAGAGGAAAACCTTATAAATGGATGGGGCAAGAATGCTCACATAAAACTCCACCGGCTGTCTCTATCTTTATTCCTTATCTGCTTGTCCTCAGTGACCACTTATTCTCTGTTCATGATACTCACAGTCCAGAACAATAAAGAAGCAACCAGGAATCAGATTGCAGTTACTAGGTACAGAGATCTGAATCTAAGGCAAAACCAAGCTTGCAAACTGAATATGACACTTTAGACCCATGTCAAGAAAGAACACATTCCTGCCCGACAATGAAATTACTGTAGGAGAGATTGGGTTTAGCAGAGCCTTGAGGAAAGAAATAAATCATAGGAACCCCAACTGATATAGGATAGTTAGAAGAGAAGGGTAATCTTATCCCTCTGCCTTAGTGATGGGGTGATGCTGGGGCAAAACATTCCCTATAATATCAAGGACAAATACCTCTTCTATCTGCCTCTTGCTCTTCTCTATAAGTACCTCCATGAATCACTGCCTAAGCTCAATAAATTGAGCACCTTCAGCACAAAATCTCTAATTCATTATTGCTCCAAGATACTCATATCTACCAGTTCCATGCAGCATAGTGGAATGACCACTATATGTAGTCAAACTGATAGTTTGAATCCTGACTTTGATATTTAGTATCTGTGCCTCCTGGGGAAGTTTAGTTAGACCTCTTTAAACCTCAGTTTCTCACTTCAAAATGGGCCAAATGGTACCTATCTCACATGGATGATTAGAGGATTTCTGAGATAATATATACCTAGTATATTGCCTTGCACCTGGAAGTCATCAGTGCATGGGAGCTGTGTTTATTATTTCCCTGTACGAATACCTGTATTCATTTCTTAAGGCCGCTGCAAAAAATAATCACAAATAGGTGGCTTAAAATAACAGAAATTTATTCTCTCACAGTTCTGGAGGTGAGAAGTCCAAAATCAAGCTGTCAGCAGGGTTGGTTTCTTCTAGAGACTCAGGGAGAATCTGCTCCATGCTTCTCTCCTAGCTTCCGAGGCTGCTAGCAATCTTTGGTGCTCCTTGACTTGCAGACACATGTCTGCAATGTCTTCACATTGCCTTCCTCTCTGGGTCTCTGTATGTTTTCTCCTTTTCTGTTACTTATAGGGACACCCATCATTGGATTTAGTGCCGACTCTAATTCAGGATGATCTCCTCTAGGGATCTTTACATTAATTATATCTATAAGGATCCTTATTCCAAAAAAGTTCACATTCAGAGATTCCAAGTGGACATATCTATTGGGGGGACAGTGTTCAACCCACTACAAAACATGTCATTAGCTGAATTGTCACCCCCTCAAAATTCATATGTGATGCCCTAACCCTCAACATCTCCAAATGTGACTGTACTTGGAAATAGGGCCTTCCAAGAGGTAATTAAATTAAAATGAGGCCATTAGTATGAGCCCTAATTTAGTCTGACTTGTATTTTTATAAGAAGAGGTAATTTGAACACAGAGAGAAACACCAGGCATGCACAGGGGAAAGGACAGATTGTGTGAGGGCACAGTGAAAAGGTGGCCATCTGCTAGCCAAGGAGAGAGATCTCAGTAGAAACCAAACCTGCTGACACCTTGATCTTGGACTTCCAGCCTCCAGAACTGTGAGAAAATAAATTTCTGCTGTTTAAGCTACCCAGTCTGTGGTATTTTGCTATGGCCACACTAACAGACTAATACAACACACAAAATTAATGACTGGCTTGTTTTATTTAGTGTCTTTTTTTAGGTGTCCAGCAGCTTATACACGGAATCTGATTCCTTACAGTGCAGTTATGAACACTGTGTTTGCCTTGGCCTTATAATGTGAGGGGAGTTCACTTTCTCTCCTACTCTGATATTACTTAGTACACCAGGCAGTGTCACCTTACTGACCTTCTATTTGATTTCATAGTTAAATTTAGTGAAATATAATGAATATAGTCAAGTTCCTGAAAACTGAAATTCTATAGTATCTCAGACCATCATAATGCATATTATGGTTATTGTGAAATCTAGAAGGTAGAAAGGATTTAGATTAAAGAGTACTAGAAGTTTCTTTGAAATAAAAGCCCAGGAAATTCCCTGGTGGTCCAGTGCTTGAGACTCCGCACTTCCATTGCAGGAGGCCCAGGTTCAATCCCTGGTTGAGGAACTAGGTCCCGCAAGCCGTGTAGAGTGGCCAAAAAAAAAAAAAAAAAAAAAAAATTCTTGTAATCTACCTTTTCCTTTTGTAAATTAAATGTAAAAAAAATCTGGTTAATTGAAAAATTTTGCTAATAAAGTAAAATAAAATTCCTAAGATATATACATGATATTCTATTCCATTTCAACTTAAGAGCCATTTTACTTGCATGTTAAGTCACCTATTCTACCATATTCCACTAGCAAATTCTAAAAGTTAGGCTTCATTAGAATGAAGCATTGTATCTTTTAATTTATGGGCTTCAAAAAATCCTAAACTCCTAAGTGTCATCTTTTTAAACTAGCTTATGATTAGCACGCCTGTTATTATAGTTCATCGTTTTATTGCTTTTGTAAAGAGCTCTGGGATTTTTATGAAGGTGCTACGCTTATAGTATATTTTTAATCACCATTTCACTTATTGTTGTATTTGTCATTAAAAACAGCACATCTGGGCTTCCTGGTGGCGCAGTGGTTGAGAGTCCGCCTGCCGATGCGGGGGACGTGGGTTCGTGCCCCGGTCCGGGAGGATCCCTCATGCTGCGGAGTGGCTGGGCCCGTGAGCCATGGCCGCTGGGCCTGCGCGTCTGGAGCCTGTGCTCCGCAATGGGAGAGGCCACAACAGTGAGAGGCCCGTGTACCGCAAAAAAAAAAAAAGCACATCTGTGAGCCTATGCTGGCATTCAGATAATACACATAAACAACTAGCAGGAAATATTAGTAATGATATTGGCAAGCTCCAAGGCAGAAAGCAAGGATGACAGAGTTAAAGAATCATATAGTTCTCTCAACCTTTTCTCTGACAAGTATAATTTCAAGTATTTTTATTGTTGAGATATTCTCTGATGTATTTCTTATGACTGGCATACCTAGAGATTTTAGGGCAATACATCAATTAGTGCTCAGGGGTGGATCTCCCATTGTTCTCTCTTAACAATAGTTGGCAGCAGGTAACATCCCTTTTCTCTGTGTCTACTCTAACCTGCTCCAAGGTCAAGATAATAAATATGTGATCCACCACCCAGCTGCCTTTGAAAATATATGGATTTCTCACAGTTACTGTAATCTACATGTTCCTTTACTATGTTAACAGAATAAATAGGTTACTGAGAAAAACAAGGGAAATGGCTAGTGATACTGTAGTCTTTATGGCTAACACATGAGCATTGGAACAATACTTGATAGTATCATGATTCAACTGCCTTGAACAGATTCTGTTGATCTAGACCATAAGCTCTACAGGGCCTGAGTCTCTCCCTTATGCCATCGTATCCCAAATGCTTATTAGCACAGTGCCAGGCACCCAGGAGGTGATCAATAAATGATTTTTAATAGGTGAATTACTGGATAAGCAAACTGCAATGTTTGTCACCACTCTTCATTAGGAAAAATATATTACATAGTTGCTTAGTCAACAGTAATAAATGGTACTGATCCCTTTCTGGCAAAATTAAAACAAGAAGCAAAAAACACATAAGCCATGTTGCCTAAGGCTCAAGCAAAGCATTATCAAGGTGCAGAGACAGGAGCAAGCACACTCACATCTGTGAAATAACAGCAATCATATATATACACACACACACACACACACACATATATATCACAAAGTATAAAGAAGTTCAAACTGAATATATAAGCATAGTATATATATATATATATATATATATATATATATATATATATGCTGTACCAAAAAGAAAAAGATGATAGAACATTTGAAATCTTACTTGGGACGTCTCTAGAGGAAGTGCAAAATCAAATGGAGTTTATGGTGAAAAGTTCTTGGAGGAAGTAAGTTTTGAATAAAATTTTGAAGGAGGTGAGAGTTCTCATTTGGTAAAGAGAACTACAAAATAGATAGATTAGGAAGCCACTGTAGGAACTTGAAAAGCCTAATGGAATTAAGGGAAAAAATTACGTGGGAAGTTTTCTAATGAACTCTCCTGACATAGAAACATTTAAACAGGAAATTTTGATATAGGATAAGCACAAATGTTCTAAGAATGTATTAAACATAATACACTGGTTCATTTCTGTAAATAATATTCTTGGGCCCTAGCAGGAGAGAGGCTGGCTTAGATAATGGCTTCCTGAAGTTAAATTGTTGTACGTGCCCACACAAGCCTAGTTAATAATCTTTCAAAATCTAACCACCTGTGAGTGAGATGTTGTGGAAGTAGTAATAAATAAACTATTTTACTGCACCTCAGGGAAATACACTCATAATTTTATCCTACCTGAATCATGGGGAGGTAATTGTGATACTTTAGACATGGTTTTCTATAAAATCACAGGCTTTGTCTATATGCATTAGGTGAAGTAGAGAATCAAGTCAATCAATAATATAAAGTAAAGAATAAAACAACAAAACAAAACGCTTCCCTCAATTATCTGAATCATTAATGTGAGTTTTGTAAAGAGTAAATTTTCTAGACTAGGTGTTCTCATCTTGTTTGAAGAAAGATAAGCACTATCTGTTGACCAAATACATAGCATTTTTTGCGCTTATTGTTTGAATAAGTGTTATTATATTAGTTATAATACAGTGTTATATTAGTAAATCAAAATTTCATTTATAAATTTTTTTACCTCAAATATAGCACAAAGTGCTGCTTCTCTGGATACAGGAGCAGTTCTCAGAGGAGAGGGGTTGGTTAAGGTAGTTCAAAATGTTTCAAAAGGTGTTCCAGGTTTTGGCTATTGTATGTGTTTTTTTTTCCAAACAAAACTGAAAGTGGAATTCTTCAGCTGTTTTCTGGTGTAACACAACTCTTCTAGCTGGAAAAGTTTAGGGGTCACCGAGCTAGACAATTGCTTGGATCTGTGCTGACAGTTGCGACTTTCTAGGATCACAGGATTAAAGAGCATCTCAGCAGATTTGACATCTTTGGCTGTCTCTGTGACTGATGCTCATCACAGTGGCCAGAATCATGATGCGACTATATCCCCATCAGTCATTAAGGAAGGCTGTCATTTCACACATAACACTACAATTTGAGGGCATATCTGAGTAGGGGAAGCAATGAAACTGCAACATGGCCAATCCCACAAATTTAGCCATTTTTCGTATATTACACGATTTAAAGTATATGGCCAGAGTGATGGATATTAATGAAGGAGATGGCTTGATTTAGATAGTTTATTGTTCACAGGTGTAACTTAAATCTACTTTATTTTCTTTGTACTCAAATTAACCCTAGTTAGGACTAGGAAAATTAACTGTCAGATATAACTTAAATAAGAAGGAGAAAATGATTTAGCTTACCCTGTTACAGATTTAGATTACAACAGTTTAAGGGGGGGAAATATAAAATTTATGAAATGCAAAGAAAATGAAAATATTGAAGAAATACACTCATCATCAAATCACTAGTTCAGATGAATCATTTTGCTTAGTATAGAGAGCACAGTTAATAATGGACTGTCTCCAAAAATGCTTCAGATGTGGCATTGCAAAGGGTAGCTCTGTTTATTTATTTAATTTTTGCAAAGTCAGATAATTTTGAGAAAAACAGTACTGCATTAAAGTATTAAAATTGCTAGATACAGCATCCCAGTTAAAAATAACTACAAATAGGAACCTATTCTTGGTAGAACAAAAAATAAACTTAAAACAAAAATGTGTTTTTGTGGAATCAAGATCTCTGACATGGACAAATGGCAAAACACTTAAGTTGAAAAATAAATAGAGAGAAGTCTAGTTATAGAATTAAACTAGATTTAAAAAAAACCCTGAGTATCATAAATGATTTTTAAACTGGTGATGAATGGAAGATTTTATTAGATTGTATACTCAGCTTAGTGTATTATTACATAATAGGAGCCACTTTCTACCTATATTTGTATCCAGCATCTAACGAGTGCAGGCACAATGTGACATACGCCTTTTTGGATGTTTACCAATCCTAACCCTCTTCTTTGAAAAATAGCCAAGTGGCTAGTAAGTCCCATATTTGAACTAGGTGGTTCTTCTTTGTCATCATAGCAGGTTGGACTGGGGGCAGATGGAAGAGAGATACCTGTCCCAAGACGGGTGGATGTGATTCTCTCTCTAGAGAATGTGGAACTAGAGCACAGTTAATTAAGTGCTGAAATAGGAAAAGGTTGCAAAGCCAGTGCAGGGCCATGTTTGGGCATGTGCATGTGGTAAAGCAGAGGAAGTGACTTGAGTGAGAGAGAGGAAGAGAGAGAGAGAGATAGAGAGAGAGAGACACTAAGGTACAAGAGCAAGAGAGGAAAGGGGTGAGAGCAAGAGAAAAGCAGACGCTCAGTGAAATATACAGCCCCCATGAAATGTTCTTGTTCTGCATGTCCACATGAGGTTTGACGGGAGCACCCAACCTTGGCTTCTTTGAGTTGTCCCTATAGTTTTGTTTTGTTTTGTTTTTGCGGTACGCGGGCCTCTCACTGTTGTGGCCTCTCCCGTTGCGGAGCACAGGCTCCGGACGCGCAGGCTCAGCGACCATGGCTCACGGGCCCAGCCGCTCCGCCGCATGTGGGACCTTCCCGGAGCGGGGCACGAACCCGTGTCCCCCGCATCGGCAGGCGGACTCTCAACCACTGTGCCACCAGGGAAGCCCTCCCTATAGTTTTTATAATGAACTTCTATTGTGCTTAAGTATTAGGCTATGAGTTAAATTTAGGTCCCGGAGAAAAGATAAAGTTCTGCAGAAGTTAGGGGGACAGCTAAATATGAGGAAGAGTCATCACATTTCTCTTCTTTTAGGTTTCTCTGTCTGGTGATTTATTAAAATGCAATACCAGCACTTACAGGCTCTTTATATGTTATGATATAATAATGAGGTAAAGTATGCTTAGTAACTTCTCTAAGTCATATGGTTTCTGAGAAGACTGGAATATGATTTCTAAACACATAATCCTCCAACAAGATTTTGCTTAGTCAAAACTTTAAGATTTTGAGACATTCAGCTAAAATTAGGCTACAAATTTCTTACTCTATAGAATGTGTTTTTGCCTAAGTAAGCATGATTTGACGCAATTTGTACTTCTGGTAGAAATAAAGAAGTTAGAACAAAAACAGTAATGAGATGCCATCTTCTGTCTCCAAAACCGAAAAAAGAAATCCTGGAGTTCATGAGGGTGTAGGGAAATGGTCCATCTCATATTTTGTTGTTTGAATTATAATGGGAAGTATATCAATACTCATTCATTCAACAAACGTTTATTGAATGTATTCTAGATGTCAGACACTATTCTAGTTACTAGAATTCAGCAGTGAACAAAACAAAGATCTCCGCCTGCATGAAACTGACATTTTTCAAAATGTTTAAAAATACACATATCCATTTAACCTAGAAAGGAATAACTACAGCAGTAGCATTTTCTTAAGAAAAATGCATTAAGTACTCACACACATTATTTAAGTGGAAAGAAATATATATTAAAACATTAATGGTAGTTATCTCTGTATGATGGAATTATAGATAATTTTTCTTTTTCTTTTATTATGTTCTCATATTTCTAAATTTTCTGTAACAAACCTGTATTAATTTGATATCTTTTGCTGCCAGCTTAAGATACATGATGTTTTACATTTTCACAGGTTTAAAATTGAGAATTATAAGCTCAGTGAGGGCAGGAACCTGTGTGTCTTGGAAACTTAGTTGAATCAATAAATGTGTCTGTGTCAAAAAGAAAATTTTCATACTTCAGGCCAAGGAGTACATTGTATTGCAATTATCACTGTGCCTGCTTGACATTAACAATACCTATAAGCTGATTAATACTTTTGTCACTTCAGTTATTTGGATTGAAAATGACACATGAATTTTAACTTAAATTTGGATCCATATGTGTTGTTTAAAATGTCTTTTGAGGGAATTCCCAGGCGGTCCAGTGGTTAGGACTCTGTGCTCTCACTGCCGAGGGCCGGGGTTCAATCCAACAGCTGTGTGGCATGGCCAAAAAAAAATAAATAAATAAAATAAAGTAAAATCAAATAAAATAAAATATCCTTTGAAAAGATGAGTACAGTGTACATAAAAGAGAATTCAATTAAAGGTGGATTCCTAACAATAGCTAGAGATGGATTCTCATTCAAGCCTGAACAGTTATGTGTCCAGAGGTCCTCTGTATGCATTTCTGTTTTGTTTTGTTTTGTTTTGTTTGCGGTACGCGGGCCTCTCACTGCTGTGGCCCCTCCCGTTGTGGAGCACAGGCTCCGGACACGCAGGCTCAGCGGCCATGGCTCACGGGCCCAGCCGCTCCGCGGCATGTGGGATCCTCCCGGACCAGGGCACGAACCCGCCTCCCCCGCATGGGCAGGCGAACTCTCAAACGCTGCGCCACCAGGGAAGCCCTGTATGCATTTTAATTAAGGAAATAAACAAAACAATACAAAATAGAAAAACTGCAGGTAATATGATGCAAGCCATATAATGTGAATTTAAACTATCAGTCCAAAAAGTGTTAATAAGAAGTTCAAGTTTTAGGGTAGGCATAGTGAACATCTGCTGTTTTTACCCCTTGGCACTTATATTTTCCACTTATGGTAAAATAGGACCTACTCCCCTCAAAACCCTTTCCTTTGGGGAACCACTCCTCAGCACATGTGATCTAAATAGGTTTGGCCCACACCCCAAATTCTAGAGTTGTGCTATTCAATATAATAGTGACTATTTAATTTTAAATCTACATTACTTAAAATAAAATAAAATTTAAAAATTAGTTCCTCAGTTGTGTCAGGAACATTTTAAGTGATTAATAGCTACACATGACTAGTGGTTACCGTACTGGACAGATTATAGGACATTTCCATCCTCACAGAAAGTTCTCTCGACTATTCCTGTGAGGTTTAGGTAGCTCAGCAAATCCCATGTGACTGGTCATGGTGATAAGACCAGGGAAGGACACATGGCCTAATCAGGTTAGTGAGAGCCAGTCCCAGGACTTTGTAAGGGTTGAGGGAGAGAAGCTATCATGACTTTATTGGAATAAAAGCGAGACCATGAGATTGGAGCTACTGCAGTTTCCACAAGGACAGCACTGCTGAGTATGGAGACTGCATGGAAGAGAAAGTATCTACTCATTGAGAGAAACCAGATCATGGTAATGGTTTTTTGAGTCGATGAGCCAGCAGTGCCTGAAGACTATCTGCAGATTTTTAAGTTACAAAAGCCAATAATTTTTCTTTTTGCTCAAGATAATTTGGGTCTGTTTTGTTGTTTAAATATATAACTGAAGGAGCATTGACTGAGATAAATAATCCAAGGTGAATTAACTGAAGTGCAGTGTGCTTGTCTCTTTGATGCCACCACAAAGGCTCAAAAGTGACTCCAAGGATATTAAAAAAAAGAGAGTTTGAGGCAAACTCTGATTGTAATTTGAAGACAAGCGTGATATGTAATAATATAGATAAATGCATACTATTGTCATTTAGCAAAAAGAAATTGTGTATGTAATTTTGATGTAGTTTATTTTCTAAAAAGCTGCTATCAAATCAGTGGGAGCTAGGTTCTACAATTGATAGCCTCTTTGAATCTATGAATATGATATATATTTACATTAATATATCAAACTTAGGGAGGACAACAAAATTTTTCCCATATTCACCTGCTCATACATTCTCCAGATTTGCTTTATTGATGCATAGATGATTTATGACCTTTTCTTATACTGCTTGAAGTGGCTTGTGGTTGAACTTGGTGTAGCCTACTTCCATTAAGTGTATATTATTAAGTAGTATTCCTTATGAGAAAAAAATGTGTATAACTTAATTTTACTAAAATTTTGGTGTATCATTTTTAATTTTATATTTCTTTTCTCTTGTTTCTCACCTCCAATTTTATACCTACCATGAACTGCTTTGACAGCCAGCAAAGGTAGTTAATATAATTGGAATGAATAGGTGAAGAAAATATAAAGACCCAGCATGTTAACCTTAGAGAAAGAATGCTTTAATTTTAGTGCAGGATTTTAAAGGTTTGTTGTTGTTGTTTTTTTAACATCTATAATACAGCTATTAGAATCATTCTGTCCTAACTGGAGTTCTCCACTTTCACACCGATAGCCTTAGCAGCAATTTGTTTGCATATGCTTCCATTCCATTTTCATAATAAAATATAGTTAACAAAAATGAAAATGCCAAGAAAATAAATGCGTTTCTAAAAATGACAGGGGATAGGGTGGGGGTAACTGGACATGTTTTCTAACCCAGTCCACAAAATCATGTTGTCTCTCATATCACATTCCTTAAAGAGACTAACCAAATAGAAGATAGCCAATTTTCAGAAAAGTTCCCTCAGGAATCAGTGGGAGATGTTCAAAAACCACTCTGAGTCAACATGCTGACAGTGACCAGGAAAAAAAAAAAAAGACAGACTCCCCTAGCATTTGAACTGTATAAAAAGAACCATCACATCCCAGACTTAGGGAATGATATATGATGCACCTGGAAAAGTGCATTCGGTTAGGATAAACTCAATTCCAGAAATATGTGGAAGATTGGAGAGAGTTAAGAGAAAATAAAAATAAATGATGAAGTGACTGGGGAGGTGAGGTTGGGAGGGGGCTTGGGAAGAAAGATTAAAGCAACTGACAAAGTAACTTTTAAGATTTGACATGATAAGAGCCAAGAAATATTTTAAAATAGCAAATTCTATAAAGACAGAGAAATTACTTGGAATGGTAAAAGACCACAGGAAAAGAAGCAAAATTAAGAAAGCTAAAATTCTGGCTATGTATAGAGGAAAATGAACAACAACAAAAATAGTAACTTTTGGAATATCCTCTTCAGGAGTCCTAACTCATGGCAAATTTACTACTAAACGCAAAGGAAGTCATGGGTGTTGGAAGATGATTGTAAAGGAACTACATAGTGGTGGACTGCATGACTGGAGACGTTCTTTTCCACTTAGCATTTCTATAAGTCTACTATATGAAAATCCAAATTTATGTTGAACAAGGGTATATTCCTTGACAAGCAGCAAGGTTTAAAACAAACTTTTAAACAACCGATTATTACACAGTTTTCCCTGGGATCTCTGACTATTTTAGGGAAGAAAACTGTTTTTTTAATCCGCTGTTTTCCAAAAACAATTCAATTAAAAATAATAAAAAAAATCTGAAATCCTACCCCCAAGGGTTAATAACTACAGAGGTGTCCAACAGATATTCAATCACAAAAATTTAAATGCTCTTTTCATTAAGCCTTGTGTCTTTTAACATAGCTAAACCAAGATAATTGTTTTGGGGCTAATTTCTGAGGCTATTTAATAACACCTCCTGCTAGACTTCTCATGTAAACTCAGCAAGAGGAAGCATCCAGAGTAATAAAAAAATACTTGTGCTCATTTTACAGCTCAAATTCATACTTTATAAAAGAGATCCTGCTGTTTGAGTTTGACAACTGCCATACCAACTGCACTGGGGAAGATTGGATTAGGAGGCAAAGCTGACTATGCAGTAAAGTCCCCACTCTCTAGCAGGATTTTTATGTAAATTCCATTACAGTTCATACTTTTGCAGGTAATGAAATGGATACAAAACACTTCAAGGTTTCTAAGTCAGCAAAATAATGAACAGGATAGCCTGTAAACCGCTTTAATACATTTTTGACATTTGGTCACTCATAAAAATGGGCTTTGTATTTCTTCTTTCACGTGGGTTTTCTTTTTTAATGCTACATTCTAACAACTCATAGCTCTACTGGTTATTGCTAATGTATTAACATGGACTACAAAGAGTTCAAAACTTTAAATTTCAGTAAAAGGCAAATTTTGCATTATGTTTCCTTAAGAAACTGTGGACAGTTTTTTTTCCTCCAAAAATGGCATTCCTTCAGATTGGAAAAAAAAGCACACATATTTTATAGACTAATGGCAGTGCCAGAGGGATATGCTTTTGTTATTAACTAATCATAAAATTTTAAATATATAGATTGATCTATAATTATTCTTTTATATAATTTGTGATGACATGCATGGGTAAAAGTGTGTTTGCAAAAGACTAGCCTCTAGAGAAAATGTGTTTTTTGATTTCCAAATGGACTTAGCAATAGTCAATGACTATAACAGAAACAGTCAAGAAAAATATTATGTAGCACAATGTATAAAATGTATTCTTTACCTTCTGCTATTGTCATTTTAGTTCCATATACTGTATTGCACTTGAAGGTGAAATTCCTATTAGTGTCAATGGAGAATCCAGGCATGGGGTAAAGGAAACCCAAGACTTTGGCAACAATGACACAATTCTCCAAGTGAAGCAAGAATGTGAACAAAGTATGCATTTCACATTTAAAGTATTCTGGTGATCCATTATCCCATTAGTATAGTTGAACTTTTCAGGAAAGTATGCTCATCTTTATTTTGGGATGACTGACACACATGCAATATTCCCTTTGGTATATTTAATAATTTCAGTCAAAATAGGAAGCCTATTGACATTTTACCTCATTGCCAAATCAAACAAGATTAGTTATATGAACTGAGTCTCACTGATAGATGAATTTTGATAGTGAAATGTCAAAATATGATGCATGACCTTTGACTTGTAGTTGGACTTTTGGGAGCCATGCAGTGCCTCTCTCCAAAGGAGAAAAGTCTGGCCTTAGGTTCCTGTGGACCTATGCAGAAAATCATATACTACTGGTTCATGACTTATGTTCTAGAATGCTTCATTCTCATGGAGCTCTCAAATGCACTCAAGTGTTCCAGAAGCAAATACTCTAGGACTTTGTTTTGGGAAGTACTGATAACTTAGAGAAACAGCCAAAAGAAAAGTGGAGACAATGTGAGCAACCAATGCCAAATAGAGGCAAAAACCTCACATGCACTAATAACAATATTGAGTGTTACTCAAGTTTGTACTGATTGCTTTACATGCATTATCCCATATAAGCTTCAGGACAACCTATGACGTAGGTCTAATATTGTCCCCATTTTACAGATGAGAAGACTGAGAATCAAAAACATTTAGCACTGTTTTTCTGATGATCAAATGCTATGTAGTAGAGTTAGATTCGAATCTATGTCCAGCATTCTCAACGACTTCAAATATTCCCCTTCCCCAAAAAAGTTTACTTGCTTAATAGGATGAAGAAAGAGAATGCACCTGTATCTTATAAAATAAATGTAACTAAGACTTGATAACATTAAAAAACAAAACAAAACAAAAACCCCCCAAATGTCTCCCATTCCTTCAGTCTATCACAATGACCACCACCACCAAAAGCAACAACAAAGAAAACGTAATTTACCTTTTATACATACATTTTGGGATAAACATTGACACTTTTATTGAGATATAATTGACATATAACATTATAATAGCTTCAGGTGCAAAACACAGTGATTTGATATTTGTATATAATGTGAAATAATCACAATAAGTCTAGTTAACATCTGTCACCATACATATAGTTGCGGAATTTTATTTCTTGTGATGAGAAGTTTCAAGATTGACTCTCTTAGCAACTTTCAAGTATAGTATTATTAATTATAGTCACCATGCTGTACATTACATTTCTATAACATTTATTTTAGAACTGGAAGTTTGTACCTTTTGACCCCTTTCAGTCATTTTGTCCACCTTCACTCCCTTACATTGACTTTTTGTGGTTTTATTCTTATGTGTGCCTTTTGAAGGTTTTTAACCTAATTTAATCTAGGTCTTAGATTCTGATTTTGTTTTTGGTGGTGATAGTGTGCATGTTTTTGTCCGACCTACATAAATCACAGCTGGTTATACTGCTTTAATTTCCCTCTAAGAGATTTTTCTTTAAAAATGCTAATCACCTAGGAAAGAGAAGATAGAGATTCCTCAGTTTGTTATTCCTCAATTTGTTATTCCTCAGAAAGAGTCCTATATGATTCTAATAGTAACAAAATGTAGTTTCTAGGAATATAATTGTATTTTCAATGATGACGACATTAGCCAATGAATGTGCACACACTCATGTCAGACCCTGTGCTAGATGCTTTGGGTACAGGGACCCATTCAGCACTCACAACAATACTGTGGAGTAGGTATTATTGCAATTATTTTTACAGATAACAAAACGGAGCTCAAATAATCTAAGGAAAATAAATTAAGGAAACTGCTGAGGGTTATGCAAAGTCTATAGCAGAACGGACCCAACACAGATCTTTCTGTTTTCAGAGACCTTGGTCTTCCCTTTACCACACTGTCTGCCATATTCAGAAATGTAAACTATTTAAAGCTCTTTGTTTAAGGCTAGAAATAAACTTTTAAGATCTGACAAACTATGTTAGAGACAAGAAATAAAGTTCACTAGTGTAAGATACAATAGCATATATGCCTCTCTTTCTTCCCTTCTTACCACTTACATCTTTCTTCTCTCTGCTCTCATCCCTTTTTGAATGAGGTGATATTATTTATTTCAGTACCTTGAGCAATTAGGATGTTGTGGAGCTTTGGATGTCCTGGCAGTGGTTGCCATAAGCGAAGGGAAGAAACACATAATCCTTAACTTTAGAACTGACAAGCCTAAGGATGCCTGTGGGAACAGGATGCCTTCCCTTCCTTGATCTGGTTGGGCCTCAAAATCTCAACTATTAATTGTGATACTAACGTGCACAGTGGACCTAAGAACTCTGCTTCCTTTGACTTCTGTTCCTCATTATGTTCTGTGTCCTCGGTCTCATGAAGAGACAATGAAACAGAAAGCAGGGGGGGATAAAAGATATCTCCCCCAGCATTTGGCAATTTGACATGTATGCAGATCTACATTTGTCTCTGTCTCATCCTTTTGAAGGTAAGCTTGTGGGGAGTACCATGCATGTCATGCTGCATTAAGTGCTCAGCACACTCTCACTCAACGCTTAACATAGTAACTCTCATATTCTTTCGAGAGAAAAAAGTCTTCTTTTCTTATGTTCAGCCAACTGAAAAGATTCATAAGAATGGTTTAAAAAAACGGAAAGGTGACTTGAAGCACAAAAATGTACAAGATACACACACACACAGAGCAAAATGTCATAGTGGTAAAAGGTACTATTTGAGTTGTTGCTCTTTCTCTTGCTTAGACCTAATGTCTGGATAAAATGCTTGTTCACTGCAGGTACATATTGTACCACTCAAGAATATATGTACTATGTGTTTTTATAATTAAAAAAAGAAAAATTCATCTGTTTGTGAATAAATCTGTACTTTTGAGTGGCCTGTTTGGTAGAAAGTTTATAGTACATATTTTACTAACAAAAAAAGAAAGATTTTACTAAAACAGCTTCCTCTAGAAAATAAATCTGGATATGAACAGGAGCAGCTAAAGCAAGAAGCAGTAAAACCCCCAAATAATATTAGAAACATCTTAAGTCACTTAACTTTATGTAAATCTACTGAGGAGAAAAAAAATGAGAGCAGAAAAACATGACTGAACAAAGCAGGTTAAAAACTGGGAGGAGAGAACCCTTGCATCAAAGAAAAAGAAACAAAAGAAATTATAAGCTATTCTCCTTTTACTGGAAAGACACTAAGACTTGCACCTACGATACATTGGAGTAGAAGCAACTATAAAAGAAAAAAAAACATGCCCAAACCTGTACTTGGATCAAGGGGGAGTAGCTACCTGCCACAATTACATAAAACCATCTCAATTTATTATTACAGGATTATTTATGAAATAGGGAAATACTCAAGCATGCAACACACTACTCAGAATTTTCTCCTTTCAATCAGTAAGTTATACCATTCAGAACACAGCAAGTGCCGCATTCATTAACTTCTAATACTGAATTCAAGTTTTCTAAACCTTCTTTCTCCTCTTTAGAGTTTTATGCCTGACTTCTGTTCCACTGTGTATAAAAATGTATTAAAAAGATGCATATTTTTTACTCTACTGTTTTCTTTGTTTTTTCTTTTTTTTTGCGGTACGCGGGCCTCTCACTGTTGTGGCCTCTCCCGTTGCGGAGCACAGGCTCTGGACGCGCAGGCTCAGTGGCCATGGCTCACGGGCCTAGCCGCTCCACGGCATGTGGGATCCTCCCGGACTGGGGCACGAACCCGTGTCCCTTGCATCGGCAGGCGGACTCTCAACCACTGCGCCACCAGGGAAGCCCTACTGTTTTCTTATACATCACTAAGTAAAAAAATATTTCTCAGATATTAAATATACACAAAGGTGATTTTCCTGTAAATTATAAAAATTGCTTAAGGTAAAATGATCGGTAAATATTTTTAAACAAAGATATTTAAATGCAGTTATTTTTAGGAAAGTTTGATACCATATAGCCCCAATCTTTGTCTAATGATAAGGTAACCATTTACTTCTTGTTGTCTGGGGCAATCCCAATTTATGTCTCTTGCTCTAGCACAATTAATAATAGTATCCCTGTTTCTCTCAAAGGTATTCAAGTGTATACAAAAATTATATAGTGACTTCTACCTAATATCAAGGCAGCCTGGCATGGAAAGACATGAAGATTTTGAGACAAGCCCATAGTGGGTCTGTGCATATTTCCATCATTTACTTACTATGTAAACTTGGGCAATTACTTGTTCACTCTGAGACCAATTTTGTGGTCGGCAGCATATGGATAATAATAGCTCATAGACTTGTTGGGATAACATGAATGCAATAGTATTGTCTGTGTACATACACGAATGAGGATAATAAGATCACCTTATAAGATTGTTGTGCAGTTTATTTAAGATGATGAATTCATACATAGCGCTTAGCACATGGTAGATACGTAACAAATACAGTTTTCATCATACTCATTCTCATAATCATCATTATCATCTGCCATTAGTGGCTGTTTATAAATAGTAGAGTTAATTGCTTCTCTCCTTCTAACCTCATCTTTTCTGGTACTCACTGATGTCACATCTGTGGAAGATGTTTAGAAATTTGACTTGTACTTATAGCAATCAGGAATATGAGCATTTTACTAGCATGTTTAGACTGAGACTGCTTTGAACACTACCTGGACAGCATTTGGTCTAGTTACTGGAAAAAACACATTGTTTTGTTTGCTATAAGAATGAATGTCGCAGGGCTTCCCAGGTGGTGCAGTGGTTGGGAATCTGCCTGCCAATGCAGGGGACACAGGTTCAATCCCTGGTCCGGGAAGATCCCACATGCCATGGAGCAACTAAGCCCGTGAGCGACAACTATTGAGCCTGTGCTCTAGAGCCCGTGCGCCACAACTACTGAGCCTGCGTGCCGCAACTACTAAAGCCCGCACGCCTAGACCCCATGCTCCACAAAGAGAGAAGCCACCACAATGAGAAGTCCACTCACTGCAACAAAGGGTAGCCCCTGCTCACCACAACTAGAGAAAGCCCACGCACAGCAATGAAGGCCCAACGCAGCCAAAAATAAAAAAATAAAATAAATAAATTTATTTAAAAAAAAAAGAATGAATGTCTCAGAGTGTATCCTAAAAGTCCCCTCAATGCAGAAGAGTAGGAATTCTGACTCTTGGACAATCTGGGAAAATCCCAGATTCTCCACTTGGGGAAATTTCTTTGAAGTCTCCAACTGATTCTTAAAAATTCAAGCAGCTTCCATTTAATTTCATTATATATTTGTTTTTGTTTTGAATTTTTAAGTATCTTAAGAATCTTTAATCAAGGTAAATCTGTGCTCTCGTGAAATGTACAGTATGTGCTCTGGGGCTTCTCTTCCTTCTGACCCACCTCTGCCTGTTCCCAGGTTACATATACCCCACTTTGAGAAAGAGCAGAGACTTCCCAGTTAAATACAGCTGTCTTAGAAGCCAGTTCTGTACTTTGTGGCCTTTGCCATATTACTTAATTTCTCTGAACCTCGGTCTCCTGGTCTTAAAAATTGGGTTACTATAAAATACCCATCAAATTGTTTGATAATTAATGTGATAATGTCTGTAAGGCCACTAAGTCGCATATTAGGAGTTCAATCCATGTCAGTTATTTTACATCCTTTTAGCGTTATTTAAAATGTTTAGTGATATCTAGCCATGTCACATTGATGAGGACTGATTTGAATTTATGTCTATTGGGACACAGAGCCCAAAAGCACATAAAATAGATGACATCTGGCTTACCACATAAAAATGTCTGTGCAATCCAACATGGAATCTCATGCAACTATCCAGGTTCTCTCTTTCAAATTCCCATAGTAACTCAACCTTGAGTGGTAAAAGCTTATTAATGACCTTACTTGACTAGACATACATGTTTTTTGGAATCCAATTGCCATAAAGGAACCATATGGTTGAGATCTTTTTAGACTTTAGAAAGAGCATTAATAAAATGAAAACAGAAATAACATTCCAAGGCACAGGATTCAATCAGCCAAAGACTTCATTCTTGGGCTTCCCTGGTGGTGCAGTGATTGAGAGTCCGCCTGCCAATGCAGGGCACGCGGGTTTGTGCCCCGGTCCGGGAAGATCCCACAATGCCGCAGAACGGCTGGGCCCGTGAGCCATGGCCGCTGAGCCTGCGCGTCCGGAGCCTGTGCTCCGCAACGGGAGAGGCCACAACAGTGAGAGGCCCGCACACCGCCAAAAAAAAAAAAAAAAAAAAGATTTCATTCTTTACTTAGCTGACACTTTGGTGTCTTTCAGAGTCCCACTCAGACATATCCTCTTTTGGGAAATGTTGCTAAAAGACCCTGTGCTTTCCTCTATCACTGTACTTATTACAAACCACAGAAAATTCATGTTCATTTATCTATCTGCTCCCTTAACCTTTAAATCTTTAGAGGTTGTTGCTATTTTTAGTTGAATAAATAAATATTTAAATATTTTTTCATTTTAATTCGAATGTGATAAGTATTGAGAGAGAGAATTCACATAAACAAAAACTTTGAGGATCTTCAATAATATCTGAAAGTAGAACAGGGTCCTGAGACCAAGTAGTTTAAGAACCACTGCTCTAGAGAATAACACCACTCAGCTTTGTATCCAGAGTGCCTGGTATTAATAGATGGGTTGGTGATGAGTAACTGAATATTGCATATAGTGCCAAAAGCATCTTACACTATAATAGAAAATATCTTGATATGTAATATGTGAGGAATCAATTAAAATGCAATTTAATTTTTTCCTTATCATTATTTCTTGCTTCATAATGCCTATCTCCAAATGTGAGATAAGGAAAGGAACTGGTCATAATTAATCACATAATTAAATCACTCAAGAAGCATCTATTTGGAAAATACTATTTGCCAGGTACTGGCTTAGGTATTGGTGGTGAGGAGGGAGACAGAGAAATAGGTTATTTCTCCTAAAGTCCATTCTCTGACAGCTAAATCAAAGAATTTACTTGGTTGATTATTGAGTTATGGATTTTACAAAAATTTGTTTGGGATAAGATAATTTTAACATCTTTCGAAGGTTTTTTACAAATATTGGTTGACTTTTTTTTTTTTTTTTTTTTTTTGTGGTACGCGGGCCTCTCACTATTGTGGCCTCTCCCGTTGAGGAGCACAGGCTCCGGATGCGCAGGCTCAGCGGCCATGGCTCACAGGCCTAGCCGCTCCGTGGCATGTGGGATCTTCCCGGACCAGGGCACGAACCCGTGTCCCCTGCATCGGCAGGCGGACTCTCAACCACTGCGCCACCAGGGGAGCCCAGAATAGAAAATATTGATGGCATCTCAGTATTGATAGCATCTTAGATTCAATAAAATATAATAGCCCAGAAAAACTAAGTAAAACTTGATTCTAGGGAGCGGGCTTCCCTGTTGGCGTAGTGGTTAAGAATCTGCCTGCCAAAGCGGGGAATACGGGTTCGAGCCCTGGTCCGGGAAGATCCCACATGCCGCGGAGCAACTAAGCCCGTGTGCCACAACTACTGAGTCCACGTGCCGCAACCACTGAAGCTCTCGCCCCTAGAGCCAGTGCTCTGCAACAAGAGAAGTCACCACGGTGAGAAGTCCGCGTTCGTTGCAACTAGAGAAAACCCCGTGCGCAGCAACAACGACCAAAAAATGCAGCCAAAAATAAAATAAATAAATTAAAACAAAACAAAACAACTTGATTATATAGTTATATGGTGACATCATATTCAGGATAGTGGTCTCTAAGGCCTTGAATCGCCCCTATTTCCCTCTTCCATCTCCTTGGAAAGTAGTGCACTCATCTAATGAGCAAATAAGCTGGTTTGCTTCAAGGCAAGGTAAGCAAATTTGAATGACACTATTTGATCCCTGTTAACTTTAGAGTTTGGTATAAAGTCTGCACAAGGGGAAAAAATCCAGCCCACAGCCCAAAGGGAAAAAATCCAGATGTTTAGTTAATTTATAAATAAGATTTGGTCACAAGACAGAGATTTCTGAGTGTATCCTAATTTTTATATTTCAAAATATTAAACGTTTCCTCAGCTTACCCTTGAGTATATATACTTTTAAATGGAAATAGCAGCATGCATGATTTTTTTTTTTTGCATCACCTCTCTTTTCTGAAGTGCCAAGGAAAGTAAATGTGTGCAAAAACATTTATGCCCACATCACTATCTGTACAGTGGTTAAACAATCAAAAGCACTTCTGCAGAGGCACATATGAAAATTAAGAGCATTCCCACTTCCTCAGTCGAGACAGCCATGATGTTCTGGCTGCGCATACGCATAATGGAAACAAAATTGCTTTAAATAATCAAAATACACAAAGGCACATTTTTCTGAGTGATTGGAAATAACCCTGACAAATGCTCACATTTGGTAAATTATGAGCTAGCCAAGTTACGTTTGCATAAACATAATAAAAACATTTAAAAAAAATTTAGTAAGCATATAAAGCAAGGTATTCTCTTGAAAATGAATTTCTTTGACAGATAAATCAACAACCATGCAGGACAAGTTTCTGAAGGTGCCTCCCTGAGTATTTGAGAGAGAGGGGTGGGAGAGAGAGAGAGAGAGAGAGAGAGAGAGAGAGCGCCTGTGCGCGTCTGGGTAACCAGATACATATTTCGACGAATAAAAATTGTGTAGAATTATAAAAGAGGCAGAGATATTCTTCCAACTAAAAATAAACGTAGAAAAATCTTAGACACATCAAATAGCTACTTGTATTTTTAAAAGAAGAACACAAACTATGTGCAATTGAATGCTATGTTAATACGGTACACAAATAATTAATATTCCCCAGACATAACTCTTTGGTAACACAGAGATTACCTATTAGCTAAACACATAATTATATTTTCTTCCAACAATCTAGATACTGCACCTCAGCGGCACACTTAAACAGACATCAGTATGTAGTTGGAGAGGATTTTTGGGTGGCTCATTTAAAAAAAAGTATTTGAATAGGGCGAAAACTAATTTTCTATTCACAGGTAGTATGGCACTATTTTTTATCAGATTGCTTTGGGTAGGTCCGGAGCACTGAGCACTACAACATGTGGCTACATCAAAACAAAAGCCAAAGGAAGATGTACATTCATTTAGGATTTCCTAGATTGGCCTCTTCCTTAAGCTAAGCATAATACGGTAGGGAGGCTGACTTTACTGAATTTGCTGCATGGATAACAAAGCTCTTCTGAGAATTCTGTAGCCTTTAGAAATTGCCAGTCGCTGAAGAACACACCCTTACATGAAAGAAATATTATCAAGGCCTTTTCAAATGTGCTTGCCACATAAGATAGAATATTTTCACACACATCCACGAAGGTAAACTGTGATCAAAAAGATGAAATAGGCCAAGGACAGTGGGTGGAGTGAAGGTGACTTTCTTAGGGGGAAATTCTTTTAATTCCTAAGTATGAATTGTAGGAAGAGCCTAATTGTCCTTTACAACCTTAGTCATCTTTGAACATCATCAACTTTTCTCCATGAACTGCCACCCACCTTCACTTGACAACGCGAAGTAAGAGCTTGAGAGAAACCAGAATTACAACAGGTCTCTAGTTGGGTAAAATGGTGTAGAAAACCAGGTTAAACTGCTGCTACTTGCCTCACTCTTGAAGTAGGCCTTCTTCCTTATCTTCTCTTCTTCTAATTTAAGGGTAAACTCCTAGAAAGCTTAATGCTTTGCTTTGTTCCAATATTCAAATACACTGGAGATATTTGGTAAGAACTTATCACCTAGTAATATGATTTCTCTTCCCATCATTTTAATGAAACCTCTCTCCTGAAGGTCATCAATGACTAATTAATTGTGACAGCCAACATTCTCATAGTTCATCTTTCTTGTCTGTGTCTCTTGCTTGTCTCCTGACCAGCCCTTCTTCCAGAAACTCTCCACCCTTCCTCTCTGTGGACATCCCCAGTTTTCTTTTTAACTGTGTGACTACAACTTTTGTCTCCTTCCTCTTCACACTTTTCATATATGTGATTTAAAAGTTTGTTCCTCAGCCCTCTTCTCTCCTTGTTCTCTCTCTTCCTTGACAATCTCATCTACTCTTTCCTGCAGATGACCCTCACAGCTCTCTTGGGCCCTGTCATCTCAGAGTGCCAGGTACAGGTTTCCACCTGCAGTCTTCTTTTCCACAACGATAGGCTCTGGCACCACGAAAAACTCATTACGTTCAAAGTGAATTCAGTGTCTTTTCTCTCACATTTCCGACTTCTCCTAATGCTTCCTATTTGCTTAATGTCATCACCAGGGTTTGAAGTCTCAAAGTCAAATACGACAACTTTCCTGTTTCCACAATAATTTGCAAAACCCTGTCAATATTTCCTCTGAGATATCACTGCCATTTATATCCTCTTTTCCATGCCCGCTCTTCTATACACTATCCCAATAGTTTCCTCAGTGCTCTTCAGACTTTTCTGCATCCAAACCACTTTATATATTGCTGCCAGAAAAATCTTTTTAAGACACAGTTTTCTCATGTTTATGTGCATTTCCATACCTAAATTCATTTGTTTCAGGCATTTGCTTTGGCAGTATTTTTCTTTTCCTACAGAAGAAATCTCTCTCTTCTTGGTGCCTCTCTGTCATCAAGTATTCTAGTCAAACAGGTTTGTGTTCCCATTTAAAAGTGAGCTCCATAAGAAAAGTGTCTTGCAAGTTTATCCTCAAATCCCCTACATACACTGCAGTGACTGACATAAAGTAGACTCTCAAGAAATCTTTGATTTAAGTTGGCTTCAGTATTATTCCTTTGTTTAAAAACTTTCCACATTCCCTATTTTTACATGCTACAAACTCTTTTACCTGGTAAACAGGATCTTTAGATTTGGGATCTGGTAAACATTGGGAGGAGGATAAGCGAGACCCAAACAAAAAGGAATCTGAGAGGGCTTCCCTGGTGGCGCAGTGGTTAAGAATCCACCTGCCAATGCAGGGGGCACGGGTTCGAGCCCTGGTCCGGGAAGATCCCACATGCCGTGGAGCAACAAAGCCCAGGCGCCACAACTACTGAAGCCCGTGCTCCACAGCTACTGAAGCCCGTGTGCCTAAAGCCCGTGCTCCACAACAAGAGAAGTCACCGCACTGGGAAGCCCACGCACTGCAACAAAGAGTAGCCCCCGCTGGCAGCAACTAGAGAAAGCCCACGACAGCAACGAAGACCTCACGCAGCCAAAAATAAATAAGATGAAATAAATAAATTTAAAATATAATAAAAATAAAAAACATTAAAAAAAGGAAACTGAGAGAAGCAACTGGAAGCAAGTGGTAGAGTGGAAGCATTCTGAGACAATCTTTGTATTGTCCTTTTGCCTACTGAATGTCACCTGGTCCTTGGGCTCCCTGACATACTACAACCACTGATCTCTCTAGGAATCTCAGAATGCACAGTGGCCCAGTTATACCACACCCGGCCCTGCTGCTTCCAGGCATTGCCCTGTGTCCACTGGCAGCCACTCAGTGACTGATGTGGTCCTGTCTTCTGGTAGGAAAACTGAAAAGGCCAGCTAAGCCCAAGAATACACCCATCCTAAAATGCTAATGGTAATTCCAGACATATTAAGCAGGGACTTAGACCTTTGGGACCTTCTCTTTCTTTGCCAAGTGATACATGGGAACTATGCTTATTTATTTATTTACTTATTTATTATAAATTTATTTATTTTATTTTTGGCTGTGTTGGGTCTTCTTTGCTGCACGTGGGCTTTCTCTAATTGCGGCAAGCAAGGGCTAATCTTCGTTGCATTGTGCAGGCTTCTCGTTGTGGTGGCTTCTCTTGTTGAAGAGCATAGGCTCTAGAGCGCAGGCTCAGTAGTTGTGGTGCAGGGGCTTATTTGCTCCGCGGCATGTGGGATCTTCCCGGACCAGGACTCGAACCCATGTCCCCTGCATTGGCAGGCGGATTTTTAACCACTCTGCCACCAGGGAAGCCCAGGAACTGTATTTAACACTGGTTTTCAGGCAATGCTGCCCAGGTTTTGGTGCCTAATACAGGGAGTATGAGCTAACAGGAATCTGGGTTATGTAGGGGGAAAGTGCTGTGATAAAGGGAAACCTAGGCAGCTCCATACAGCTTTCTCCACTGTTGAATAAACACATTTACAAGGCCATAGGTGAGCAGAAGGAAGGAGAAGCCCAGAGGGATAGTTTTCCCCAAAGACTAAGCTCTTTTGTGCATTGTCTCCTTTACTTCAATGTGCAGATGTCTTCCCCACAGTTCCTTTCTCAGTGGAGAATGGAAGAGCGCTAAACTGTAAACAACTACTTTAGGTGTACTGATATTGAAGAATGTAAAGTTATAGATTGTTTCTCAATTACAAATCGAGTCCCATTACTCACTTTACCTTGACACAACTTAGTGTCAAACTGAAGCTTTTACAGTGACAATTTTCCATTTCTCCATTGTCCCACATTTCTTTACCTAATATTGTAAATTATTTTTGCTCCACTGTTTTTTTTTTTAGTAAGAAAATAAAGTCATTTTTATCTCCATGTCATATCCACCCTTTCCTATACCCTCCCAGGGAATGATTTCACCAACATCCTCACTAGAATTGAGGGCATCCAACATATACTCTCATAACTTTCCTCACATCTCCCTCGGATTTTCTCTGCCACCAGCCCCTTTTCCTCTCCTTTCTTGGAGTAATATTTTTTAAATCTCTAAAGCTAACACAGCTACCTGCACTCTCCCCAACTACTGCCCCATTAAGGACACATTTCCGCTCAAACCCCCAATTGCTCAGCTTCACCAGTTTTTTTCTTTCCTACAAACATGGTTAAATCTCCACTTTTGCTTCACTTCTTCCCCTTCACTTTATGAATAGAGATTCCACACATTTCCTATTTTCAATTATTCACACTTTCATTTTTCTCACGCCCTTGAAATATGTATCCAGCACCCACAAATCTGTGGAAACAGTTCCTGTTGACCATATCCTTGCTGAATCAGTAGCTGCTGTCAGCTGGTCTATAAGTCTCTGTAACAATCAGCACAGCTGACCATTCTGAATCAGCGGTGGTGTGTTGTGCTTCCACACTGGGTTACAAACTTTCTTCATGTCTGTGGCTAGAGCTTCCGCAGGATTCCTGAACACTTTCTCTCTCCAGATGAAATCCTCTTCTTTCCATTCTACACATTTATTCTCCTTCCTTCCAATCCTGGAACTGTTTCATGAAATTATTTGCATCATCCATGAAAATAGGTCATTTCATATATCACCACATCCTCACACTAGAAGCTTCCTATAGACAAAATCTTCTAAGACTTTTTGCTCTCCTGCCAAAGTTACTAATATATCCACATACCAAATATTTTTTAAATATTTTGGTCTCAAGCAAGTGGAATTTTCTTAATACACACATATTTTGTGAATTTATTTTTGGTTTATTTTTGTTTGTGCTTTCTGATCATGGGTATCTGCCCATGACAGAACCAAGAGGAAAAGTTGTTTAAGCTCAGGGTACTTGGAACTCATAGCCCCTGAAAACCACTGTTTTCACATTACTGTGGTTTACATCATGAAGATACCCTTGAGTTCTTTCACTATCCTGGATTTTCTCCTTCCTTCTTGCATATTTTTAATATATATGGTGACAGAGTTAAGACCACTCTGAAAATGAAGTGGGAGCCTAGGTGGTGTGTATGAGTGTTTTTACTGTCACTTTCCCCTTTGTACATAAACATATCCCATATCTGTAGGAAGTTTTGGCAGTGGAACACTTGAACAGACATCTAAGGAAGGAAAGTTCATGCTCTCTAGTCAGTGTTCCTGAACGGATTGAGAATACTTAGGTAGATAACTGCTTACTTTTGGTCAGACCAAATGGTGTCAAATATCTGTCCTATATCATCTACATGATGTGTCCAGCTTTCCTCCTTGAGAAATTATAGATTTAGGCTTTCAGAGAAGGGTATTGACAGCCTTCCTCGTCAATCTATTCTTTTCTTTTTTTTTTTTTCATGTTTTTTATATCTTTATTGGAGTATAATTGCTTTACAATGGTGTGTCAATTTCTGCTTTATAACAAAGTGAATCAGTTGTACATATACATATGTTCCCATATATCCTCCCTCTTGCGTCTCTCTCCCTCCCACCCTCCCTATCCCACTCCTCTAAGTGGTCACAAAGCACCGAGCTTATCTTCCTGTGCTATGCGGCTGCTTCCCACTAGGTATCTATTTTACATTTGGTAGTGTACATATGTCCATGCCACTCTCTCACTTTGTCACAGCTTACCTTTGCCTCTCCCCATATCCTCAAGTCCATTCTCTAGTAGGTCTGTGTCTTTATTCCCGTCTTACCCCTAGGTTTTCATGACTTTTTTTTCCTTTTCTTAAATTCCATATATATGTGTTAGCATACGGTATTTGTCTTTCTCTTTCTGACTTACTTCACTCTGTATGACAGACTCTAGGTCTATCCACCTCATTACAAATAGCTCAATTTCATTTCTTTTTATGGCTGAGTAATATTCCACTGTATATATGTGCCATAACTTCTTTATCCGTTCATCCGATGATGGACACTTAGGTTGTTTCCCTCTCCGGGCTATTGTAAATAGAGCTGGAATGAACATTTTGGTACATGACTCTTTTTGAATTATGGTTTTCTCAGGGTATATGCCCAGTAGTGGGATTCCTGGGTCATATGGTAGTTCTATTTGTAGATTTTTAAGGAACCTCCATACTGTTCTCCATAGTGGCTGTACCAATTCACATTCCCACCAGCAGTGGAAGAGTGTTCCCTTTTCTCCACACCCTCTCCAGCATTTATTGTTTCTAGATTTTTTGATGATGGCCATTCTGACTGGTGTGAGATGATATCTCATTGTAGTTTTGATTTGCATTTCTCTAATGATTAATGATGTTGAACATTCTTTCATGTGTTTGTTGGTAATCTGCGTATCTTCTTTGGCGATGTGTCTACTTAGGTCTTCTGCCCATTTTTAGATTGGGCTGTTTTTTTTTTATTATTGAGCTGCATGAGCTGCTTATAAATTTTGGAGATTAATCCTTTGTCAGTTGCTTCATTTGCAAATATTTTCTCCCATTCTGAGGGTTGTCTTTTGGTCTTGTTTATGGTTTCCTTTGCTGTGCAAAAGCTTTGAAGTTTCATTAGGTCCCATTCGTTTATTTTTGTTTTTATTTCCATTTCTCTAGGAAGTGGGTCAAAAAGGATCTTGCTGTGATTTATGTCATGGAGTGTTCTGCCTATGTTTTCCTCTAAGAGTTTGATAGCTTCTGGCCTTACATTTAGGTTTTTAATCCATTTTGAGCTTATTTTTGTGTATGGTGTTAGGGAGTATTCTAATCTTATACTTTTATATGTACCATCCAGTTTTCCCAGCACCACTTATTGAAGAGGCTGTCCTTTCTCCACTGTACATTCCTGCCTCCCTTAGCAAAGATAAGGTGACCATATGTGCATGGGTTTATCTCTGGGCTTTCTATCCTGTTCCATTCATCTATATTTCTGTTTTTGTGCCAGTACCATACTGTCTTGATTATTGTAGCTTTGCAGTATAGTCTGAAGTCAGGGAGCCTGATTCCTCCAGCTCCGTTTTTCATTCTCAAGATTGCTTAAGCTATTCGGGGTCTTTTGTGTTTCCATACAAATTGTGAACTTTTTTGTTCTAGTTCTGTGAAAAATGCCAGTGGTAGTTTGATAGGGATTGCATTGAATCTGTAGATTGCTTTGGGTAGTAGAGTCATTTTCACAATGTTGATTCTTCCAATCTAAGAACACGGTATATCTCTCCATCTATTTGTATCATCTTTAATTTCTTTCATCAGTGTCTTATAATTTTCTGCATACAGGTCTTTTGTCTCCTTAGGTAGGTTTATTCCTAGATATTTTATTCTTTTTGTTGCAATGGTAAATGGGAGTGTTTTCTTGATTTCACTTTCAGATTTTTCATCATTAGTGTATAGGAATGCCAGAGATTTCTGTGCATTCATTTTGTATCCTGCTACTTTACCAAATTCATTGTTAGCTCTAGTAGTTTTCTGGTAGCATCTTTAGGATTCTCTATGTATAGTATCATGTCATCTGCAAACAGTGACAGCTTTACTTCTTCTTTTCTGATTTGGATTCCTTGTATTTCCTTTTCTTCTCTGATTGCTGTGGCTAAAACTTCCAAAACTATGTTGAATAAGAGTGGTGAGAGTGGACAACTTTGTCTTGTTCCTGATCTTAGTGGAAATGCTTTCAGTTTTTCACCATTGAGGACAATGTTGGCTGTGGGTTGTCATATATGGCCTTTATTATGTTGAGGAAAGTTCCCTCTATGCCTACTTTCTGGAGAGTTTTTATAATAAATGGGTGTTGAATTTTGTCAAAAGCTTTCTCTGCATCTATTGAGATGATCATGTGGTTTTTCTCCTTCAATTTGTTAATATGGTGTATCACATTGATTGATTTGTGTATATTGAACAATCCTTGCATTCCTGGAAGGAACCCCCCCTTGATCATGGTGTATGATCCTTTTAATGTGCTTTGCTAGTATTTTGTTGAGGATTTTTGCATCTATGTTCATCAGTGATATTGGCTTGCAGTTTTCTTTCTTTGTGACATCCTTGTCTGGTTTTGGTATCAGGGTGATGTTGACCTCATAGAATGAGTTTGGGAGTGTTCCTCCCTCTGCTATATTTTAGAACAGTTTGAGAAGGATAGGTGTTAGCTCTTCTCTAAATGTTTGATAGAAATCGCCTGTGAAGCCATCTGGTCCTGGGCTATTGTTTGTTGGAAGATTTTTAATCACAGTTTCAATTTCAGTGCTTGTGATTGGTCTGTTCATATTATCTTTTTCTTCCTGGTTCAGTCTCAGAAGGTTGTGCATTTCTAAGAATTTGTCCATTTCTTCCAGGTTGTCCATTTTATTGGCATAGATTTGCTTGTAGTAATCTCTCATGATCTTTTGTATTTCTGCAGTGTCAGTGGTTACTTCTCTTTTTTCATTTCTAATTCTATTGATTTGAGTCTTCTCCCTTTTTTTCTTGATGAGTCTGGCTAATGGTTTATCAATTTTGTTTATCTTTTCAAAGAACCAGCTCTTAGTTTTTTTGATCTTTGCTATTGTTTCCTTCATTTCTTTTTCATTTATTTCTGATCTGATCTTTATGATTTCTTTCCTTCTCCTAACTTTGGGTTTTTTTGTTCTTCTTTCTCTAATTGCTTTAGGTGAAAGGTTAGGTTCTTTATTCGAGATGTTTCCTGTTTCTTAAGGTAGGATTATATTGCTATAAACTTCCCTCTTAGAACTGCTTTTGCTGCATCCCATAGGTTTTGGATCATCATGTCTCCATTTTCATTTGTTTCTAGGTATTTTTTGATTTCCTCTTTGATTTCTTCAGTGACCACTTCATTATTAAGTAGTGTATTGTTTAGCCTCCATGTGTTCGTATTTTTTACAGATCTTTTCCTGTAATTGATATCTAGTCTCATAGCATTGTGGTAGGAAAAGTTACTTGATACAATATCAATTTTCTTAAATTTACTAAGGCTTGATTTGTGACCCAGGATATGATCTATCCTGGAGAATATTCCATGTGCACTTGAGAAAAATGTGTATTCTGTTGTTTTTGGATGGAATGTCCTATAAATATCAATTAAGTCCATCTTGTTTAATGTATCATTTAAAGCTTGTGTTTCACTATTTATTTTCATTTTGGATGATCTGTCCATTGGTGAAAGTGGGGTGTTATAGTCCCCTACTATGAATGTGTTACTGTCGATTTCCCCTTTTATGGCTGTTAGTATTTGCCTGATATATAGAGGTGCCCCTATGTTGGGTGCATGAATATTTACAATTGTTATGTCTTCTTCTTGGATTGACCCCTTGATCATGATGTAGTGTCCTTCTTTGTCTCCTGTAACAGTCTTTATTTTAAAGTCTATTTTGTCTGATATGAGAATTGCTACTCCAGCTTTCTTTTGGTTTCCATTTGCATGGAATATCTTTTTCCATCCCATCACTTTCAGTCTGTATGTGTCCCTAGGTCTGCAGTGGGTCTCTTGTAGACAGCATATATAGGGGTCTTGTTTTTGTATCCATTCAGCCAGGCTGTGTCTTTTGGTGGGAGCATTTAATCCATTTACATTTAAGGTAATTATCAATATGTATGTTCCTATTCCCATTTTCTTAATTGTTTTGGGTTTGTTATTGTAGGTCTTTTCCTTCTCTTGTGTTTCTTGCCTAGCGAAGTTCCTTTAGCATTTGTTGTAAAGCTGGTTTGGTGGTGCTGAACTCTCAGCTTTTACTTGTCTGTAAAGGTTTTAATTTCTCCATCAAATCTGAATGAGATCCTTGCTGGGTAGAATAATCTTGGTTGTAGGTTTCTCTCCTTCATCACTTTAAATATGTCCTGCCAGTCCCTTTTGGCTTGCAGAGTTTCTGCTGAAAGATCAGCTGTTAACCTTATGGGGATTCCCTTGTGTGTTAGTTGTTTTTCCCTTGCTGCTTTTAATACGTTTTATTTGCATTTAATTTTTGACAGCTTGATTAATATGTGTCTTGGCGTGTTTTTCCTTGGATTTATCCTGTATGGGACTCTCTGTGCTTCCTGGACTTGATTAACTATTTCCTTTCCCATATTAGGGAAGTTTTCAACTATAATCTCTTCAAATATTTTCTCAGTCCCTTTCTTTTTCTCTTCTTCTTCTGGAACCCCTATAATTTGAATGTTGGTGCGTTTAATGTTGTCCCAGAGGTCTCTGAGACTGTCCTCAGTTCTTTTCATTCTTTTTTCTTTATTCTGCTCTGCAGTAGTTATTTCCACTCTTTTATCTTCCAGGTCACTTATCCGTTCTTCTGCCTCAGTTATTCTGCTATTGATCCCATCTAGAGTATTTTTAATTTCATTTATTGTGCTGTTCATCGTTGCTTGTTTCATATTTAGTTCTTCTAGGTCCTTGTTAAATGTTTCTTGCATTTTCTCCATTCTGTTTCCAAGATTTTGGATCACCTTTACTATCATTATTCTGAATTCTTCTTCAGGTAGACTGCCTATTTCCTCTTCATTTGTTAGGTTTGGTGGGTTTTTATTTTGCTCCTTCATCTGCTGTGTGTTTTCCTGTCTTCTCATTTTGCTTATTTTACTGTGTTTGGGGTCTCCTTTTTGCAGGCTGCAGGTTCATAGTGCCCGTTGTTTTTGGTGTCTGTCCCAAGTGGCTAAAGTTGGTTCAGTGGGTTGTGTAGGCTTCCTAGTGGAGGGGACTAGTGCCTATGTTCTGGTGGATGAGGCTGGATCTTGTCTTTCTGGTGGGCAGGTCCACATCTGTTGGTGTGTTTTGAGGTGTCTGTGGACTTACGATTTTAGGCAGGCTCTCTGCTAATGGGTGGGGGTGTGTTCCTCTCTTGATAGTTGTTAGGCATAGGGTGTCCAGCACTGTAGCTTGCTGGCCATTGAGTGAAGCTGAGTGCTGGTGTTGAGATGGAGATCTCTGGGAGAGTTTTGCTGTTTGATATTATGTGGAGCTAGGAGGTCTTTTGTGGACCAGTGTCCTGAAGTTGGCTCTCCCACCTCAGAGGCACAGCACTGACTCCTGGCTGCAGCACCAAGGGCCTTTCATTCACATGGCTCAGAATAAAAGGGAGAAAAAGTAGAAAGTAAGAAAGAAAGAAAGAAAGAGGATAAAATAAAATAAAGTAAGATAAAATAAAGTTATTAACATAAAAAATTATTAAGAAAAAAAATTTTAAGAAAAAGCAAACAAAAAAAAAAAACGAACATATAGAACCCTAGGACAAATGGTGAAAGCAAAGCTAAACAGACAAAATCTCACACAGAATCATACACGTACACACTCACAAAAAGAGGAAAAGGGGAAAAAAATCATAAATCTTGCTCTCAAAGTCCACCTCCTCAATTTGGGATGATTCGTTGTCTATTCAGTTATTCCACAGATGCAGGGCACATCAAGTTGATTGTGGAGCTTTAATCCGCTGCTTCTGAGGCTGCTGGGAGAGATTTCCCTTTCTCTTCTTTGTTCGCACAGCTCCCCGGGCTCAGTTTTGGATTTGGCCCCGCCTCTGCGTGTAGGTCGCCGGAGGGCGTGTGTTCTTCGCTCAGACAGGACGCAGGTTAAAGGAGCAGCTGCTTCGGGGGCTCTGGCTAACTCAGGCCAGAAGTGGGGCGGGGGTGGGGGGACGTTGCACCAGCCTGAGGCGCGCCGTACGTTCTCCCGGGAAAGTTGTCCCTGGATCCCGGGACCCTGGCAGTGGTGGGCTGCACAGCCTCCCCGGAAGGGAGGTGTGGATAGTGACCTGTGCTCTCACACAGGCTTCTTGGTGGCGGCAGCAGCCTTAGCATCTCATGCCTGTCTCTGGGGTCCGCGGTTTTAGCCGCAGCTTGCGCCCGTCTCTGGAGCTCCTTTAAGCAGCGCTCTGAATCCCCTCTCCTCGCGCACCAGTAAACAAAGAGGGAAGAAAAAAATCTCTTGCCTCTTCGGCAGGTCCAGACTTTTCCCCGGACGCCCTCCCGGCTAGCCGTGGTGCACTAACCCCCTGCAGGCTGTGTTCACGCCGCCAACCCCTTCAAACTATTCTTATAAAACTTTGGAGCTTGCTTGATAGACTGTTTCACATATCCTTTACAGTGTCCATTTGGCCCTGGGGGTGGAAGCAGCTCCTTTCATCTTACACAAGAATGGGGTTGAAGAAATGTCTGAGAGGGAATTAGTCTCCCAGAAAGTCCAGGAGAACTGTGTGTGTGGAAGGTCATAGATTCAAGTTTCTGCAAGTGGGCTTCTCCAAGGTGATAATTGCTAATGGCATATATTTCCCAGGGAAACCGAGTTAGGTTCCTTCATTCAACCCCTGAGAGAAAGGAGATGGCAAATGCAGGGTCTGTTGTGTACCTTGCTTACTATTGTATATCCTCTGCTTTGCAGCATCTGACAAATAATAGGTGCTCCATAAATATTTGTACAATAGAATTGAAATGTATTAAAATGTATTAAATGAATTGGCAAGGAAATAGTAGCATTGCTAGTAGTAATAGCAGATTTGGGGAACTTAGGTAAATTCCTTATATTCTTGTACCACTTTCTGAAGAAAGTATCAGATATTTTCTTCTGGTTATGATTAAGGAAGATTGTTTTCCCTAGGGTATTGTGAAAGAAGCTGGGAATTTGGTTGAAGCTGATCTCTGCTAAGAGATTCAGGGGTCAGAATGGAAAATCTCACCTCAGTACATTTTAGGATTAGGTGCTTTCTCAAATAAATCAATCCTTTCCCTGAAGCCTCTGGCCACTGATGCTGGACACAAGATACTAGATTTGATACACAGGTAGGCAATTCAACTGTGACCATTGCTTTATTCCTCCTTGGAATTTACATATAAATTTAACTTTTTAAAATATAGTTTCACCAATTATGAAAAAATGGCTATTTTGGATAATTCCATGAAACATCAAATAGAAATATTCTGTAACTGGTAACAACGTTACTGACGTCAAATTGGCGTTATTGCAGTGTTTCGTGTACCCTTGACAGTTTTTTAAAAGCCCAAAACATTTTATTTTAATCAGGAAGAAAACAAGGTATGTCACAGATAAAAATAATGCACATATTTTTGTGCTTATTATTTAAAGAAAGGAGAAACATCTGAAATCTGTTTGCTAACTACAGTATAATACAAATTAGCCTGCAGGCACTGTGTGTGCTGTATTCTGTCTGCTTGCCAGCCCCGCTTAGTCCCAACGTATTAATGAGCAAGTACAAGTATTTGAACAATCAGCATTTCCGCATTTGCATGCAAACTCTCATGCTGTGTAATTATACACAGAGCTGGCACTCAAATTAATTAAAGCTGATTTCTCTGTGACTGCAAACTGGTCATATCCTCAGCTTCGCCTTCTTATGAAGTTATCACTCTACATTCAACATGACACTTCTGTCCCTGGCATTCTTAGTAATGCTAATATTCGACAATTGTGAATCCAGAAATATTTTAGATTGCAGCTGACAATGGCTATGTGTTCTTGTGCTTTTCCTCTCCTCCCTATTTTCCCCTTTCTGGTGTAAAGATAAAAAATAGCTCTTGAATGCCTGCTTTGTAATTATCTCAAATAATAATGCAAACAAATTATACATATTGTTTCAGCTCATTTCCTCCCCTCTTTTATGATTCCACCCACTTGATTAGCACTTACAAACAATTCATCAAGCTTTAAAAAAAACTGTTTATTTGATACTAGCAAACAATTAGTTTTGATGGTTTTGGTCTTAATTCTGAAAAGGCTTTAACAAATGCTGTTTTATTTTAATAGATAAGGATCTCATAATTCAGGATCAGGGAGATTAGGAGAGAAGGAAGCAGCAATGACTACTAGATTTGATTAAGACTTTTTCAATCCTCATCAAACAGAGACCATTATTTGCCAAAGAGATCCGTAAATGTTAACTTCTAGAGCAGAAGACTTTCCTTAGCTTTTCCACAGTAAAGCCATCTCCTTTTGGTTTCTCAATTCCTCTGAAGTTACTCTTTCTGTGACAATTTCTTTGAAGAGACATCCTTAGAGCAGTTAAGATAACATCACGATTCTGTTTCATAAATTTAAATCTCCGAATACAGGTGGCTACTAAAACCGTCTTCATGTAGGGCCCTGGGAGATGATCTGCTTTGACACATTGTTCTGAAATCACTTCTTACCACTCAACCGCAGTTCACCATCACCCCATTTCTCTGTATCCCATCAACCAGAAACAACACAGACAGCTATTGCAGGGGCTGGATGTCTCTTTTCAGAGCAGGCACCAAACAATTCTATCCCTCAAGTTCAAGATCCTGAAATATACTGCCAAGAAGATTGCCTCAGCAATCTACATTTGAGAGGGAAGACTGAGTAGGGAATCGCCTTATAATCTATCTCTAGTGATCACAAGAGATATAATTGCCCTTACCTTATCGGTAGTACTTCTGGGTCCACACAGAACATCAGTTAGCAAACTCCCTTCAAATTCCAATTGTCATACAATGAGAAAAGAGTATCTTTCCCGGAGAGGCTCTGGGGAGATCACAGTCACAACACTATTATCGTGATCCGAAGTCTGCCCTTCTGTCTTGTCATGAATTTCCTATGCAGACAGGTGTCATACTGGCATGAATTTTGTTGCCAAGTACACTTTAAGAGTGGGTGTGGCTGTGATCATGTAGCCAGTTCCACCAGTCTCTAAACCCTCACAACTTTCATTGCTTTCAATATTTCACTCAAGTACCCAGTGACTTCATGGGTTACCCACGCACTGGACCCGACTAATAGAGGTGTGGGAACAGTATCGAGTTAAGCAGCACGGTCATCGTAGTACACAATGCTCATTGCTACTGGCAAATACCTGTTTGCTGACTCAGGATTGGACTGCACTGAGCAGGACCAGGCAGTTCTACTGCTTTCTGTTTGCTTCCTTTTTAGAAACTATCCTCTTCTAATTAACCATTCAGCAAAAATAGATTCTTTGTGATATTCATTCCTTAAAAATATAGCTTTTTTAAGCATAGAGAATTACTATATTTTAACCTTTTTAAAAACAAGCACTCTCAAAACAAAAGACAAAGAAAATTGGAATTCCCCAAATAATTAAAACAAACATCACTGCATATGTTGTACATTTTGCTCTTAAATTTTCTGATAGCAAATCAAATGGTTATGCTTCTTTTACTTTTTCTTAAAAGAAAAGGATATCCAATAAAGATGTTAAAAAAAAAAAGAAAAGGATAATAGGAGAAATGTTCTATAAACATCTTAGGAAAAGGGAAGCTTTTCCTCTTTACAGAGTAGTAGAATAGCTGGTACTCAATGATTTTTTAATTGATGGTAGTATTAAAAAAAGTTGATTGGCTACATATTTTTTTTATAGGAATAGACATAAATGAAATTCAGGTATGGAAATAGCAAGACAGGATTTTAGAAACCAGCCAAAATTTTGTTTTATTAATCATTGTAAGTATAACATGATCAGAACAAAGTCTAGAAAATATGGGTCTCAATATGTATAAATGGTATGTCTTTGACTTACAATTTCTACCCACTTTATCAAAGTCCTCTGGAAGTGGTAGAATATTAATTTTCTCAGACCCTTTAATTCCTCAATGACATTTAAATCAAGCGAACTGTTTTGCTTTTTTTTTTTTTTTTGGATTGATTTATTCTCAAATATCAAAGTTTGGTCCAAAATCCTACCCAAAGCAGGGTCCTATATAATACTGTTTTTCTTCAACTTGCCCACCATCTAGCATAAAATTGATGTGTAGTGATATGCAATAAATTTTTGCTAAGTAAATGTTTAGCTGTACATTTTAACTGTGATGTGGATATTGTAAATGATATAAATCAACTAACCTGCAAACTCTTGAAGCCTTCCTTTCTGAACAGGGCTTATACAGGTTTGCACATAAATGTGAATGGTAATGATTTGTTAAATAAATTGAACTTAAATAACTTTGAAGAGAATATATTACTAAGTCTAAGACAATCCATTCTCATTTTAAATAGAGATCTTCCTTATATTTGACCAATATCTTCCTGAATTGTCCATTCTTTGGTATGATTTTTTTCTGAAGCTTCATGAAGTTTTGAGGATAAATTTAATCCTTATTCCACATGAAAGTTATTCAACTATTTGAAAAATGACTATCCTTTTTCCCTAAGTCTACTCTTTTTTCAACTTGAACATTCCTTTAATCATTCTAATATGAGATGGCTTTTAAGGCCTCTCCCCGTACTGGATAGATTCCAGTTTGTCCATGTCTCTTCGAAATGTGGCATCAGAACTGAATGCATTGCTTGAGATGTGGTCTAATTATGCAAAGTAAATGGGTACGGATGCCTGCCTTGTTCTGGACTCTATTTCTAACAATTTAGAATTTTCTGAAGGCAGGAAACATACTCTGAGGAGGGGTTAGTATCATTGTCATATTTTTAGTTGCTGAACTTTTATGAAACTAAAATGTCAAATTTTTTCATACCAAATTCTGTCTAATCAAATCTCTTGCAACTTCTTCTTGTTGCAATTGATATTTTGGATTGAAATCATGGACTTTCTATCCATCCATGTTAGAGCTTATCTTTGGTATTGGCCCATTGTTCTAATTATTTGTGGCAGTTTTGAGTCTTGATTTTGCTATCCAGTGTCTTGGTTGCTATATTTCATTTTGTGCCATTCTTTAAAAGACGTCTGAGTGGCTACTGTGGGTCAGGCACTAAATCAGGCAGTGAGGATACCAAAAGCAAGAAGACATGGTCATTTTCCCAAAAAAGCCCATAGCATAGCAAGGAGACTGCCAAAATAATTAATATTATTTCTTCAAATCACTGGCAAAAAAAAAAGTGCTAGTGTACCTCTCAGAGATCTCTCTTCAGATTGAAAACCAATCAGCCTTAGCTAGTGAGAATAAAGTATAACACCTATCATTTTTATTGAGCACTTATTTAAGTATAGGTAAAAAGCACCTCAGGTACATTATGCCATTTAAGAAGCACAATGTCTTTGTGATATAGATAGTTGTTAAGCCCTTGTTACGGTTGAAGGGATTAAGGTTCAGGAGTTTATGCAAGTTGCACAAATTTACATAGCTGATAAGTTGCAGGGCTTCAATCTGAACCACCAAAGCTGTGTGACTCTAAAGTTCATACTTAGATACTCAAAAGAGGTAATTCTGCCATTTTTTAAAACTTCCTAACCATATTATAAACTAGCTCTAACTTATCTACTAAGAATGTATGAGTACTTTGATTAAAAGACTTACCAAATTTAAACTCTCTTTTGAAGAGTAAAAGTAACTTAGTGTACTTGGGGTTGCTGTGTTCTTAGCGAACCCATACTAATTCTTAATAGTCATTGCCGTCTTCTCAAAATGCTCACTTTTACTTTAATAATCCTGTCTAAATTTCGCTAGGGACTCAGGTTAAACTCACTCATTTGCAGTTCACAGAATCTTTCTTTCTTTCCTAATAAATCAGGTCAGCGTCGACTCATGTCCAGTTTGCTTAATTCTGCCCCATTCTCTGTGATACCGCAAAAATAATTGGCGTAGGTTCCATGAACACATCTGAAGTTCTTTCTTTCCTGAGGACACTAGGGCATATTTATGTAGCTCTCAGCTTCATCTTCTTGTGGTTCGCTTCTTGTAATGGGACTTATTGGAAGTAAAGTGAAGACTGAATTGTTCTGCACAAAGTCTTACACTTAAGACACACTTCAAAAGTATTTGCTGAAAAAAATCTACATAATGGAGAGGGGAAAAAAGCTCCACAAACCTGTTTTATAAAAAAGAAAAAAGACCACTATTTTTTGCCTTCTCAGGAGGAGCAATTCTTATATCACACACGAATGGTTCTTTTGTTAGGGAAAACAACTAGGCAAATCTGGACAAGGCATTCAAGTGGAGAAAGTCAAGTCTTTTTGGGCATAGCCCGATGGGCATCACTGGATAAAGACACAGCTAAATTTCTGTATAATGAATTATAAACAATTTGTCAGTCTGAGAAACAAGACTTGGCCGTGGGAAGAAGGGGAAGAGATATGAAAAGTGTAGTGGTGTGAGATGTTGCCCAAGAACATGGCAGAAAGCCCAGAGCACAACACAGGACTACAGCCAGGGAGAAATTCTGAAGCTGCTTACACTCAAATCTCAAAATATCGCTGCCCCGGCACTGTGCTAACCCAAGAGGCGACACTGGAACGATAATACAGAACAAGGTCCTTTTCTCCAAGATGGAAATACAGTGAATGATCTCAATTTTGTAAAATGAAAAATATTTTTAGAAGAGGAAATAGCTTCTGGGGTTTTTCTTTTTTGAGCACTTTTATTAATTCAGTTTGAGTGGGTATTAGAAAATACTAAAGCCTTTATCTTATAATTTTCTATTAATATGACTTTTTCCTAAGTGTACTTTTATTATAGTATATTTTTAAGAGCAGTATTAATTCTTTTACAGAATAGTATATATTTTTATTACATAGAGAGACCAAAGATTATTTCTGGTAGATAAGGGTAGAAGAAAGGAAGGTATGCTATCAAGAGAATGTAGAGTCCCCCAGATGTGAAATATTTTTGAAAATGTTATTCCATTCTACCTAGAAAAGACTAAAGTATCAGTTTTATATGAATTTCATAGAAATAACCAAACAATTAGCAGGAAATAAAGACTTGCTGAGAAAATTTTTTTTTCCAGAAGAACATTGAGATATTAACTCAATATTTCTAAAATATTTTAATAAAATAAATATATGTTAATAAAAATAATAAATTCTGATGGATAAAATATAGATTATATTAAAAGAGATATACATATATGTGTGTGTATGTAACAGAAAATTTAACGTTCACAATTTTAATCACTGTTCGACTGTATAGCTCAGGGAACTCTACTCAGTGCTCTGTGGTGACCTAAATGGGAAGGAAATCCAAAAAAGAGGGGATATATGTATACATATAGCTGATTCACTTTGCTGTACAGTAGAAACTAACACAACATTGGAAAGCAACTATACTCCAATAAAAATTAATTTATAAAAAATCACTGTTCGAAGGTAAAAATTTGTTGCTGAGAATGGTTCTCTTTGGTAATATGCAGTATTGGAAGCATCAGCACAGTAGTATTATGCTAATGCATTACGGCTGGAAGATGAACCTCACTGAAAAATTTAAGAAACTGAATACTGAACAGTTAGTGGCAGAAGGGCAATTACGGGACCGAATCTGGTTTCATTATCTAAGATGAGTGAGAATAAAATGCAAAACTGAAACATAAATGATGCAGTGTATATTAGGTATGAGATTTCTTTTTTGTTTTAATTATCTAACTTTTCATTAATAAGTGTTTTGAAATATATAAGCCTTTCTTTGATGCTGGCTATTTCAAAGAAAAATATTATATGGACTTATAATAATTCTAATAGCTAACTTTTTTATTATCATGTGCCAGGTATTGTGCTAAACATTTTACATAAATTTTTTCATTTATTACTACCACAACTCTATGAAGTAGATGATAGTATCATTTCTCTTTAACAGAGGAAAAAACTGAGGCATAGAGAACTTAAGCAACTTGTCCAAGGACACACTGTTAAGCAAATAATTGAGCTAGGATTGAAACTCAGGTGGAATCTGCAGACTCTATGCTACCTCTATTAACTTATTTTGCATCTAATGTGTGCTTTCTTTATGCGCCCACTATGTTCTTAAGTGTTTTTCATATGATCTATACCCTCATGAAGGAGAAATTCAGCTTCCTAATTTATTTTGTCATGCTAAATGGTCCTTAATATCCTATTCAAATTGAGTATAAAATATACTTGTGTCCATTAGGACTCAGCTCAAGGGCCAACTTATTTATGGAACTTTTGTTGATTTCTTTGGGCACAGCTGACCACTGACTTCTTTGTACACCCCGTACTCTGCACAGATGCCTATATATGCCCATAATATCCACTGCACCTCTTTATCTGCATACCTACTTATCTCCGGGGCCTAGCTTGGGGTTGGAACATAGTAGGTGTTAAAGAACATTCGTGGAACAAATCAATAACTGGGGCTACTCCTTATCTTTTCTTCATTATTTTTCAACACATAATTTTCCCTGCCAGGCACCAATTTGTCCCCTGCTGGGGGAAAGCAGAGTACTGCCTTCTCTAGACTTTGAATTAGTGTTTTCCCTGCTTACTAAACTAAAGTGCTAAAGAAACATGAGTTTCTCTGCTCAAGCAAGGAGTGTTTTGTTTGTTTGTTTGTTTGTTTTTGCGGTATGCGGGCCTCTCACTGTTGTGGCCTCTCCCGTTGCGGAGCACAGGCTCCGGATGCGCAGGCTCAGCGGCCACGGCTCACGGGCCCAGCCGCTCCGCAGCACGTGGGATCCTCCCAGACCGGGGCATGAACCCGCGTCTCCTGCATTGGCAGGCGGACTCTCAACCACTGCGCCACCAGGGAAGCCCCAAGGTGCGTTTTTGATAAATAAATAAGTTAAAAATACCGAATCAGCAATCTTCTTGTTGGATTACCTCAAAGAGAAGTTGCCAAAGCTTGCCCACATTACCTCTGATAGATGTGGCTCAGTGCCATTCTCCTCAAAATCTTAATTATTAAGTGATCTGACCCATAGTTTAAACAGAGAAGGAAGCTGTAATGTTTTTCACCCTAGCATAGACCTGGGGAGAAGAGTAAGTCAAGTGCAGACTCATGTGTTAGCATACTACTACTCTTTCCTCTCTTCAATTCATTCATCTGACATTTATTAAATTAATGACAGACTAACTAAATGATGGCATGTGAAGGGGTGGGAAGCTGCAGGTGGGCTCTGAGATGGCTGCAGAGAGCAGGGGACCTTCGAGTGAAGCACTAGGATTAAGGTTTAGTCAAGAAAAGGGAGAGTAGCAAGTGGACAGTATGAATAGTACCAGGAAGAGCACCAATCACATGGGGACACATGCCCTCTTGGGCAACTGTGAGAAGTACATTGGAGCAAAAGGTTCTTGGAGGGGAGAAGAGATGGACATGTAGCCACACATTCTGCTGTGAACATTTTATGATAAAAGGATGTAGCAGAACTGCACTTTAGGCCTACCTCTGTCATGACCTCAAGGCATGGCCTTATGAAAGTTCTTTTACACCAGAAGTGCAGAAATCAATTGCCTAAAAAGGCCAAGCAAGTAAAGATTAATGAGTGAGGAGACTGGGGATAAGGCAATAGGAGGTAGTAGTAGTATGCTGCTATGTGGGATAAGGGCCCAGTGTTATCCAGTGGTACCATACCTTTCAACTTTTCTATATAAGTCAGATATCCAGTTTTTTTTTTAACGTGAAATCTCCAATTTTTAAAGTATTGACAACTAATCTAATGTTTTATTAAATATTATACTGGGAAAAAACAAATAACCATGTTACCATTCTACAACGCCTTATTTTAACTTTCTATTCTATAAAATAACACTTGCTCTATCTTCCTCAGAAAGATTATTAGAAAGATCAAATCATCTTGCAGGTAAATATGTAGAGAATTAGTGTGCTGTAGCAATTAAAATATCATTTGTATTATTATTAATGTCACCAATTCTTATTTTTTCAATAAGCTGATTTGTGTCTTACTTACTCTTCCCCATCTTTGCCTTTATCTAACACTAATCCAAAAAGAGCATGGCGTACCATAACCTGACATCAAAGGAATCAGTCCAACATTGTTTATTGCTAGGTGAAGGTTAGTTGGTACCTTTGTTATCCCACCTGACTCAAGTTATTTGAGCATTGGCTCTTCCTTTGGCAGTAGGATAGGTATAAACACTTTTAAAATACTTTATCTGGGCTTCCCTGGTGGTGCAGTGGTTGAGAGTCCGCCTGCTGATGCACGGGACACGGGTTCCTGCCCCGGTCTGGGAAGATCCCACATGCCACGGAACGGCTGGGCCCGTGAGCCATGGCCGCTGAGCCTGTGCGTCCGGAGCCTGTGCTCCGCAACAGGAGAGGCCACAACAGTGAGAGGCCTGCTTACCGCAAAAAAATAAATAAATAAAATAAAATATTTTATCTAATTTGATTAGGCATATATGCCATTTTGCCTTGGCCTACATAACTTTGGATAATCAAAAGTCTAAAAAAGAAAACTAAGAGTAGACATTACCCAAACATACTGGTATGAGCTATCAAAATACTCTCTATTTTTAAATTATTATTTCTTTTCTACAAAGTAGAGATTCTCTTATACTTACACAGTTTTTGGCCAAAGTTTTGTTTCTCCTTACCCAATTTGTAAACTAAACAAAACAAGCAGAGTTGATACCAACAAATACTAAAGACGGATCCTAGAACTAAAAATAATTAGATGTTGGCAGAGCTCCCCAACTGAACTTGCAGAATCTCTTTAACTTTTAAGTCATTAAACAGGATTTATTTCATTTGTCTGAAATGATTTTAGTGTGGTCCTGACAAACAGTGACCTCTCAGATTTTCTGTGCATGTTCCTGTGCTGGTTGAGAGGTCTGTACAATTTTCATAGAATATATTCAGATTCTCTGTGGCCTGTGTGCTCTTTTAAGAAACCAAAAATCTCATAAGCCTCCCATAAATTTTACCCTGTTGCTGATTGGAACTTCTTCAGAAGCAGCACCAGAATAACCAGGTCTTCTTTAAGTGCTTCTGTAAAGACTTTATTTCAGGATCTGTGGTTGAGGCTTTCACTGCAGGCAGCCCAATAAGGTTTAGATTAAAAATGGGGGAAAAAAAAACCCTCTTGAAGTAGAATTCTGAATGTACCTACCAGCAAGAGTGAAATGAATCACATGTTTCCTGTAGGTGACATTTTACTCTATGTCTTAAGGTATCTCAGCAGGAAAAGTGTAGGTTTGCCTAGAGAGAAGTGTAGGAAAAATTTACAAAGAAATGGAAAACCTAGAAATGAAGAGGGCAGGTTGCCAATTCTGTGATTTTTAATTAGGAATATTCAAAAACTGAGCCCTCTATAGAGATAGCCAAAACCACATTTTATACTTCCTGGAAATAGGGTGGCAACTCCATTTCATCCTCTCCAAGACAGTCCTGGGTTTCATGATGAATAGAAGTGGGGTACTGAATTGTACATTCTGAATGAGGCTAAAAGCAAACTGAATATTGGGAAGATCAAATCTATGGCATCTGCTGTTGGTAGTCTGGGTCACAGTGAGAGAGAATTGGAAGTACTACTCCATTTGCTCAGTATCAACTTATTTCCCTTTTTCTTTGTCCTCTTATTTTTGTGAATAAGTGGGATTCAAAGAAAAATTTGGGACAGAATTAGAAGAGCCTCAGATGTTGGGGGATGGAAGAAACAGAGTCTGAGTTTCAGGTATGTACAAGAGATAGATCTCATCCAAAGACTGGATCTTATTGGGAAAACAAAAGGGCATTGTGTTTGTGAAAACTCCAGTAGGACTACCCTCAAGAGAGTTGCAAAATCACAGTCTGATGGAGCTTTAGGAAATCTGTAAGATCAAATCAATCAAAAACACTTAACCTAAGCTTCAAACAAACTTCTTCTTTCTTGGCTTTTGATGACCTTTCCTCCCATTCCACTCCTGGGAGTCATTTCTGAAGTTTCAACCCTTTATTCCGTCACCTACAAGGCCCCTTCTCCAGCCACATCTGGGGTGGGTGGAATGGAATGGCGAAACAATAGGTTTGGTTGTGGTATGGTTCTTATATTCTCCAAGGGTCTCGGTCATTAACTTTTGCGTTTACATCGCAAAATGAGGATGTGCAATATGTTTTGCAAATCTGAGGCCTCACATAACATCTTCCCCTTCTACAAACAGATCAACTGATTGAGTCTATTTTCCTAGTTGAGTGTCTCTGCCACAGGTCTGGGAACTTCTTAAAGAAAGAGACTGTGTTGTATATTTCTGAAATCCAGAAGTACCTTTAGTATAATAGGCACTTCATAAATCTATGTTGAGTAAAGAAACAAATCTTAAAAAGTTAATATCCTCTTAGATGCTCATTTAGCACAGTTACAGGTTAGAGATAAGGAAAGAAGTATTATATCTCAGGAAAAGTAAGGAGGCACACTTATAATGTAAACTTAGTCCTAAGTCAGACTAAGATTCACTATGTGAGGAAGGCTGACAAATCCTATATTTTAGTTATAATCATTAGCCAAAGTAAACTACTGTATTTCCTTTTCATTAAAGAAAGTATTTGAAAACATTTTGTATAAGGCAATAATTCTTAAGATTTGGGGGGGGGGTTATAAATCCTTTTGGGAATTCAAGGAAAGCTATGGACTCATGAGGAAAAAGTGCACATTCACATCAAGCAACAAACAAACAAACAAAACAAGAAATCTTGTTCATGAAGACCCTGAAGCACATTCATGGACAAACCTGTGTCCCACATTAGGAACTTTCATAGAGGGAGGAGCCGTTGAGTGGTGACCTTCAAGGTCCAGAAGAGGGCTTTCAAGAAAAGGTTTAGAACAACAGACTTGTATACAGCATAATCACAAATGCCATCCATTCCGAGAGACTGATCTGAAAGGAACAAATACGCACAGGGAGCTGCCCCCTCTCTGTGGAGGTGATGGAATTTTCATGCACACCCCACAGGGTAGAAGCATTCAAAGATGCTTGTTTAAGCCAGATGACACGCAGACGTATTATGGCCACATCACACTGTCCTCGCATCCAAAGAGACACACACAGTAGGCTCACTGTGCTGAAACACATTAAACATACCCCAGGTATGGGGTTTGTGTCCTGGAAGCTCAACGTAAAGCTTAAGATATTTCCTAAACAAATTAAATGAGAAATTACTGTCATTAATCACCTTCTGATTCTTTAAAATGTTTTTTCCTTGTACCTAAAATTTAAGCCGATTACCAGTCATTCCCAAAGATTCAAAGGCGAGGGAAGGACTTGCAAGAGAACAGTCCGCATCTCAGTTGTCCTTTCTGACCCCTGCACTCTCCTCTTCCCAGCAACGGCTTCCTTCCCCTAAGAGTTTCCTCCTTGCAATGGCAGAAAATAAATAGTGAACTTCCTAACGGAGCCAATTTCAATTTGCCAAACTAGAATCTGGAAGGTTGCTGTTTAAAATGCTTTTGTAGCCAAACAGATGTATTTCTAAATTTTACTTCACTTCATTCACTGGCTTCTCCTCCACTATATTTAGGATTCTTTGCTCATTTTCTTGTCATTTTCCATTTCGTTGCTTTTGTTTCATATTTGAGTAACTGTAGGTCAAATGTACTCCAGACTATTCTGTTAAAGACATGTGAAAATCAAATAGAAACTGCATGATTAACGATATGAATCATCTGTTTTTTAAAAACAGGAAAGTAAATAAGTGCTTAGCAAAGCCCCACCTGCTTTGCTGCTGTTGTGGTGCTGTGCATATCATAAGGAAAACAATTCCCCCTTCTCAAGGCTGAACTAAAATTAGGCTCCACCTGCAAGATGTTAATGAAAACTTACACAGCTGCATTCCAGAAACAAGTTACCCAGATTGCTTTTGGAAAGCTCTGTGTAAAAGCAAACTTGTTAGTTTGCCTAATTCCCAAAATGTACTATTAATTTTAATGGCAATTATTAGCACAATAACCAACTGATAAGTAATCTCAAAATAGATCCAGTATTATCAAACAGGAAATATACTGTAATTTTAACCACACATCCTGCTGGGTTTAACCCCTTACTCACAAATGCACCCTTCCTGTCTCTTTTTCGGCACTTGCATTCAAACGGAAGACATGAGAACAAATGAAGTCGCTGGAATGGGCTGCAAACAGTTCCAGTTTGTAAGGGGCTCCCCTTATCCACATGCTGCTTAATGGGAAAAAGGATGGGAAGCACATGCTTCCTTTGCCCTTGATTCCTTTTGCAGATTCTCAAGCTTTCTTTGGAAAGAAGCCTCAAATCAAAACTAAATCGCATGAGATTCACATCCACCCTTTTCTTGCAGATTTAAGACAGTGGCAGCTCGTGCATGCTCATCAGAAGATATGATCTTCCCCAGTCCATCTCCAGGTCAAACCTTCACAGCTTTGTTCTACAGGCCAAATGGCTCAATTTTAATCCCCATTAACTTTTCCAGATCATACTTACAGTGCTTACCCTTGGACAGAAAGATGTTACAGTTTAATTATTTACTAAATTATGTGTGTCAAAAATTAAAGAAGCTGCCATTTGGAGATGGAGAATCTCTGCTTTTCAAAAGTCCCAGCCTTGAAAAAAAAAATCCCTCTTCATCATTTGCTTGCAATTTAGTCCTATCAAAGGAGCAGGAAATGCTGACAGTTGTTCTGATTTGATCTATGTTCCCGCTGTTGCATGTGCTGTATAGCTTCTTAATATTTTCACAATTACACCTTCTTAAAGGATCTTCAGAACAATTAAAACAATGTTTCAAAGTCAAACAGGCTCAATTAGATCTGGAGCAGCAAATTCAGTTTCTCTTGGAGATTAAATAATGAAGTAAATAACAATGCTAGCAAGTAGGTGGCTGCCTTTCATTAGCCTATCTGATTTCATTAGCCTAATTCACACTGTTAATTATTGGTCTGATGAGACCATCAATGTAAGTATGCCAGCCACATGATGGCTGCATTGGGGGAATAGTCAGTCTTTTTCAAGACTTCTACATGGCCCTCAGATGATGTTCCCATTTCATTTCCATTTCAGGCTGCTGCCCTACTCAATAGATGTATCTGAACCTCCTATGAAAGCAACATTGCCAGAATAAACATTTTGTTTATTTACACAGTCCTGCTTGCAACTCTCAACAGAGAAATATAAAAGGAGATTTAAGTTTTTATTCCTAGATAGTGAACTCCTGTGTGTTTCTACAATGCAGGTCATTACAGATGCGGCTGCCCCCTGAGATCGAGCAATTTTCGTGCCCGTGGTAACAAAGGGCTGAGGATCTGGCAGTGAGGTAGTGGACTGGGCCATTTAGATAAGTTTCATTCACTGTAGGAGCCCAAGGGAACGGTGCATCAAGGCACTGCCCTCGGTTCATGGTGTAACTTTACACTATTTTCCCTTTAAGTCGCTACTAATCCTTTGGGTTTACATGTTTTTTGGGGGTTGCATCAGAGAAAAGCAGTGTGAAATTGCCTGAAAGCCTCCTTATAAATAAGACTTACAGGACTTCCCTGGTGGCGCAGTGGTTAAGAATCTGCCTGCCAATGCAGGGGACACGGGTTCGAGCCCTGGTCCGGGGAAATCCCACATGCCGTGGAGCAACTAAGCCCGTGTGCCACAACTACTGAAGTCCATGCCCTACAGCCCGTGCTCCGCAACAAGAGAAGCCACTGCAATGAGAAGCCCGTGCACTGCAAGGAAGAGTAGCCCCTGCTCGCCGCAACCAGAGAAAAGCCCACGCGCAGCAATGAAGACCCAACGCAGCCAAAAAATAAAATAATAAAATAATTTTTTTTAAAAAAAGACTTACAATATAGACCAGGTGTGTTATTGAAAAGACTGAGAGAAATGCCCTTGAGGGCCCCAAGAACCATTTTACAAGGCTCCCACTGTGATTTTTTTTTTTTGGTCTCTATCTAATGACTGCTAAAAAAAAATTACTAACTAGGTTAAAAATCTCCCTGGCCCCAAATTCAGTTGGAAACAGAGCCTTAGCATTAACATAAATCCTGTCTACATATTTACTAACCAATATTGCTTGTTTAAACTTCATCTTCTCTTTCTAGAAAATATCTTACTCCTTTGACAAACAGAAGAAGGAGAAAGCAAAAAAGCAGGAAACCTGCAACATCAGAGATTGGAACAGCAGACTAAGATTCCAGGGACTCTGGATTAGCTTCCTAAACTATGTACAGGGTACCAGTGTGGGCCATTCACATGCTTCATCTTCTTAGGTCAATTCTTTGAAGTGCTGTTGTTCCATTTTAAAGATGAGGAAACTGAGGCTGGTAAATGGCTAAATCATTCATTTAGCTTGGGAGTATCTTACTTTAAAAGAATCATGATTTTTCACTTATTGCCAATCAGAGAAGCTACAAGAACTGCCCCTAATAGCAAAGAGGCCACAGAAAAACACTCTTCCCTCTTTATTCCCTTGGATTCTTCATTATCACCAGTGGATCTCTCATGTTCACTCCTAGGCTTCTGGAAGTTGGCCTGACCACCAACCCTATTCCTTTTATGAGAACACTAACTCCTTACACCTCCCATTTCCTAACACTCCTGTCCACCCCATCCTGTCCCCCTTCAGTTTTCCTAGTCTCTAAATCCTCATTTGGAAACAATTTCGAGGTCCACCTACTTTCCTGTGCATCTGTCTTTTGTAATTTAGAGGTTAGGGACTGTGTGTTTTCTACTTGTCATGTTTATGCCTCGTGGGTACCTAATAAATGCCAAGTAATAGCAGCTTTATGACAGTGAAGAACCAGAAACACAGGTTCTTATATATAGTATTTCATCACCAGCAAGGAACGTGTATTCACTGTCAGCAGCACTATACTAGGCACTAACTGAAGTTAATTACTGAAGCCGGATCCCTACATTATACACCAAGACGTTTTACTTTTCTCTCTTATTTATTTTGACAAAAAAAAAAATGGGATCACCACTGAATCTTCTCATTAAATCCAAAGCATCCTGAAGATAGAAGCCAGTACATTTTTGTAGAAGGGGGAACCAAGGTACAAAGTGTGCTGAACGAGAACTCTCTGAGAGTCAGTGACGAGGCCGTTTACAAAAGTCAGTTGCTGCTGCATGCATCTTCTGCTTTCCTTTGTGCTCGCATGCCAAGGGAAAGAATAGATTATCTAAAATGTGTACTTTCTGAGAATAACAAAAACACCTCAGTGTTCATGATGTGTCTAAACAAGCAGAGTAAATTGAGACATTTAAACTCAGTAATTTAGGCCAAAGATACATTTGCCTGTAGTATCAATATAATTGACTCAAAGGGGTTATTGTTATTGGTTTTTTTTGTATTTTTTTTTTGGTAGACTTCCCTAAATAATGATCTTGATTTCATTTCTTTTGTTTCCCTGTGTGGACAGAGGCTTCAAATATTCAGTAAAAATAAAACGCCAGTTGCAAATTTGGGACACATTAATTCATGAGCAGACTCACTGTAACATCATTGATTTATTGTTCTCAATCATTAATTCAGTAAATATTTATCAAATACTACCTACCATATTCTTGGCTCTATGCTATACAGAGGAGCTCATAGTCCTGTGTAGAGACAGACATGTCAACAAGTGATTAATAAAATATGGTGTGGTATCATGGAAATAAGTCCTAAAGGAATGATATAAGTCCTAGAGGAATGATAAATTCTTCCTGTGTGCTCGGAGAAGGCGACATGTGGGAGGTGACATTTCAGCTGTGTCTTAAAGATGAATAGCTATTCACTGTCAGAGTGTGGGAAATAGATCATAGGCAAAGGGAACAGCAAGTGCAAAGATAGAAGTCCTGGGAAAAGGATGGTATAGTGTGTCTACTACATAGGGTATATGATAAAGATAGAAAATGATGTTGAACTACTAATGATGAAGGCTCTTCTGTATCACTCTAGGGGGATTAAATTTCATTTTATGGGCATCAGGAAGTCATGAAAAGTTTTAAGGAGAAGGATAATACGATTACGTTTATTCTCTAGAAAGAAAATTCAGCATAAAGAATGGGTTGACAGTAGTCGAGTCTGTAAGTAAGGATGAATTACATGGCCGTTATTTTACTTAAGGCATAAGGAAATGAGGGCCTTTATTTGGTAAGTGCAAGAGAAGATAAAGAAGTAATTGAGAGATATTTACGAGGTAGAAATGACAGGACTTGAAAACTAATACAGCGTGTGAGAGGGACAACATGAACATTTGTCTAGATGGTGATTCTCTTACTGGGAAATGATACTAACATTTTCTTGCACTCCAAATTTTTCAGGAACTGTACTGAGTTATTTTTACATGTTAATTTATTCAAATCACAATAACAATGTGACATAGACAATAGGTAGTTTTATTCTAATTTTATATACAGCTCAGGAACGGGGAGACAGTTGTCCATTGTCACAACCAGAATATGATTGAGTCAGGATTGGAAACTAAGTCTTCTTCTAGTCATTGTGTTCTCCACAAATTGCCACAATCCTCAGGTAGCATTAATGAATTCCTTCTGTTAAAGCCCTAATATAGATTTCTGAATCAAGGTAAATCATAAATTTGATTGTGTTATGACAAATGTAAAACTTTCATTTTGAACGAAATCATTTTTTTTCCTTAAACTGTTTATTGGTTCTTGTTAAATGCCTGGACAATTTTTTTTTTTTCTTTCTGCTAAACAGCAACCATAAAAACAGAAAACTTCTATTAACTGTTAAGAGTTTGTGATAAAAAAAAATGGACATCTCTTTGCTAAGGAATAATTTTTGCCATGAAGGTGTCTGCTAGATATGAGGCCTAATACGTGGATAGAGTAATACAGGTTTTCAAATAGCTAATCACTTGACTTCCATTTACTACAGATTTGACTTTCAATTTTTCAATATTACTGATTCAAAATATTTGGGGAAATATATTATCAAATAAAAATATTTCTAAAGTTAGCTGAGCTAAGGTTTCTTTTTTCCTAGCAATCACAGTGGACTTTTATTACATAACAGGTTTAGATGGAAAAAAAAGTTGTGCTCTTTTTAGGTTGAATTATTAAGTGCTCAGGGCAGTTAATTTTCCTCAGACATTTCTGCTTCTCTGTTAGATTATCTCATTTTAGTGTGGTGGATTGTTCTATTTCCCAGTATCTTCTGTTGCTTTTGTGGTGATTTGGGAAGTTATTCGTTTGCAGGAGCTACTCACACCTGGCCTGAAATCTGTGAAAAAGAAATAGGATGAAAAAAAAATGACGTGGCCTCCAGCACTTTCTTCTTTCTTTCTTTTTTATTTTATCTTTTTATTTTTCATATGAAACATTTTCCTGTTGGACCTTCTATATACAGTTGGAGGATGCTTTTGATATGTAGATCAAGCAAAATGGTAAATACATAGCCCTCTCTTTTCAAACATTCCCTTACTCTACAATGTGCCTGTAGTGTCACTTTCTTTGATTTCCATGAGGCCTGCCCTTGGGTTTGTATTATAACTTGGTATCTTTCCATTGTCCCTTACCATAAAAATTCCTTTTAAGAAAGTACATTCAAAATTCAGTCCATCAAGCTTTAACTCCTCTTTCTCCTCCTTCCTTCTAGAAGATTTAGCGACTAAGTCTTTCTTTGATTTTTTTTCCCTGAATTTAAGGGTTCTCCACTTTCACTCCTAATTGCTACAATGTGGTGTCCCCTTTTGCCTGAGAGTAAACAAAAACAGAAACGAGCGTTGAAGAGACACACAGGCTCCAGAACTCAGGTGCCTGACTAGCTGATGGATGGTAGGGTCTGGCTCTCAGGAATGAGAACCACCACACCATACAAGCTCAGTTTCAGGATGGGCTCTATGTCAGGCACAGTGGTAGGGGTTTTACATGCATTAGAGTCCTTCAGCCACCCAGAAGGTAGACCTTATTATCATTTCCATTGTTTCAGATTAGGGAATCTAAAATCTAAAAAATCTAGAAGAATGAGGTAACTTTCTTGTGCTCCGCAACGAGAGAGGCCGCGATAGTGAGAGGCCCGCGCACCGCAATGAAGAGTTGTCCCCACTTGCCACAACTAGAAAAAGCCCTCGCACAGAAACGAAGACCCAACACAGCCAAAAATAAATAAATAAGTAAATAATAATTAAAAAGAAAAGATTAGTTAGAATTCTTCTGTTTAAGTATGTCTTCTGTCTCATTGAAAAATAAAACAGATACATTTCTTGAAAAAGGTAGAGATTTTTATCTTGAAATGAAATTTTAAACGGTGGATATTCTTTGAAAGCCAGAAATAAGATACTTTTCTTTCTCATTATGTGAAATAAATAAGGCTAAAAGCTGGAAAATTATAAAAGTCACTTGATTAAATGGGGCAAGCAAATAAATGCTTTCTAAAGGTCTCAACTCAGTGTGCTCTTTCCCTGAGGCTAGTTGGAACTAGTCCATAGTTAGAATTGCTCATCATATGGGTGGCCAGTCAATGTGGTGCCAGCAATAAAATGTGTAATCAACTTTCACATGTTTTTAGACATTCCCAAATCACTTTGATCATGGCTAACAAGAAAGCTGCCATTTCAGTTAATAATCTATAAATTCTCAGGGGGAGGTTTAGTCCAATACTCAGTAGAATATTTCACATTTTATTTTAAAAAATGTAGAATAACACAATCTAGAAATATATTTATCCTAAAAACACCAGCTTTTAGGATAAATACTGATGTTAATCCTAAACACCAGTCAATTTTCCATTATGTAATCTTGCTTTAATGCTAACATTTTAAATTGTCATTTTTGGGCCTGCGCGTCTGGAGCCTGTACTCCGCAACGGGAGAGGCCACAGCAGTGAGAGGCCCGCGTACTGCAAAAAAAAAAAAAAATTGTCATTTTTTACATGTCCAGGGACCTCAATAATTGAGATTAAGTTGCTACTGAAAACACATACACTTTGGATTGCATTTCATCTAGGTAAAATGACGAGTGATAACTTTTATGACAGCTTTCAAAGCTGCTTTTAGCAGTGCAGCCCGCAGCATCATTGTCCTTCATGCAGTTGAATTTTGCTCAATACAAGGAAAAATAGTTATTATGGCAGAGAAGATGCCAGAGTAAAATTTCTCTAAGCCAAGTGGTTTTTTAGCGAGTGGAGATATTCTTAAACATGTATTAGTTCCATACCACAGGACACAATTAACATGAGTAGTTAGAAGGGTACCAAGGGCAGCATCCGTCCAAGAAAGCAACATATGAAAGCTTGCTGAAAGCAGAAGATGATTTAGAGAGAAACATTTCAGAGATGACAGCTGTTTAAAACTAATCAATATCTCTTTTCTATACCAGGAGACATTTAGTCTTCCCTTGGCTCTAATATGTATCTTAGAAATCTGTAGGGTTTTAGAAGGCTGCTAAAGCAACACTTGAGAGCCCGGTTAAAGATATGACATGGTGACATCACTGATAAATGAATATGGAGGAGGAACAGGTGTGAAAGGCTGTTATCTGGGACATCACCTGAGAGAAGAATCTTAAATAATGACAAATCTAAAAGCTATGTCTTTTTAACTTATTTTACCATGTGTTTTTTCTTTTTACACACACTATTTATATTTCCCACCCCAAAGTAACAGCATGGACACACACAAACGCTCCCATACACAACTGAAACCAGTGATATTCACATTGACCTTGCTACTCAAAGTGTAGTCTACAGACAAGCATCACCTGGGAACTCGTTAGAAATGCAGAATACGGAGCCCCACTCCAGACTTACTGACTCAGAATCTGGATTCTAACAAGATCCTTGATGATTCTCGTGCACATTGTTTGAGAAGCGCTGATTTTAAAACAAGCTTTAAAACATGCATGGCCTTAAAACATATGCATCTTCTTTTTCAAACCGTTATGAGTTTGCCCATTATCTAAGGCAGTACAGTTTAGTGAGTGGTTAAGAGCAAATGTTTCTAGAGATTTGCTGTCCAGATGGCCTGAAGCCCACTTCCAAGGCCAACTTGGGCCTCTTCCTTGGGTCAGTACTCCTAACGGTTTGGCTGTCTTGAGGCGGGGGGGAGCAGTGGTAGATGGAGGCTAGACAAATGGTTGGTAGTCCCTTGCCATGCAGAATGCAGTAGCAGGTGGGAGGGGATAGAGCTCTCCTCAAGTTTAGGTTTCCATGTATACTCATGCCCAGGCCTTGTATATGTTAGGAGTTATAGTAATTATTAAAAATCAATCTGTGACTATAAAGTTGATGCTATTATGAAATAGAAAAAGAAAAATGATTGCAATTCCTCCCACCTCTCCTACTGAGGGATTGGCAGGATAAAGGGTGCTAGTCCAGAGGCCATGCTCTTCCTTTTCATCTATTTTCTCTGCTTCCATTCACACTACTGCTGGTGAGGCACCACTGAGAGCTTCGTTTCCTTAGAGACTCACATCTACACTCAGGCTTCCAGGCTCTGTGCCAAAGAAGTCTGACAGTGACACAGAGGGCAGTGTACTTTCCTAGATATACAAGCACAGCTCCGACTGCCATCAGTGGGAGTTCTACAATCAGCATGAGAGCAGAGCATAGTCTAGAATTGGAAATTCGTCCTCAAGGCAAGGCAGCATAAGCGGCCTGGTTACAGAAGAGTCACACTATACAATTAGATAACAACTGCATGAGAATTTAGAGACGAGTTCCCCCAAGTTCTAGAAGGAGAAGCAGGTGAAAATAGTTTTAACTACAGGATTTTTTAATTTTTAAAAATTTTTTTAATGGAAGTATAGTCGATTTACAATATTGTGTTAATTTCTGCTGTACAGCAAAGTGACTCAGTTACACACCTATATACATTCTTTTTTATATTCTTTTCCATTATGGCTTATCTGAGGATATTAAATATAGTTCCCTGTACTATACAGTAGGACCTTGTTTATCCATTCTATATGTAATAGTTTGCATCTACTACTAACCCCAAACTCTCAGTCCATCCCTCCCCCACCCGTCCTCCCCCTTGGCAACCACAAGTCTTGAACTAGAGGATTTTTAAATTTTTTAAATTCTTTAAAAGAAGTTATGTAGTAAACTACCCTTTTATTAAGAGGACTTCTAAATTAGTCATCTCACCAAATTAGAAGATTCTAGAAATACAGAAAAATTCTCTGAACCACACACTTTCTTTATATGTTATTTTCTTTATCTGGTGCCCTTAATTCTACCCCTCTACCATTCTTCAGTGTAAATGGGAAGCCTCCCAGATTAGCTTAGGTGCCCTCTTTTAAATGAGCTTAGAGCATGCTGCATATCTTCTTCACAGCACCCATCCAATCTAATTAAATATTTGGGTAATCTTTTGTTTTATGTTTGTCTCTCTAGGTAGACAGTAAGCATCATGAAGGTAAGGACCATGTCTGTCTAGTTATGTGCCTGAAGCACACTGACCACTCAATAAATACTTGTTCAGTGAATTTACATTTAGAAGCCTAATTTACAAGAACTTATCATCGGATCCTCACCCAGACCTATTTACTGTTTAGATACAATTCAAGTGGATTTGTTTATCTCTTTTCCCAAACCACAACAGACTCAAGTAGTAAACTAGAAAGAAAAAGAAGGGAGGAGTATAAAGAAGGGATGAAAAAAGCCAACAGACAGCTCCATAAAGCGAGAAGACAGAGCACCACAGATGAAAGAACTAAAAGAACCTAACAATAGGGGACTTCCCTGGTGGTCCAGTGGCTGAGACTCTGCACTCTTAATGCAGGGGGTCTGGGTTTGATCCCTGGGTGGGGAACTAGGATCCCACATGCCACAAGGCACAGCCAAATGAATGAATGAATGAATAAATAAATAAATAAAACAGTGACTATGTAAATCAACTATACTTCAAAAATAAATAAATTAAAAAAAAAAAAAGAAAGAACCTAACAATGGGGAGCTATTATCAGGGGCAAGATATTGCAGATGGTACTTTGGTAGAACTCCGGAATCCCATAGTTAATGTTGATAATCATAAATCTCAGTTTAAAAATACAAGTAAAACTATATTCCAGGGCTTCCCTGGTGGCACAATGAATGGTTAACAATCCGCCTGCCAATGCAGGGTACACAGGTTCGAGCCCTTGTCCGGGAAGATCCCACATGCCGCAGAGCAACAAAGCCTGTGTGCCACAACTACTGAGCCTGCGCTCTAGAGCCTGCGAGCCACAACTGTTGAGCCCGCGTGCCTAGAGCCAGTGCTCCACAACAACAGAAGTCACTGCAATGAGAAGCCTGCACACGGCAACGAAGAGTAGCCCCCGCTCGCCACAAGTAGATAAAGCCCACGTGCAGCGACAAAGACCCAACGCAGCCAAAAATAAAAATAAATAAATACAATAAATAAATTTATAAAAATAAAAAAACCTATATTCCATTGGGCTTCCCTGGTGGCGCAGTGGTTGAGAGTCCACCTGCCGATGCAGGGGACGTGGGTTCGTGCCCCGGTCCGGGAGGATCCCACATGCCGTGGAGCGGCTGGGCCCGTGAGCCATGGCCGCTGAGCCTGCGCGCCCGGAGCCTGTGCTCCACAACGGGAGAGGCCACAACAGTGAGAGGCCCGCGTACCGCAAAAAAACCCAAAAACAAACAAACAATATTCCAGACATGCTGCTTAAGGAGGTGAGAGAGTATACATTTTGGAAAGATTTTTAGGAATAAATTATCTAAAAGAGATAAGAGTTTATAGTATAATAAAAATAATAGCATCCATTATAATGTGTTTTTAAGTTTATAAAGTACTTTTCTGTACTTTATCTCATTTCATTTTCATAAAATACAGGAGGGGACAAGCCACAATTGTCAGGAAAATTTGCTTATGTGGAACACCTCATTCTACGGTAAAGTTGATGAATTAGGCACTACTGTAATTTTCTCACTGAAGATTATAAGAAGTATTTAGATGTTAAATTTTTTCTGAAAATTGTTGGAAAGAGATTTAATTACGATTTCAAAAATTTTTAAATCCAAAACTTTTTTCAATAATGATTTACTGAGAGTTAGACATTATATTTAAATTAAGTTACCTAAATCTTACAGAGGAGGTGCATAAATAATATAGAATAGATCTTATAAATATGTAGTAGATGCAAATTTTATTATTTATAATATTTAAAAGGTAGATGTGTCTTGGACATTAACTTGTAATTTTACATTAATTATGTGCCTGTATTTTGACAGTGTTCTTTACAGAATGCTGAATTATACAAAAAAACACACACTCACATATAACCTCAAAATTATGCTTACTTTAAGGTGTACTAGAAATGCAAAAATACTAGTTCTTTCATTTTGGTTTTTAGACTTCTCTTTCCAACTCTCACCTAGTAAACATTTTCTTTTGTTTTCAACAATTCAGTATATACTTTCTACAAGCAGAGACTTGCTTTCTGCCACAATTAGAGGAGCATTCAAATCCAATCCCTAGCATTAAGTCCAGTTTAATAAGATATTATAGGGTGGTTGACTATAAGGCCAATAGTTAGCCACAACCCTTGTGGGTTAGTCTGAATCAAGAATGGATTCCAGGTTTCTGAGATTAAGCATGGTGAAGCTTTCCAGGAGCTTCCAAATATTCTTTTTGGTCACAAATAATGAATTTCAACTCCAACGGGGTTATCGTATGTATTATTCATGGGCCATCATAGGAGCCGCCAAACAGATTATCATGTTTACGTCAGACCTCCTTGGAAAGAGAAATTCTTTAATAGTTGAACTAGCAGGGTCAGTCAGTACAGAGATGCCTGTGGGCGACTAAATAATAAATAAATAAAATAAGAGAAGAAGAAATGAAATCAAACATTAAGAGTTTAATTATGTCCTTCAGCAGTCACCAATCAATATATTTTTATCTCTTGTTGAAAAGGTTATATTAAGGTTTCATCATTTTGGCAGATTTATTTATTTATTCATTTATTCATTCATTTATTTATTTATTGTAAGAGAGAGGAGATGCAGAAGGGCATGGAAAAGTGAAGAGTCCAGAGAAATCACTTCACTCGAGTTAACAAACCTTTGCAAATGTCTATTTGTTGTATCGCATTTTTATAGCAATTTGGTCTTTTTCAGTAAGCTCAGTGCCACATGGAGTCGTCCTATTTTTTCTGCTGGAAATAAATGCACTTTAGCAGATGTTGTGACATGCAGTGGCATTTTCTTTTCTTAAGAGCCTCATTTCAAATTGGTTTAAAAGGACACATTACCTTTTGGCAGGGCGGTAGCTTTACTAGGTTGTGCTTGCTTATTTGTTTGTTGGTTTAAGGATTTTTTCCACAACCTTGCCTTACTTAGCCCAGCCATTCAGCTTTAGGAAGGAAACTTTATTTTCTAGCTGGAAAGAAAAACATGAGTTAACATGTGAGATCATTATTCACAGGAATTCTTTTTTTCAGTTCAGCTGACTTTATTATGTGTCATAAGGAGAGTTACATTGAACCACTCAGAGTATCACAGGGTATCCTGGAGGTTACTGATGTAAACTAAATTCTCTGCAGGTTCATAAGGGAAACAGTCATGGTATCCTAGAAATGAAAGTTACCTTAAATATCTCCATGTAGAGGACTACCTGCATTGTTGTTAAACTGGGAGTTTCTAGATATGGTCTCTCATTCAGAGATTTATGATGTATAACATCTATATTATGACATTTATTTAGCATACTTCTCAAAAGGAGTATCAATCTCCATTTCCTAGACCAAGACCCATACAAGTAAAAGACCCAATATTGACTCTGGCTACTCATTCCAATGACAAACACAACTGTATGAAGAATGACATTTTAAAACTGAAGTTGGGACCAGTAATGCCTTCATGAGAAGGTATTGTCAATGTTGCTGAATAAGAAATGAAGTGCATCTCAGATTAGATATTAATTTATTTAAAGAGAATTGTCAAAAATAAATCAAATGTTTTATCATATACATAGAAAACATATAAGTAATCAATTTTTCAAGAAAATTGTATTTATATAGTTAGACACTTCCCCTGTGATTTCCAGGTACTTGTGGTTTTCATACAATGCATTTTTGCATGTCCTCTACCTGGGATGCTCTTCATGAACAATGAACCATGTTTACTTGGTGATATCTACTAATTATTAAAGATTCAGTTTACCTATCTATCTCTGAAGTTTTGTTTTTTTTTCTTACAATCCCATGTAGTCATTATGAATCACTTTCTTCTCTGTGTCATCACTGTGCCTTGATCAACACTTTCTTATTGTCTGAGCCACAGAGTATTTATTTTAATTATTTCTTTATGTTCCTCCCCTCTCTGACTATGATATCCTTGTGGGAGGGACAATGTCAGATTCATTTTTTATTGTATTCTCAGCATCAAGCTGAGTACCTTGTACATTATGGTGACTCAATAAATACATAGAAAACTAATGAATATGGCCTAAACACCACATATATTAAATCAGTTTCAGTCTAAAATTCTACCCAGATAAACATAATAGACAAATTAAATGAATTTAGGCAGAGACAGAACATTTATAGATACCCTAGGACTGTAGAGGTATAGAGAGAAGAAAATGATAATACTTTATTCATAGACTAAAATAGTTTCTTAAATTGTCTCAATTATTTGTGCCCTCAGAAAGCTTTTCAGAATTTGGAGACTTAGTGTATGTTCTTTTTCAATCACTCTCTAGTAAGCAAGGCAATCACTGAGAAATTTCTTGAATCTATGACGGGTTAGGGAAGCTCTTGAGAACTGAAAGAATTTGATTCACAAAAAGATTTGGTACCATGCATGGAACGCATATTCTAATCACTACCTGCTGTTTTAAAAAAAAAAAAGGGCACTGATTATTTCAGAAAAAAGCACATCGACATTATGATAGTGAAATTAGAGTGGAATTATGGGTTTCTCTGCTTGGAAGTTTTTTTATTGCTTTTCTGAGAGGGGTGCACATACATATGCAGATCTTAACATATTCTTGATCTATAAGAACATGAGAAAATATCTTAATTATAAATCTGGGGTATAGTTTACCTTACTATGTCATATATTTTACAAATTTTACAAATATATGTTAAAATATGAAGAACAGTCATCCTTTCATTTGTTCACTTGATAAATATTTCTTTGAGTTAACTATAAGACATTGTGTTGGGTACTGTGGAAAATACAAAGATTTCCTAGATATACACAACTTAGAAATACAAATAAAGTAAAATGGTAAGTAAAAAGAAAAAAGATTCCTATGATACAGTATTCTCCTTTGGCAACAGAGATATTTTATAATCTGTAGTCCTGCTTAAGGCAGGGTATACAGTTTATCAATGATCCTTTTAGCTTTGTGAACATATGATAACTTAAATCAAAGTTGGACATCCTTCTTTCCCTCTTCAAAAAGCAAGACCATATTAAACAACATTTATGCATCAAATTTATTTGCCATACTTGAAAAATATCTGTAAATCAGAAAGTATATATACAGAAAGTACCATGAGAATAGAGAGCCAATTCTTAAAGATCATATTCTTTTCCATTATCATGCTTCTAAACTTGACTTTTAACAATTAGTATGGCCAGTAAATACCTGAACCCCACAAATGGAACGTTTAAACAGCAAGACCAAATGGCCAAATGCTCACCACCTGCTCATGCCCTCTTGCAATCAATCAAGCCTAACCTAACAAAATGAACAAATACAGTGATCTGTGATTAGTTAAGAAGAATTGGACCAGTGTACGATTACCAAATGACATGGAGGTAATTTTGCCATCAATACTTGAAGAATGTTTAAGCAGACTGTAATTCTTTTTTTTCTCCTATACTTCATCACGTTTAAGTAATACTTATCTGGTAGGTATTCAATATTATATCCAGAGGATGAGAAGATATGCAGTGGGGAGTGGGGATGGGTAGAGAGGCACAATCCTGTTGTTTTCAATCCATTGGACCAGAGTATGGTGAATATCTAGAGTGACCATATAATTTATTTTGAAAACTTGATGCTTTTTGAGTAAAACAGGATGCTATTTTTAATTATACCAGACAATTGGTATAAACTGGGACTATCCAGGCAAGCTGAGATGTATGATCAACCTATGACTATTCAGACAAAACTAGACAATTTAAAATGAGTTAAGACAGATCAGAAAAGTTAGTTGTTGTAATTTCCTAGGGAGGGCTTATGGAAATGCTTTAAATACTTAAAATATTTAAGTTTAAATATTTTACTTTCAAAATCTTTGTAACAATAAAGAAGGTAAAAGAAGGGGCGTGAAGAGTCTTAGAACTCATAGAATTAAACACAGTGTTTACAATAGTACAAAGAAAAGTACATTTAAGTAAAATAAAAGAAAAATGAATCTTTCTGACTGGAAAACTTTCATCCTTTGATGATTTGCTAACATTTTCAGAAAGTCTCCCAAGAATCCTGTAACTTTGCTCTGAACTCCCCTATAAACTTAATTGTTATTGTTTATCTGTATTTTTACTAGACTGTGTGCCTTGAAAGACCCAATTTTGTTTTATCCATCATTAAACTTCACAGTTTCTGACCCAAAGTAGATATTCAATAAATATTTTTTACCAAACTTATTAATATTGATGACAAACTTAGAGAAACAGAATAAAACTTCTCTATTTGAATATTAACACTCTCTATTAGGTCTTTGCCAGATTCTCTTTTCTTTTGAGTCTTATGTTTGTCTATTTTCAAAGATCCCTTTTCCACTAAAACCTGGAAAAAGAAGTTTATAAGAACTAAAAGTTCTATAAATGTTCACCACAGGATGCCTCTCCACTGTGACACAGGAAGAACTGGTTTGGAAATTGAATGTGGATGTGGCTCTGTGTAAAGCACCTATTTACTTTCAGAGGTGTTAGCTCAGTTGGTGAGAAGACAGCACTAATAAGGGTAAGGGTGCAGGTTTTATTAGCTCTACACAGAGGAAAACTGCCCCAGAGTCACAGATGGTAGCTCCAAGCTCAGGGAGTTCTCTTGGGTCACAGAGTGCAGATTACTCACTGCAACTTATTAACAGTTTGGAAAACAAGCAGCTGATGGTAGATCTAACGTACAAAAGACAGCACATTATTACTTTGCAGAGCACTAGAACAAATTGAACCCATCAAACAACTGGAAACTTAGGAAGTGTACTTTTGTCATCTGTCCCTTTAGACCACAACTCTAAAATGGCCATACTTAGGGGAGGAAACTTAAATGCAAATTCTTAGAATATATCCAATTCATTACTGGAATCTCTGAGTGGGAGGAAGAGAGTATGGCCAGGTGGTATTGGTAATAGGTTGTCAAAAGGGCAAAAATCAATCTGAAAATCATCAGCAGTGATCACATTAGGCTTTGTGGAGTGATAGATTCTGAAAATATTTGTGTATTGAAATAATGGTTTTCTTTGCAGAAGCGTGATTTCCCACACACAAACAGCATTTTATTGTATGTGGAGCTCTGCTTTTCCAATAAACATTGATTCATGGCTCACTACATAAATTAATGCCAGAAAAAGAAAGTAATTTAGAAATATTTTTGATACATTCTGTTAGATTCAGTTATGAGACATTTGATTAGAATGTTGTAAAACAGTCAAATGCACTGAAAGAAAATGTAATGAAGAAGGTAATGATGATATGTAATGACCATCTACAAGTCATTTGGCAATCATGAAATGATCATTATTAAGAGCGCTTCCACACATGGCAATGTTCTAATGTCATAGATGTTGCACATCTTGTGGTAAACCCATTTTTTAAATGAATGTACTCTGGGTAGGTTGATAAAAGAAGCCAATTATTTTGACTGTGGTCTCATAGAAGAATGGACTCCAGATCTTAGAAAGAGAAAACCTAGACAGGAAAAAAACTTTATACTAAACTCCTTTACAGAATAGTTCCCTTCTGGGTTCAGGTTTACTTCTTTCATCATTGGTATGTTATTTTGGGGACAGGTGCAACAAATATTTATCACGGCCTTCTCAAAAATGGAACTAGCAGGCATTCAATAAAGCAAGCTTCATATTAGAAGCCAGCATTCAAAAACAACATGTTTATGTATTCAACTAAATAATGACATGATTAAACATCAATGAACATACTCTATGTTGTAAAACTCAGTGAGCCTATCAAGAACATTCTTCTAGGTATAGATAGGCTTGTTGACTTGCCATTCTTTCTATTTTTATGCTTTATAAATAACTTACCTGTCCTCATAACAGTGAAATAAGTACATGGACACACACACACACACCCCTCTCACGATTAACTCTGCTTCTCCCACAGGAGAATTCAGAGTTAGAGACTTAGGGGCTTAGTGGGAAGGGAGCAGAAGTGCTACTTCTCTTAGGATATTTTAGCCATGAGGAGATTCCTTTAGCAGACCAGGTCAAAGAGACCTAAAACAGAACTTGCTATATCGCTGGTTCATATTGGAGTCTTGAATTTCTGTCTTTCCCGGATAGAAACAGCATGGCTCTCTGAACATTTTAAAATCACATAGGATATGTGGCAAAATGTCCCAGAATGCTGCTCTTTAGTACCTGTTTCCGAAGAAGATTCAGAGGTTAATATACCTAGAGTTTCCTAAGGAAATGTTGTCGTAGAGAGTGTAGTCAAAAGAAGAGCAGCCAATTTTAGTAGAAAGTCAGACATCTGGCGCACAGAATCGAACGAATCCTAGGAACACTGTTTAGAGATATGGCTATGCCCATTATAAAGATGAGATTCAGAAAGATTAAACATCTTGCGAAGATCACAGAGCTAGTTAGAGATGGAGAGCGATTTGAATCTCAGTCCATCCAAATCCAGAGTCTGAGCCAGAGAGATCTAGGTTAGAACTCTCCTATCACTCATTAGCTGTGTAAACTTGGACAGATTTCTTAACTTCAGTGAGGTAGGTCTCCATTCACATATCCTTAAAATGGAGAGAATGCCTACCTCCCAGGATTGTCCAAAGATTAAATAATTGAGACAGGATATGTTAAAGTGCTGAGCACAGGGAGTCTTCCCTCTGTGATCTGCCTTGAGATAAGCACTCTGTTAAGGGCCTGAGTCCATAAGACTCCCTCCTCCCCCAGTGTTGGAGATATAGTGGGAGACAGAAGACAATAACTTATTATAGGATGGTTTTAGACATTTACCTCAATATGTGAAACAAATAAAAAGGGGATACTCTGTTTGACGGGTGTGGGTGTTTGTAAAGAGGGAACTGATCCACCCACTCAGCCTTTCCCAGGTGCCCCTGGGGGTCCTAGACCGGCTCCTTTGACCCTGGGGCCCTGAAAACAGTCATTAGGTGAGATGGTCTCTGGGGGACTTTCAAACTAAAAACCTAGTTTCTACTGTAGGTACACAAATATCTGTAATAAAAGGTACAAATATGATGACAACCATAATATATACGTCCATTCAGACAGAGAGAGATCACAGTTGCTTTTTTCATGGAAGAGGAAAGAAGAGGGTCAGTAATGGTGGTATCACAAAAAGGTGGCCTTTCACAGAATGGGTAAGATTTTAAGAGGCTGAGATCACCACTGAAGAGGAAGGAGAGGAATGACATGCATTTTAATGGGTATGTATCAGGAGGAAAGGCAAAATACGATAAGACAAAAGAAAAGGAAAAAAAAATACAGACCATCTTTGAGACTTGTGAGTCATTCTGACTTAACTGGAGCTTCAAGTACAGATGTGTAGGAAGTAGGGGAGGTGAGACTGGAAACTGGAGGCAATAAAAGACTGTGCTAAGTCATGGCTTTTGGAGTCAGACAGATGCGGGTCTGAGTTCCTGTTCTGACAAACACTAGTTGTGTGAACAGGGGAAAGTGACTTAACTTCTACAACCTCAGCGTCCTATTCTGGAAAATGGAGCTATTAATGCTACTACTACTACTGGGACTTCTCTGGCGGTCCAGTGGTTAAGACTTTGCCTTCCAATGCAGGGGGGTGTGGGTTCGATCCCTAGTCGGGGACCTAAGATCCCACATGCCTCGAGGCCAGAAAGCCAAAACAGAAAACAGAAGCAATATTGTAACAAATTCAATAAAGACTTTAAAAATGGTCCACATCAAAAAAGATCTTAAAAAAAAAATACTACTAATAATAATAAAGGAGAATAGTAACCCTTACTGAGCATTCACTCTGTGCCAAGCATGGTTCTAAGCACTTTAAAGGAGTTAACACAGTCTTCACAACAACCCTGTGATGTAGATTCAGTCATTGTCACAATTTTGCATATGAGGAGGTTGAGGCAAGAGAGGGTAACAAACCTGTCTAGCAAGTCACTTGTCACACAGTTAATAAGAAGGAGATTGGAATCCAGGCATTCTTGTTCTGGAATCTATCTCATTATTAGAAGTTTAGCCATCCACCTCACAGAGTATGGTGAGAATTAAATGAGATAACTCTCATAATATGCCCGTGATGGGGTTTAGGACATGTTACCATGAAATGTGACACCTTGGCATATTGAATGGATTAAGCTAAAGGAGCTTGAAAAAATGGCAGATGCAGAGAGGTCAGAGTCCCCTCCCCCATGTCCTGTTCCTTTGAATAGGTCGAAAACCTTCATGTGAGAGGTGTCCTCCCTATGCCTAGAGGAAAGACGCATCTTTATCACAGAAGACAAAGGGACACCAAGAAGAACGCTGCATTTAGGTTTTGCTAGGCTTCCCCTAGTTTACTACACTTATCTTAGTCTCATTAAACTATCACATTTTTACAGGACTACTCACTCTTCATCAAACTTAGGATAAATATCCTCAGGTCTAACTGTTTCTTCGGGTCTTCATTTCTTTATGAAGGCTCCCATGTCATATAAAACTTATATTAAATAAACCTGTATGCTTTTCTTCTGTATCTGTCAGGTTAATATTCAGACCCAGCCAGGAACCTCAAGAATGTCGAGGAAAATTTCTACCTCTGCTACACTCACGAAGTGTCAGGCACAGAGTAAGAGTATAACTGAATAAATCTTAGCCTGGAAAAGGAGAGAAAGAGAGTTTGAAGCCCAGACCCATGAAGGTTCTTGAATACCATACTTTGGAGTAGTTTTTGATGTTTCCTAGTTGGCAATTTTTAATTATATGTGGGGTTGCAATAGGCTTGTGATGTGATCAGAAATGTGATTTAGAAAGCTTCAGCTTTTAGGATATACCAGCTTATAAAGAGAGAACTGTGGACCGATTAGATTTTTATTTTAATAGTCATTAAATGGGCCCCCAAAAGGTGGTGGCAGTGGAGATGGAAAGGAGGAAACATAGAGGTAAAAGCTATTACAGACACTGAGATGGAGGGTGGAGCAAGCAAAAGATGACTCAAGGTTTCGGAGGCTGGGTGACTGGGAGAACGCTGCTGATGCCATTAATAGAAACACAGAAAGCAGGGAGAGGAGCTGGACTTTGAGGGAAAAAAATGATGATTGCATTCTTTACAGATTGAGTTTGAAGTGATGACACATCATTTAGGTGGAGATACACAGTAGACAATCAGCTTTGCAGGAACTCAGCTCCATATAACAAACAGTAGCATCTAAACTTTCATTCTTAGGACATCCTTTTTGATTAGACATTTTCAGCACATTCTCATTTTGTATATAAAAGTAAATATATATATATATATGTTTATTTAGAAATTGCACACATGTCTGTACAGTATAAAAGATGCACATAGGGGCTTCCCTGGTGGCGCAGTGGTTGAGAGTCCGCCTGCCGATGCAGGGGACACGGGTTTGTGCTCCGGTCCGGGAAGATCCCACACGCCGCGGAGCGGCTGGGCCCGTGGGCCATGACCGCTGAGCCTGCGCGTCCGGAGCCTGTGCTCCGCAACGGGAGAGGCCACAGCAGTGAGAGGCCCACGTACCGGAAAAAAAAAAAAAAAAAAAGATACACATAGAAAATAATAATAGACATAGAGAGTCCGGTTTTTTCCTATGCCCCATGGATACTTTTGAGTACCCTCTGGTAGGCATGTACCCTATTTTGGAGACCACTGAAATATCTTAGATATTTCCTTCTCCAGTGTTGGGAAGGAACCTAAATGCATTTGCACTGAACAAAATGACCTTCTATTGCCTCTTTTCTTATGAATGAAAATCTCCCCTTTTCGGGATTTCTTAACAGTGTGCACAGGAGGAAAAGGACTAAAGACTTCATTGTCCTACAAGTTCTCACATGTGTGCATAAAAGTCTGTGTATAAGGATGTTCAATGTAGCATTGTTAATAAAGGTGAAAATAACCTAAAAGTCCATAAGAAAAGAGAAAATAACACAAATTATGATACATCATTTTATGAAATAAAGAATTCAGTTAAACGTACACGTACTGAGGGGGGGAGGGACCTCCAAAACATATTGTCAAGTCAAAATATAAGTTGCAGTAGAGACAATGTCTTATGAGGGATTCCCCACGACCTATGAAGTAGTTTGAATAAACATATATATATATATTTCTTTTTCTTTTCATTGAATGACACTGAATCTGAAGAAGCTATAGATCAAGCACTACTTTATAGGAATTACAGAGAACTAAGGAATATGCTGGATAACACCAAGGGAATGCAATCAATAAAATCCAAACTGAGGGGTTTTATTTAGGACAAATGACTAAGTGATTCACTTTATTCAACAAATGAAAATAATTTAAAAAGTGAGAAAGAGCTGGAAGGGAACTATGATTAAAGAGACAAAAATTTCAAAACTGGCAAAACTAAGCTATTTAAGGATGTCCACTTGAGTAACAAATTATGCCCTCTGTATTGTTTATTCTTTCTATAGTGATGTGTTCATTTGTGTCATTAAATATAACATTAAAGAGAAAAAACAGAAACTATATATAGTGTGATTTGTTGGAATGGAAATTCTAGGTGTATGTTAGAATGAGAATCCCATTTATTAACAAAGCTAAAGATGGACTTACATTTATAAGGATATTATGTTCAGCGATATATAATTATATATCTTCAACTAGGAAACCATACAAATGTAGTTTATTTGCAGAGTGAATAAAATGAGTTAGCCTTTAACTGCATTTTCTTTTTTTAATTTAATTTAATTTAATTTATTTATTATTTTTGGCTGCATTGGGTCTTAGTTGCAGCACGCATGATCTCTGTTGCGGCGCACGGGCTTCTCTCTAGTTGTGGCATGTGGGTTTTCTCTCTCTGGTTGTAGTGCACAGGCTCCAGAGCGCATGGGCTCTGTAGCTGTGGCACACAGGCTCCAGAGCACATGGACTCTGTAGTTTGGGGCATGTAGGCTCAGTAGTTGTGGTGCGTGGGCTTAGTTGCCCCACGGCATGTGGGATCTTAGTTCCCCAACCAGGGATCGAACCCCTGTGCCCTGCACTGGAAGGTGGATTCTTTATCACTAGACCACCAGGGAAGTCCCTAAATGTGTTTTCTCTAAGATTGCTAAACATTCTTGCCTTTTTTTCTGTTGGATTCTCAAATAGAAAAAGTAATCTTTTGTTAATTGATATCTCTGATCTTTGGGCCTACATCTTAAGATACTTTAAGAAAATGGGTATTAGACATGTACAGGAAAGTTATTAACCACTGAGATGAAAATCTTCTGATTGACGGTAGGAGCATTCTGTTATTCAGACTGATGCCAAAATATGACAAACTGATGCCAAAATGGACATCCAGCTCTAAAAGATGATTGAGCTCAAGAGTGGTGGAAACTTACAATTAAGGGAAAAATCAGTACTGTTTTTGTATTACTTATCCTCCATATTTGCTTCAGATCTTTTTTTTTTTCCACAGAATCACATCTTTATTTGGTTGCTTTGTGTAAGTTTGCAGAAAATTTTTCTACTGAAACACCATTATAAACAAGAGCCATTGTTTTATTAAGCTTATCTGCCTGAAGATTATTTGATGTGTGGGTAAGAATTTGTGAATCTATTATCAAGGCTCTGTCCCAATCCACTTTTAGAAGCTCTTTTCAACATATTCTTGGTTTCATATTTAGATGCTAATAGAGATTACAGGAATTGTGTACTTTTTTTCCCTCTAATTCTTGTAACTAGTAGAGAACTCTAAACTGAAATGAAGAAAGAAAACCCAGTGTACATCTTTCTTTTTCCACTACCAACAATTTCCAATCTATTTTGCAAATATAGGACAGCTGCTTTATTGAGCTAAAAAAATACTACAAAATGTAATGATAGCACTTTGGACTCTATTCTGATCTCCCTTAAACTCCACACAGCTTGGATTTTTCTGTAATTTTAATGAAAATGTGGCATGGCACATCTCTCTCATTTAAATTATGCACCGTCAGTATTTCCTTCTTTGCAACTGAAGCACTTCTTGGGAAACTTGCCAGGTACAAGAGGGGAGGGTGAAAGCTGAAAATAGAAAATGGAGGTGGGGGCGGGGAAAGGAACTGGACTAAACAAACACACTCTTCATGCAGCCATGTTTTTAAAGACTTGCAAATCACTGGGAAATAGGGTACAGAAGTTCAAGTAGGATTAAGGTAGCTTTAGCAAGCTTAAATGGGGCTAAACAGAGGTCAGAATAGGGCTACAAGTCAAACTTTAAAAACTCGTTTGATTTGTTAAAAACTAACACAAGAATTCATTCATTTTAATAGGATATCAGAGTACCTCTTATTACTATTTAGCTACTTATGGCTTGATAGTCATGTGGAAAAGTCAATAATGTTTCTTCATACCAGTGACAATTTCTCAGTTAACGAAGCCCTCTTCCTTCACCTGCCATGCTCTTCTTTTGTTTTCCAAGCAAGGATCAATCATTCATTTATTTAACAAGTATTTATTGAGAGCCAGAGTGAAGAACAAGACAGCTTACTATCATCTATGTTACAACTCCATCTTTTGTAGAATTCACATATACACAGAAATGAAATTCCCTTGGGAAGAGGTGATTTAAAAAAAAAAAAAAGAATAGGCACCATATTTATATAAGCGAGAAATAGCCATATAAATTTGGTACCATTTTATAAATCACTTTCACATTTAGTTCTCACTTTAGCCTGGCATGACTATCTCCCTATTTTATGGATGAGGAAGGAGTTTCAGAAAGGTTAAGGAAATTGGTGCTCATCACCTTTCGGTTGCAGAGCTATGACTCAGAGTTGGGCCTTCTGACTGGGAATGAGTACTTTTCTCATTATGGTGCAGAGGTTGGGAATGCTAGCTCTGGAATCCAAACAATTTGGGTTTGACTCACAATCTGCTCCTTACCGTGACCTTAGGCAAGTTGTGTTCTAAGCCTGTTTTATCTAAAATGGAAATCATGATAAAACCTCCCTCCAAGGGTTGTGGGAAGGTATAAATATTATAAGACTTGTGCTTAGCACAAAGTCCAGACACAGAAAGGGTTAAGTAGGATAGATTAACCCATTTTTCAAGCAGGATCAGAAACCCCTGTTAGTTTTCTAATGGAACTCTTTAAAAACAAAGAAGTTCCAGTTGGTGGAGTAAAAAAAAAGATCTTCTGGGAGAATAGAATGGAAATTATACCTCAGTGCATCTTACTGTCAGGGCTAGTGCTGTGAGTAGGGAGTGTCAAAGGAAATCTAGGTCCTCAGCTCAAAAACACTTGTTTTGACATAATAAGATTCCTTTAGGATAAGTCAACAGATGTTTTAAAATGCAAATCTTTGGGGGTAGGAGGAACAAAGTGATAGCTTTCTGTGATAACCTGTTATAAATTCTTTTCCTCAAGTAATATCTTATTTGAGATCTTCTGCACAGTAAGAAGGAGGAAGGGGATTTTGGAGCACTTTAGGGTAGGGTGGGTCTAGAAGAGATAGGATTAGGTGAGAAGTAGAATGCCTTTGGCCAGAATGGTGGAAGCCTGAGGGTGCTTGGGTGAGGAGAGGCAGAGCATTCTAAAAGAAGAAGAGTCTGGAAAATGTGGGAAAATTCCAAAATCCCCTTCCTTTATTTTGTGATGTTGGTTGGAATTGATAACTGCCTGATGTCAATAAAAATCATCTCCCAGCTTGCCTTTGGCACTGCTGGCATGGTGCTGATGCCTGAACTGGTATACTTGGTTGGAGTAAACCCTGCAGTGTAGCACAGCAATCTGTTTCCAAGTGTCCAAAGGGTTGTGCAGGCAGATACTTGTCCAGTCGGCTGAGTCAGAATCCCTGGGAGGGCACAGCTTGTTTTCTCTCTGGAACCTGCTTGCATTCATTATTTAAATTGTACCTTTAAAGGTCTTCTCTGAAATATTTCCAGCTAGGGAAATCAGGAATGCCTCTTCCCCAGAAGCATACTGGGGCAGAGATCCCTGAACTGAGTCCAGAGTTCTGGGTTTGAATCCCAGCTGTGTCTCCTGTCTGGATTTCAGTTTCCTGATCTATAAAATGGAGGAGTCAGATTTGTTGGTCTGTGATTGTCATCCCCTGAGTTGGCATGATTCACTCATTCTTTTTTTTTTAATTTTTTGAATTTTATTTATTTTTTTATATACAGCAGGTTCTTATTAGTCATTCTTGATATAAAGGTGGTTTTTAGTTCGGCTCTAATTTAGCAGCCACAGCCCCTTCGTTCTTATCTCACTGCTGGCTCTTATCTCACTGCTGGCTCTATAACAAACATTTGCTGTGAAATCTTTCTCTTTCAGTCTCTATTTAGCAGCAGAAATCCCAAAATACTAACTTACTGACTGCTCCTATCATCTCTACATTAGGTTTCCTTTGCATTTCGCCATCCAGTGACCCACATCTAGATAGGTGGAGGTTGCATAAAAAGAAAAAAGGCAGAAAGTTAAGTCAGAGCTGAGCTGTAGATCAATTGCTGCAATTTTACCCCAAAGCAGGGCTGTGCTTCTGGAAGGACTAAGATTTATTGGTTTCAACACATGAAGATGTAAAATGTGCTGTTATCACATCGCAGAATGTGTACTGGCACCAACCTGTGGAAACGGCATGGAATAGCAACTTCCTAGTTGCTTTGTCAGTCCTACTCTCCATTTTGTGAGTCCAGATTCCAGTGTGTTACCCAGGGATAGATGCTGTCTTGTTGGGAGTGAACCTTGAACTGTAATCCATTATGACTGATATCGATATGACTGATATTATGGCTTAGATACCTGTATATTTAAATGAAGTGAAACCTCATGATACCCAGAATTCTGCATTTAAACACAATGTAAACTTTCATTTATATATTCACTTAAGATACAGTTAGTAAGTACCTGCTAGGTGTGGTATACTGTAAAATGATCAAAGCAGATTACTTGCTGGAAGGAATCTGAATTTTAGACTCAGAAAGATTTTGTCTGAATTTAGCTGCTGGTACTAAGTTTACTTTGAACGTGATATTCAACTTCTCTGTGCTTCTACTTTCTCTTGGGAATAACAATGTATCTCAGAAGATCTTTGTGAGTATGAGTCTCAGGTATGTGTGGGTATTCAAAAATATTGTTTTATTAGTCTAGTTACTTAATAATAATTACAGCCCCCACTTTACAACTGATGAAAGTGCTTTCACATATAGCACAGCATTTTAATCTCATACCACCCTCTGAGGCTGGTATGACATTTTACCTTCGTTTAGGAGATAAGAAAGCTGAAGTCCAGAGTGGTTGGACTCAGATATTTCTTCAAACTGATTCCTAGACCCAAAGCCCTTCCTCAGAGGAAGCATATTTACTAACCAATAAATAAATAAAGGAAGAGTTCTATCCATCCAAGAAAGGCCCTGCTAAACGCTCGATAAGTCTGTCTCCTTTCATAAGCGGGGAGGAAAATATTTCTGATTTGTAAATATACAACCATGCCTAGATGGGGTGCCTGTAATACAAGTGAATTTCATTGCAGATTTCTAGTATCTCATCTTCCCTCCTCAGCCAACCACACTATCTTTCAAAAGAGTTTATCAATTTGCTACTTGAAGAATTCTCTGATGCTGAGATGATCTGAGAAGCAGTCAGCATAAACAAGTGTTTTCTAACCAGAATATCATGATTTTCCACACATCAATACTGTAAGTCATTCTTAGTGGATCGTGGCCAGAGTCTTTAATAATGTGATTTCTGGAGCTATGAAAGGCCCCTAGGCCGAGACATAATTCTCCTCCTATATAACTCTTTAAATTTCTCTGCAGTCTTTTATTCTGCAGTTAGAGATGAGGCTTGAAGTGCAAATATCCATAAAAATAGTAGTTAATTGACTTACTTTTGTACTAAGGCAAGCGATACCAGATTCTTTTCTAAGGTAACATTTACTGAAAAGGAAGGACACTGGCCAAACCACCATCAGGGTGTTGGGTGGGATAGAGACCAGAAACTGTGATGAGAAGGCCTAGCACAGAAAAGAATAAGTGAAGTCAAGGATGACATAACATTTTCACCCCTTAGATTGATTTAAGTTGTTTGGTAACATCAAATATTAGCTAGGTATGAGGTTTTTTCATGCTCTGCTGGTAGGAAGGATAAATTGGTACTGTGTCTTTGGAAAAATATGTTGGCAGTATATTAAAACTCAATATCTAATCAATGGGACATCGTACATATGACCAAAGAAACACATGTTAGGTTGTCCAAAACATCATTCTTTATTAAAGGGGGAAAAACTGTCTAAATGCCCAGCAAAGAAAGAATAATTTCACAGGCTAGAGTACATTCATATCATGACATACTAGGTAGAAGCTGTAGAAAATGAAAACAATCAATGTATACCCATATGGAAAGATAGTTAATATGTGATGTGAAGTTAAAAAAAAATTATACCTCTTTCCCTTACTATGTATTTATATATCTTCATATATGTATGGAAATGCATCGAAAAATTCTGGAAGACATACTCAAAATGGATAATAGTGATGGCCTGAGATTGTGAGGTAGTAGATGAAAGAGATTTTAGAACTGTAATGTTGGAATTTTTTTCATTGGATGTATTAATGTATTTCAAAGGAGAAAGAATGCACTGCACATGTATTAATACCTAACTGACAAATACTCTGAAAATCAAGTGAATTATTGAATGTGAGAACTATTGTAAAATGTTTTAAACATAAGCTGCCCCTTTCTTCTTTTTTTTCAAATTAATTTATTTTATTTATTCATTATTTTTGGCTGTGTTGGGTCTTCCTTACCTTCCGCGGGCTTTCTCTAATAGCGGTGAGCCGGGGCTACTCTTCATTGCGGTGCACGGGCTTCTCATTGCGGAGCACGGGCTTAATTGCTCCACGGCACGTGGGATCTTCCCGGACCAGGGCTCGAACCCCTGTCCCCTGCATTGGCAGGCGGATTCTTAACCACTGCACCACCAGGGAAGCCCCTACCCCTTTCTTCTTAAGCGTGAAGAATTTCCTGAAGGTCACATTGCTCAGTAGAGTTTCAAATGGACTGCCATCTTTGACCTCCTGACTTCAGCTCTAGCACCCCTTCCACAATTTTGAGCTTAGTCTCAGGACACCAGTGCATCTTTAGCAGCAGTGCTAAAAATCCTTGCTATGCAAAAATAAGGTGATAGTACTCTGATGAATGTGGGATAAAGGGTTAGGGCAGGGACAACTGGTTGACTTTACCTGATTCAAAAGGACAAAAGACTGACTTTACCTGGTTCATATCCTACTTTGGTTCTGGTTAGAAGAGTCTATTTTATATCTTCCTTTTAAATTTTCAACTAGAAGTGTTGGAACTACTGGGAAGTATGGGAGAATAAGCCAAGAGAATGGCTCTCAAATGTGCTTTTTATGATTTTTACACTTATAATAATACCAACTGAAGCTCTGATAGTGATAAAAGGAAAATGGCTTTGCAAACAAAATGTATTAAATTTTGTTTAACTATACAACTAAAGGACATTCAATTGTAGTTAATTGGAAAATGCATTCCAGATTAGGAGATCTGGGTTCTATCCCAGTCTGCCCCATGAAAGATGTGTGGAAAATCTGAATATATTATGGAAAGAATGATAACTTCTTACCTAGGTTGCTGGTAAAAATAAATATGATAAAATGTTTGACAATAGCTGCTGCACTGATAAAAGTGCACAATAAATTCTTGTTGAACTGAACTCTATTGTACTATTCTTCAGTACTCTTATTTCAGAACTTTTGCAAATTAAAAGCAAAGAGGAAGATAAGATGCAGAGAGGGTAACAGAGAAGATGTAGCATACTTTGGAGAACTGATCATAGAATTTTGGAACTTGTAGGAGCTTAGATATATTTTTAGTTATCCCAACAGTCTCATTTTATAAATAAGGAAATTGAGAACCTGAGAGGTTAAATGACTTGTCTAAAATCACTCAGTAGGATAGAGTCAGGTCTTCACAGTTTCACTCAGTTAACTTTATTTTTCAGAAAGTTCAGTGATGGTTTCTTTTGAAGGGAAGAACACAGCCATTCTATCTGCTTCCCTAAAGGATGCCAGAAAACAATCAACTGTGGAACACTATGTAAAGGGAAGCTCAGTGAGTGAGAGAATTGTATTGTTTACCTCAACTATATGCTATCAACCTCTCAACCATTTGTTTGGTCATCAAATTGACCTGCTGTTATTGATACTAAGTTTGGGAGAGGGGTGTGTACCTGCCTCAAAGTCTCCTGGTGCAAAATATGGAAGAAGAAAAGTAAAAAACTAGGAAATAGGACTTTGGGCTGGTTAAGTGATGTCACCTAGCTTATTCTACCAACAGAAAACTGCTGTTTAGCTAAAAGAAAACATTTTCCAATTTTTCTCAGTAGGGTTGCCAGATGTTCTGTAACTGGAATGATGCAGTCCTATATTTTAGATCTCTGGTAAAATAAAGAATTAAATAGAGAGAGAGCAAGTAAAGGTTTAAAAAATTATTTAGACTTTATAAAAATTTGAACTAAAGATAGAGCATTGTTATGCTTCCTCAGCCAACAAACTAGATATTCACTAGTTATACTGTATGTTGAATTTTAAATTAATATTTTTATAATTACTTCAGAAATGTGCGTGATTCCTCTCTTAAATGCTGCCATAGAAAATATTTTCAATTGTCAATATGTTGAATTATGTGTGGACTGACTATATAAAACGAATTCAAACTAAAATTTTGTTTTCTTCAAAATTCCAAGCAATTGTTTAAAAATAATTGTTTCTAAGAAGGATATAAAATAAATCAACATTTCACAACCAATAAATACAAAATACCAGACGATATAAGCAATCATTTTTAAATATTAAATCTTTATTCCCAATCCCCTTTGCCAAGTCCCCTATTTTTGAGGAGTACCTCTGGAATTTTATTTTTTAACATCAGTAGAAGCTCTTTCCAGCTTTTTTTTTTTTTTTTCCCAGCTGTGTTAAGTAGAAGAAAGGGTCCTTGGAAGCAGACCAATTTGGTTTCAAATTCTTTCTCCACTACTTTCTAGCTTACTAGCTGTGGAACCCGGGTCAAATTATTTTACTTCTCAACTTTCTCTTCAGAAATTGAAAATTATAATTCCTACCTTGAAGGTTTATTTGAAGGTTAAAGGAAACAATCACTCCTTTACCATATAGGTATACAAACCCGTATGAAAAGCACTTAGCATGATGCCTGACTTGGAATGTGCTCAGGTTTTGGAATACCACCCTCTTCCTCGTGAGTCTGCACGGTGCTTCCCAATCTGTTTTTAAAAACTCCCAAAAGGATTTCAGGGTCAAGTAAGTTTGGGGGAGCTACATAAGTAGTCCCTCTCTTTGGTCTAAGAGAATGCACATTTGCATACTAAAGGTTCTAAGGAGGCATAATCTGATGTTTTTCAATTTTATTTGAGCACAGATTCTTTAGTCTCTAAAGAACATAAATTAATGGTTCTAGGGAACACAGTTTGGGGAAAATTGGGCCAGAAAATGGGGAAGCATGGGTAATGGCTTTAAGGCTCCTGAGAACAGGGAAAAAGCTTTGAAGGAAAAAACAGGGACAGCTTGTGTAGCTGTCCATTCCCATTAGAGTTTCCTCCCTTTTTCCAATTAGAGTATGGGTCCCTTAGAGGAAGGCTTTCAGACTTTCCCATCAAAGTACCCCTAAAGCAAGGGACACTGAGCACTTATTTTATCATGAAATCCCATGAGAGTCTCCCATGTTACACCATAAGATACCTGTTTGTTTAAATATAAAAATGTTAATTACTGAGAAGTAAATGACAATAATTTCTTACACACACACACACACGTTCTCTGATCAATTTTATGTCCTTGTAAGATGTATCAAATTTCATGCTTATTTGGTATACAAATGCAAACTCCCTGGTAGAATACTGAGCAGGCATGGGAGGAGTACATACACTCCAGTATGAGAGGCAGGGCCTGAGTCAGCCAGTCTACAAATATTGACTGTGTTCTCTAGAATGGGAACTGCTTTAGGGGCTCAGCAAGGAGGCAGAGAGGTTTTCTGCTTTTAAGGAATTCTCATAAGTGGTGTCCCATGAATGAGAAATTATTATTTTTTTTTTGCGGTACGCGGGCCTCTCACTGCCGCGGCCTCCCCTGCTGCGGAGCACAGGCTCCGGACGCGCAGGCCCAGCGTCCATGGCTCACAGGCCCAGCCGCTCCGCGGCACGTGGGACCCTCCCTGGCCGGGGCACGAAACCGCGTCCCCTGCATCGGCCCGTGGACTCCCAACCACTGAGCCACCAGGGAAGCCTCATGAGAAATTCTTACAGTCTGTGTCCCATGAAAGTGCGTGGGGGTCGGAGTACTGACCATGAGGAGGGAAGCAGTGAGACAGCCAGTAAACTCATGCAATGATAAATAAGGTCACTTTTAGCACTAATTGATGCTCTGAAGAAGCTGCAATAGTGATAGAGTGACTGGTGGAAGCTACTTGAACTAGAGGGTCAGGGAGGTTCTTTGAGGATGAAAATTCTGGCTGAAGCCCACTCCTAAGAAGGATGCCATACAAAGGGCTGTGCGAAGAACTTTCTAAGTTGAAGGCAGAACACTTACAAAAGCCCAGGGATGGGAAATGGCTTGGCATGTGTCTTAGGATGGGTATTTCACAATAGACCCTGAGATAAGGACAGGTATAGGTAGTTTATTTGGGAGGTCATCTCAGGAAACACCAGAGAGGAAATGGAGAAAGTGGACAAGGAGACAGAAAAACCAAGAAAGGGTGTGTTATGAGAGGGCAACTGCTATAAATAAGAGGGACTTATTTCCCCTGGGGTGGAGCTGCTGAAAGAAACCACCTGGATCTCACCTCACAGTCATCCTAAACAGAGGGCTGGGAGGGGGCCATGTAGCTGCCTTCTCCCACAGCTCACTGGCTATTATCCTCAGGGTATTAACGTTCCTGCACTTTCAGGTTGTACCTGTGGAGGTCAAGCAAATTCCTGAAGAACTAAAGAAAATCCTCAGGCAAATAAGAAGAGAAACCCAGATGCTAAAGACAGGAAAATGTCAGTATGCTGAAAACTCTTCAGGGGCAGGGAGGATAATGGCAGGGTATCAACAGTGCCTGTCTTCCATAGAATAGAACTCAAAGCTAACTTGGTTGAACCATAATAGGGGAAAAATGAAAAGATGAGTTCAGGGAGGTTGGCAGAAGCCAGATGATGTGTAACTTTGCCTATTTTAAGTCCATTTGCAGTGAGTAGCCACTGGAGGGTTTTAAGTGGGAAAATGATCTGATCTGATCAAGCTTTAGAAAGATAGCTATGTGGATTTTCTTTTCTTTTTTTTTTGGTTGTTGTTATTTTGGGGTTTTATTTGTTTGCTTTTTTTGTTTTGTTTTGTGGACAATTGCCTGCAAGAAGACAAGAGGCAGAAAGAGGGATAAAAAGGCTATTGCATAATAATAAAGAGATCATAGTCAATTAAGTTTAGTGGTAGATTATTAGTCTTCATCTTAATCTATAAGCAGTATTTGAGAAAACTGATCACTTTTTTTTTTTTTTTTTGCGTTACGCGGACCTCTCACTGTTGTGGCCTCTCCCGTTGCGGAGCACAGGCTCCGGACGCACAGGCTCAGCGGCCATGGCTCACGGGCCCAGCCGCTCCGCGGCATGTGGGATCTTCCCGGACCGGCACACAAACCCGTGTCCCCTGCATCGGCAGGCGGACTCTCAACCACTGCGCCACCAGGGAAGCCCCTGATCACTTCTTTTTTTTTTTTTTTTTTTGTGGTACGCGGGCCTCTCACTGTTGTGGCCTCTCCCGCTGTGGAGCACAGGCTCCGGACGCGCAGGCTCCGGACGCGCAGGCTCAGCGGCCACGGCCCACGGGCCCAGCCGCTCCGCGGCACGTGGGATCTTCCCGGACCGGGGCACGAAACCGCGTCCCCTGCATCGGCAGGCGGACTCTCAACCACTGCGCCACCAGGGAAGCCCCTGATCACTTCTTTTTGAAACACTTTCTTGGCTTGGCTTTCAGAAGACCGCTTTCTCTTGATGCTCCTATTACCTCTTTGGGACTCCTAGTCTCTGTTCTTGGAGTGCTCCAGAGCTCAGTTCCGGAACATTTTTCTCTCTTTACATACTTCTTAGGTGATCTCATGTAGTCTTACGGCTTTAAATAGGCACCCATTAGTCTTTCAGATGTGTATCTGTAGCCCAGACCTTTCTCTTGAACTCCAGAGTCATTTATGTCACTACAAGCTTCATTGTCTTTTGGGGGTCTGATTGACCTCTCAAAACTAAGATGTCAAAAACTGAACCCTTGGTTCCCCTGACCTCTGCAAATGGTGGTGGGGATTAAAAGGGTAGCAGTGGAGGTGATGAAAGTGATTGGTTCATGAAACATTTGGGAGGTAGAGCCAACAAGTCTTAATGATGCGTTAGATGTGAGGATGAGTAGGAACCTAAGATGGCAAGTCAGTTTTGACCTGAATAACTGGAAAGGTGATAGGGATATATACTGAAACGGAAGGTGTAGATTTGACAGAGAAAATCAGCGGTTCTGCTCTGACTATATTAAGTTTGATACGTGTGTTAGGCATTCAAATAGGATATGTGAGGTAACTGAGCACTCCATCTAAAGCAGAGATTCCCTCACTCACATCCATATTGAAAATGAGGATTTTACATAGATGTAGCCCAAATAAAAGCCCTCTGTTTCTCTCTGCGTATTGGGACTACAGAGTTGAAGAACAGTGTCTAACCATTAAACACTTAGGAAAGAGTAGATGAGGATATGGACTGATAAACATACCTCTGCAGTGGATCCTAAAATATTCACAGGCAGGTTAGCAGCTGAAAACATTAGGCAATCATTATCAAATAGATTTGGATATAAAAAACTGAAACTATTATAGCCAAGTCAGTCCTTTTAAAATTCTCTGCTCAAATCCCTCCAGAGACTTCCATTTCACTTAGAATAAACGTCCTATGTCTGACCTGGTTGTCTTTAATCTCTAGGCCCCTGCCCACCTATCCTCCTCTTCCCCTAACACATCACACTTGCACACTCAGCCCCGCCCACAGTGGCCTCTTTTCTCTACCTTAAACACTCCCAACTGTCCACTGGTAGCCTTTGCCCTTGTTCCTTCCCTCTGCCTGGAGATTTCTTCCTCCCAGCTATGTGTTAGGCTTCTTTCCTAGCCTCATTCTGACCTTGCTCAAATGTTTCCTACACAAGAGACCCTCCTTAGACCATCTTATGTGGAATACCAGACTCTGTTCTTGTTTATCCCTTTATTCTGTTTATACTTCTTCACAGTTTTTATCACTACTTCAGCTTAGTTTAAGTATTTATTTGCTTATTATCTGTCTCTCTTATTAGCATGTAGGTGTCAATAGGCCAGGAGCTTTACTTGGTCTGTTTTATTTAATGCTATATCCCTAGATCCTAGAACATTACCTGACATATAAGAGGTGCTTGGTAAGAATGTAATTGAATAAATGACCAAATCATTCTTTTTAAAATGTATATCATCAAATGTTTCTTATGTGGAAATTGAATGTGATAGAATGCCAAGGTAAGAAATATCTGATAGGCAGGAGAAACCTTCTGTGATAGGATATCTCAGAGGGAACAGTCTTAGAGCCTAGATTTAAAAATCTAGGCCTCATTAGAGAAATGCAAATCAAAACTACAATGAGATATCATCTCACACCAGTCAGAATGGCCATCATCAAAAAATCTAGAAACAATAAATGCTGGAGAGGGTGTGGAGAAAAGCGAACACTCTTGCACTGCTGGTGGGAATGTGAATTGGTACAGCCACTATGGAGAACAGTATGGAGGTTCCTTAAAAAACTACATATAGAACTACCATACGACCCAGCAATCCCACTACTGGGCATATACCCTGAGAAAACCATAATTCAAAAAGAGTCATGTACCAAAATGTTCATTGTAGCTCTATTTACAATAGCCAGGAGATGGAAACAACCTAAGTGTCCATCATCGGATAAATGGATAAAGAAGATGTGGCACATATATACAATGGAATATTACTCAGCCATAAAAAGAAACAAAATTGAGCTATTTGTAATGAGGTGGATAGACCTAGAGTCTGTCATACAGAGTGAAGTAAGTCAGAAAGAGAAAAACAAATACCGTATGCTAACACATATATATGGAATTTAAAAAAAGAAAAAAAACTGTCATGAAAACCTAGGGGTAAGACAGGAATAAAGACACAGACCTACTAGAGAATGGACTTGAGGATATGGGGAGGGGGAAGGGTGAGCTGTGACAAAGTGAGAGAGAGGCATGGACATATATACACTACCAAATGTAAGGTAGATAGCTAGTGGGAAGCAGCCGCATGGCACAGGGAGATCAGCTGGGTGCTTTGTGACCGCCTGGAGGGGTGGGATAGGGAGGGTGGGAGGGAGGGAGACGCAAGAGGGAAGAGATATGGGAACATATGTATATGTATAACTGATTCACTTTGTTATAAAGCAGAAACTAACACACCATTGTAAAGCAATTATACTCTAATAAAGATGTAAAAAAAAAAAAAGAAATCTAGGCCAACAGGCCCTACAATCAGCATGAAGGAAATCTCTCAAAATTTAGCATGTCCCCAGAAATATTGGGAAAGAGACATTTCCCAGTCATTCAGGGAAAGAGCTCCAGTGTCTAATTCAGGGCTCGGGGTTGGGACGGAGGAAGTTAGAATGACAATAATCATATTGTGTAAACTACTGAGACTGGATCTCAGGTAAAGTTGAACAATCAAGGACATAATGACAGAACTAGAGTATATATTAGACTAGTGTTTCTCAAACTCTTTGTACATTAGAATTAACTGGGGGTGGGGGCGCTTTTAAAAACTCTGTGATGAGGTTTTACCCTATACCAATAAAGTGACTCCAAGGTACAGACAAATTTGAGACTCAGTGTACCAGACATTGCTCTTCAAAGAGTGGTCCCCAGACTGGCAGCTCTGGCCTTACCCAAAACTTGTTAGAAATGCAGAATTACAGGCTCCATGACTACCTACCAATCAGAATCTGCATTTTAACGAGATCTGGGTGATATGTACACACACTGAAATTTGAGAAGCACTAATGTAGACTGCAAGGTAAGAGCTAGGCAGGAAATAAAGTCATTAATCCTTAATTCCCTGAAGTGAATTAGAGAACCATAAATCCCCCTATGTTCACTATACTTTCTGATTTGGGTCAGAGTTAGATCAGAGCCTGGGAGCAGGGGTGGGTGTAGAGCACATTGAAATGAAGTACAGATGGCCTTACCTCTTGGGAGAGGTCATTTAATGGAATAGGGAACCAGACAGGGTTTAAATCCAGTTTATGACAACTGGTAGGAGATAGGATTGGAATGGTAGGTTGGTTTCAGACTGGAAATGAGCCACAAATAGTGATGGTGTTGGAGCAGGTGAATAACATAATAAAATCTATATTTTGGATGCAGACTGACCAGGTAGAAATTCTTGATGCACTCCTGAGTAAAACAATAATGAGTTGAGAATAGTACAAGAATGAGAATAAGTGGAATTTTTTTCACTGTTCTTCAATATTAATGTATGTCCACAAGTCAAAATTAGGTTGTATAGCTTATTATTTTAATCATCCAGACATTAAAAAAATCACCTAAAATTAGGAGAACATGTCGAATCCAACAGTAGATTAGAAATTGCTTTGCTTGGTTAGCTTTGTGAAGATCCTGCTAAATTCTTTTCTTCAGAAATGTAACTTTTTATTTCCACATCAATAGCATAGTTGACATTTTATTTTTTGCCATTTCTTATAATTATTCTTACAATTGCAAACTTTAAAGTTGTAATACATTTTGTGTATTGTAAGAAAGTATATACGAAAATTTCTCTAGGCTGCTAATCAAGCCCACTATAGGCCTTCACATTTATGTCACCTCATTTTAAATGCATGAGCTGGTTTCCTTGTGAAGAGTTAGGGAAATGTAGGAAAACTAAGAAGTGAAAGAAATTTGAGGACCATCCAAGGAATCTGATTTATGGTGGAAATGGCTCTCTTACCTATTACATAGTATCCTATCGTATGTATTTTATGTTTTTAAAAATTGCAACTGGCCTTTGACCTACTAAACTACAATCTCTATGAGGTAAGGTGAAATCCCAGACACTGTTCCTGGCATGGAATGGGTGCTCAATAAGTATGTTTTGAATAAATGAATGGACGATCATCAGCTTTTAGTCTGGGAGGAATCTGGCTTGTCACTGCCCCTTTCTCTGGAGGGGGTTGCCCTTCTCTGATGGGAGCTGCCTTTCCTGGAGAAAGCTGGGCGGTTAGGCTTCTGGAATCGCAGCTTTGCCTTGCTTTCTCTGCATGGCTTTATCCTGCTCATCTCCCTCCCTTATAGGTATCTCCCTAAAGCACTTTCAATATGTAATTTGCACAAGAACTCCTGTCTCAGACTCTACTCCTAGGAAATCTTACCTAAGATGCTATATTTGTATGTATAATTGTTAAATATTATATATACATACATGTGTATGTATATACATGTGTATGTATGTATGTATATACACGTGTATATACACACAAAAATTTCAAAAATTTTTATCCTGTCCTATATTAAGAAGTACATTTTACATTTTGATCTAGTATAAAATGTTAATAAAAATATATATACTTACACACATACACATATTTATTCATTTAACAACAAGTGTCTGTCTATTGCCTATTATGTGCCAAGCACTGTTCTCTGTTGTATTGGATGGGGAAACAGCAGTGAATATAGAGCTTACGTTCATAATAAAAAACTTAACTTTACCAAGTGCTATGCAGTCTGATACATGGTATTCTATTCTAATATTTTCTTTTACAATCTATTGTAGTCTATTTATTTAAAAAAAATGCTGTTCATGACTCACTAAATTGATTTAACAATCTGCTTGAGAGTTGTAACCATCAGTTTGAAAATAGTGCCTTAGATAGTGTCAGATCTCATTTTATAAGGTATAGGGATTTTTTGTTAATACCTTCAGGCATTTAATATGATACAATATTTAATATCAAGGAAAAATATATAACTGGCATATGCATGGTAATATTATCTTATTCCTTGAAGGCTTATATGATTCAACCTTTATTTTTTATTAATATTTCTTTTCAAAATACCCTTTTCATCTTCTTCAACTAGAAGTCAGTAGATGAAGCTTTTGCCCTATGTCTAAACTGTCAAGGTCTCTAAGAGAAAATGTGCTTTAAAGAAGTAGGAGTTAATGGTCACTCTTGCACTATAAATTCTATTGGCAGATACTCTACTAGCTGGTAGATAAAAGGATGACTTTCTCCTTGAAAACTCTAATGAGACTTGGGAATAATATACAATCTGTGATTCAGGTACTATACTCTAAATGTAAGAGCTTTTAAACAATCTTAAAACCTTATCTAAAATAAATCACATTATGTCTTGTTATTTCTTAGAGAAGTAAAGATATCTAATACAATTATACTCCAATAAAGATGTAAAAAATAAGTTATAAATATTTTTGAAGTAAAACAACTTTAGTTTTTGAGCCTAAAAAACTTCATTTTCTTCTTGAGAAAAGGTTATGACATATGTTTGCCATTTGATTGATTTAGAAGTGAGGAAGTACTGTATTATCTACAAATATATTCTTTCTGGAGAGAAGCTTAGAAAGGTCAGGGCTGAAGCAGTTGCAAATGGTGGAAGGAAAGCATTCCCCCAAGCATGACCTGGATTTAAATACTAATTCTACTGAAGGAAGGTGGCATAGGGCTTGCTTATGAATTGTAACTTCCTTTCTGTAAAATGGGATAGTAATCCTAACTTCTCAGACTCGTTGTGAGAAAAAAATGTCATAATACACTGAATATCTTGCTTATTATCACTCAGTAGACACTTAATAAATGCTCATTTATTTCAGTTAAGATTCATCAGGAGGGAACATTTAGCTAGCCTGGTGAGAGAAATCGATGAGAAAATTATCTGATTGTTTAATACACCCATTGGGACTTACACGTTCAAACAAGAGCTCTGAGAGGCTACATGTAGAGGCCAGTGATGATGTCCTTACTCCCAGCATCTTCAAAACTCCACTTTGGAATTGCCCTCAGAATATATCTTACCTTATAGTCACATTTTATGATTGAGATTACTCAGTATTTACTCAGCTGGATCTCTAACTTTCTCATCAGGCTTGCACCTCCATAATGTAGTGGTTTTAAAAGTCCAATTCGACTTTGAAAGGTTAAGCTATTTAAAAAACATGATGCAGGACTTGAAAGCAACATTGAAAGAAAAACTCCCAAAATGCTGTGATTCACTGCAACTAACATGATTGTTAAACTACTGGCCTGACTTGCCAAGAAGCCAATAAGATACAAACTACTGACGGTGATTCTCACTGACTAGCCAAGGATAGCTTCCAGTTGCTCAGGATCAAACCACAGCTGTGGGCCAGAGCCAGGACTGTGGAATCTTGTGGTGCACTGAGACTGAGGGCTTAGAGTTTGAGGCTTGGGACCTTGTGAAAATCTAGAGCTTCAAGGGATCTCCCAAGGCTCCGTTCCTTAGCTAAGATATAGCTGATCTTATAGTTCTGATCTGGTTCAATGTTTCTGTCTTACTGTTTTAAGTATGCTGTTACGGGACTTCCTTGGTGGTCCAGTGGTAAGAAATCCACCTTTCAATGCAGGGGACGTGGGTTCAATCCCTGGTTGGGGAACTAAGATCCCATGTGCCATGGGACAGCTAAGCCCGAGCGCCACAACCACTGAGCTCGCTCACCCCAATAACAGAGCCCGCGTGCCACAAACTACAGAGCCCATGCTCTCTGGAGCCCTCGCACCACAAATGGAGAGAGAAAACCCGTATGCCACAACTAGAGAGGAGCCCGTGCCGCAACGAAAAATCCTGCACACCTCAACGAATACCGCGCGTCCCGCAACTAAGACCCGACGCAGCCAAAAAAGTAAAAAAATATTTTTTTAAACTATAAATAAATAAATAGAATATGCCATTACTTCCCAGTGTCTGCTTTTACTCAGAATGAGACAGTTCCACAATGATCACAGGAAAAGTTATTTAACCTTTCTGATCCTCAGATTCCTCATATGGAAAATGGAAGAAATAAAAGTACATTCCAGTAAGGTTCTTGTGAGATTATATAAGATAATGAAAATAAAGTGTTTAATGGGGCACTTGGCACAAAGTAAACTCTCAGTAATAATAATAATTTATTATTTATTTATTAATAATTTATTATTATTATTCATAATATCTGAATATAGTGCAATCTACCTCTGTGCCCAGCTCAATGGCTAGGAAACCCAGCCTACCTCTCTTGGGTATACTTAAAAGGGGATGCTAGACAACTATTACTGGGATAGGGAACCTTTTACAGGGTGTCTAAAGTTCAGATTATGGGAGAAGAGAAAGCCACGGACGGCTCTGTGCTAGTTAGATAAATTTGATTTACATTCAAGTATGTTATTTTTGTTAATGGTCATGTGCCTTTATAGTCACATTTGCTATGGATTCAGTTTTCATGACTTCTGAACCCACTGCCCATTTCTATAATAGTAATAAGCACAACTAACATTTACTGAAAATTATTAAGGGTGCTCCAAAAACCCTTTGATGTGGGCTGTGTATCTGATTTGACATCACTATAATGAATAAAGTATCAAAGCAGAAAGAGCAGAGCTATCCTCTCCCCCCATCTTTAACTCATCTCTCCCCACATACCCACCCGCCCAAGGCCTTCATTCTGGTATTCAGGAGTGTTTAAGGCATCGTTAAACTGTATAACTGCCAATTTTCTCTTCCTACTGGTAAAGTATAGGTATGAATGCTTTCACTTGCACCTCGGCAAATATTTATTAAATGCTTGCTCTGAAGCACTGGTCAAAGGACTGAAGTAGAACAAACCTTCAGAGGCCCGCTAGTCCAGAGGCCTTGTAATGTCTCACAGGTCCACTCCCCTGACCAGTTCATTCTGTTACAGTTGAAGAATCTTTTTAACTAAATTTTCCATGTGTCAGTTTTTACATTTTTTTTTTTTTTTTTTTTGCTGTACGCGGGCCTCTCACTGTTGTGGCCTCTCCTGTTGCGGAGCACAGGCTCCGGACGCGCAGGCTCAGCAGCCATGGCTCACGGGCCCAGCTGCTCCGCGGCATGTGGGATCCTCCAGGACTCGGGCACGAACCTGTGTCCCCTGCATCGGCAGGCGGACTCTCAACCACTGCGCCACCAGGGAAGCCCAGTTTTTACATGTTTTAAATGATGATAACATTTGTCCTACTTTATAGCTTATATGAAAGTGTAGTAGGTCATTAAAGCAATGCCTTGGTCTTTGGTGGTGTTAGTTGGTCTTTGGTATTTACCAGTCGAGAGGTAACAAAGAGTGGAACACTTCTAGGAGAATACCACTAGAAAACCATACAAGAAAGCCACTCATCATCACAGATGGGGCTTTGTGACAGAATGTTTAAGTCACTGTGTTTTTGAGTTCCTGTAGCCTAACCCAATTTCCAATCATTCAGGGGGTATGTCACTTGGGATTGTTATTGTGTCATAGTGGAAAAAATATAGCTGAGATTGCTGCAGGCTAGGCACTCTTCAAATGAAAGAATGAAAACTACTCTCTGACACCTTTTTAAACAAAGAACTTTTAACTATATATAGTCCACGGTTCAACTCACGCAAGGCATGCCAATGTTTTCATGTACAATTTGCTCTTAAGACGGTTACTGCCAGTTGGAAGTTATGGTTGCTGGTGAAGTCTGTGTTTTAATACACACTATTTATGTTGGTTGCTGTTTTTCAACTTTTAGGTAACATCACCCCAAAGAACGCAACTATAACATAAAAAAGGGCCAAATTTTAAGACTTTGCTGAAGCACATTGGGAATGTCTCTTATGAAGGGGTAAGACAGCTTAAGAATTGGCTTTTTGTAAAGAATAAAATGAGGCTCATCTTTCATGACACAGAATTGGCAGCTCTGTAGTTTCGTTCCGTAAATAAAATACCATTGATAGCTCTTCCAGTTCTTAAAGACTGGAGAAAACAGACAGCTTTACAGAAATGACAGAGTATCTAACACAGCCATTCTTTATTCATTAACTCTAAGAAGGAAAACACTTGAAATAACCAGGAAGAAAAATACCTATTTTCCTCATCACCCAACATGTCAATTATTTCTCTTTTGTCAAATATTCTGTAACCAAGATCTATTTTTACAAATAGGGGCAAGATAATTTAGAGGAGAGGGAGGGAGGAGGAGAGAGAGGGAGGAGGGAAAAAAGGAGGAAGGAAGGGAGGGAGACTGCAAGAATGTGATGGGTCTCCCACCAGTATTTCTAGGCTCTTTATATTGTCATTAGTTTTTCTCCTGATAAGCATCCTGCCTCATTCAGGCAATATATTACACTGAAGAATCTTTTTCATTTAACTCTCCTCTGTCTCGATTTCTTTATCCTTTAAATGATGATAATGTTTGTTCTGTTTCATAGTGAAGGTGTTAGGATTAATAGTATATTATAGATAAAAATGTTTTGAACTCCCCAGAAGACATTCCTATTGTCGTCATTATCATCAAAAAATACTCTGCACTTTCTTCTTATTGCTTCTTAGCTTCCCAACATCTAGCCAAAGTAGTAGCTTAATGATGGATATAAAATAATAGAGCTGCAAAAGAACTCAAGATTGTTGAATTCAACCTTCTTTTTCTTTTATACAGAATTGGATAGTGGGGCTTAGAGACTTTTTAAGGTTACCATAATTCCCTGCTCAGTTTCCTCAACTATGAATGATTTTCAAGACTATGTTGTCAACTCTTCTCTTTATATGCTTATTTTCTTAGCAGCTTGAACTATTTAAGCTTGAACTACAGTCTCTACTCTAAAATTTCTAAAATTGGCACCTCTATGTTTGGCAGGCATGTTCTTCAATCTCATACATTTATTTGTTTTTACAACTTGAACAATTAGATAACTGTACTAGTTTCCCAGAGCTGCCTAACAAATATCACAAATTGCATGATCAAGTGCTTAAAACAACAGACATTTATTCTCTCATGGTTCTGTGTGAGAAGTCTGAAATCAAGATGTCAATAGGGCCTTACTCTGAAGTCCTGGGAAATAATCTTTCTCTTCCGCTTAATAGAGTCTGGTTGCTGCTGGCAATCTTTGGCATTCCTTGGCTTGCAGCTCTGTCACTCCAATCTTTGATTCTGTCATCACATGGTCTACTCTCTCTGTATATTTCCATGTCTTCAAATCTCCCTCTCCTTAGAAAGATACCAGTCACTGGAGTTAGCCCCACCCTAATCCAGTATGACGGCCTCTCAACTTGATTAATCAATCTGCAAAGACCCTATTTCCAAATAAGACAGATCTCTTTCACAGGTACCTGGGGTTAGAACCTCAACATATCTTTTTAAAGGACACAAAACAACCCACAACAATGACCTACTCTCACAACAAATCAAGATGGCTAAAATCAACCTCATTGGAGTCTTTGGAAATTGACTTCATTTCTGTCAATAGTATCACTAATCTGGAAGTGTTTAGGAAACAGATAATTTTAATTCTTCTATCACACTTATGCTCTAGATTCAATCTGCCATGAGGTTCTACTGTTTGTTCTTTTGAAGTATCCATCAGCTTTCTTTATTGTCCATTGCCTCTGTGTCTGCCCTGGGCCAGGCCTTTAATTCCCAAGTTAGTTCTGTTGATTCCAGTCTCGCTCTTATATAGTCCCTTACTTCTCAAAATGTAGTCCAAGGAACAGGAGCATCAGTATCAGCTACAAGCTTGGTAGAAATAAGAATTTTGGCCCCATCCCAGACCTGATTGTGATTCTGAATTAGAATCTGCATTTTAACATGATCACCAAGTGATACCCATTAAAGTCTGACAACCCTGAGGTGGGTCAGAGCAAAATGGATGCCCTTTTAAGGTATCCCAAAGCCTAACTTGTTGGAAAAAATTTTAAATCCCTTCCAATTCTAGCTTTATCCAGACCAATTAAATAAATTAAATCAAATATGTACAATGGGATATTATATCAGAGACATTATAAAACTAATAATGATATCCAATATCATTAAATCGCTTGGGAAAAACGCTTGGTATACTGTTAATTCAAAAATGCTGGTTCTGGGACTTCCCTGGCAGTCCAGGGGTTAAGATTCCATGCTTCCATTGCAAGGGCCACAGGTTCGATCCCTGGTCGGGGGACTAAGATCCCACATGCTACGTGGAACAGCCAAAAAAAAAAAAATGCTGGTTCTAAAAGATACATGGTGCCATATTTTGAGTGTGTATGTATATAAAAAGATCAGTGGGATGCTGGACAGTATTAACAGTGGTCATTTTCCGTGCTGTTGTTTTCGATGACTCTTCTCCAGTTATTATTTACTTCTTGTGATGAACATGTTACTAGTTCTGTAATAATAATAAAAAGTTATCATTAAAAATTTTTATCTATCTAAATTTGTGTCCCTCTACTTTTTAAGATTCATTTGCATATTGGGAAGGGGATGAGATTTAAAATGGTACTTGAAGAGGGAGAGGCTTTTGACTTATGGTAGAACTACTCATTCTTGGAACTCACTAGCAAAAAAATGTAAATGCACAGTAAACTACAATTAGCTGCAGAGGAAGAAGTGAGGGAGTCAAGCTGTGTCTTTGATCCAGATACCAGTGTAATTTTGTCCCTTCATTTGTTTAGGCTAAAGTCAGATTATTAATTTCCTATTGCTGCATAACAAATTATTGTAAACTTTGAGGCTTAAAACAGCACTGACATCGATTATCTCCCATGTCTGCAGATTATGTTGATTAAGTGTCCAGGTATGGCTTACTGGGGTCCTCTTCTTAGTGTCTCACAAGGCTGTAATCTGAGTGTTTGCTAGGCTGTGTTCTCCTCTGGGGGCTCAACTAAAGAAGAATCTCCTTCCAACCTCATTTAGGTTATTGGAAACATTCATTTCCTTGCAGCTATAAGACTAAGGGCCCTGGCCTCTCACTAGCTGTTAGTGTGGTACCCTCAGACCTTAGATACCACCTGCAGTTCCCTGCCACATGGCTTTTTCCATAGGGAGTTTATATCATGGCTGTTAGCTTCTTCCATATTAGCAGGAAAATCTTTTTCTAGTCTGCTAAAACAGAATCTTTGGTAGGAGTGGCATGACATCAAGTTTACATATTCTATTTGCTAGTTGCTTTTCAGAATCCTGTGCACACTCAAGGGCAGAGACAGTTCATCAAATCAGGGCATGGAGATCCTAGAACCATCTTGGAATTCTGCTTACCACACAAATCAGAGCACATTGAGAATTCTCCAAGAAACAGTCAGACAAAGAGCAAGAAACATGGACTTTACCCTAAAGTCCAGTGTCCCCTTCCTCTTCAGGCCTTGTAGGTAGCAGCTACTCTACTAGATGGCGAAAGAGAGGAAAGCTCTCTAGCCTTCAGAAAGCAGGGATACCCACAAAGGACACATCTATCTATGTATAAAACAAAATCTACAGGACATAGGGTAAAAAGACATAGCGCCCTGCCCCACTTCTTTGGAGAATCTGATGTAAAAGTCTGCAGTACAACCTTGATATTTTTATTTTATCAAACTTCCATTGTGGATTCTGATGAACTTCTCAGTACTTCCAAACATGTAGAAGGCTTCTCCCTTTCCGTTCACAGATTTTAAAGCCTATATAAGCCCTGCTATGCTTCCATGTTCACATGAAACCTTTTCCAATTACCCCAGTGCACACTAATTTCTTCTTACCCTGAACTTATATACTTGAATATCTGCTTATAAAGTTCCACAGAGATTAGTGAGTTTTTGAGTTCTCTTTCATATCTTTTGGATTTTTCTCCGCAATGAAATTATTTCTACTTCAAAGACAGAGTTCTTGTCTCATATTAATATAAAGCAGATTTCTGGGTATATCATAGGTATATAATTTTAGTTTCATTAATTGGTTAAACTCAGAAAATAGAGATGGGGCACAGGTACTTCATTTTCATAGCAGTACTTAACTTGGATTCAGAAAACTATTGTTTCCAAGGAACATAGACTAAGGAGGCAATATATTATAGTAGGATGTGCCCAAACTTTAGATATTCACGTACAAACTACTTAATTTTTTGGGCCATGTTTGTGTATTTTTTGTACTAAAATTTACGTGATATTTTTCTTTTAATTGAATCTTACTTGACTTCAACCTAAGCAATAATATCAATGAAACTATGTATTTCATATGGTAGTTATACATTTTACATTTTTCACTTTTGCATGAAAATACATTATAATAAAATTAAGTACTGTCCATGTACCACCCACAATTATTTCCTGTACTACCAAAATGGTGCTTATACAACTTGTTGGGAACTACTTCCATAGTGCAAAACATTTCTAGTCTCAGAAGCTGGCTCTACCTCTTTCAGACTTTGGCTTCTGAATCTTAGAGTACAGGACAAGGGTAAGAATAGTAACAGCTAATGTTTGTTGTTAAGTACTATCTACCTGGTAAAGTTCTAAGCATTTTATACATATTCATTAATTAAATCTCCAAAACAATCCTATGTTATTATCTCCTTTTTTTCAGACAAAGAAGCTAAGGCATAGAGAAGCTATGTAACTTGCTTAAGGTCATACACCTGGTTAACTGAGGAGCAGGGATGCGAACCCAGAGAGTCTGACTTTAAAGTCAGTTTCCTTAACTACTTCATACACTGCTACTGTGGTTTAATCTTGTACGATGAAGATTAAATGCAAAAACAACAACCACCAAAAAGCCACAACACACACACACTCACCCCTCACCTAGCACCAGACCTAATTTATAGAAAGAATCCAATATAATTTAATGATCTTTCTATAAGATATATTGGTATATTTTATTTAATCTTTTCATAGGGGTCACAAAATGGTGTTATATCAGTCTTTAAACCTCAGACTGGGTAAGTATGAAGCTTTCTCATTGAGGCAACTAATAAAACTTCAGACAACTTTTCAGTGGGATTAGAGAGCAGAAGTGCATCTGATTTGAGGAATTTTACATTGATCCCTGACACAACAAAGGTGGTTTAAATTGACCTTCCTGAAAGTTTGCAGGTCATGAAGACCAATTAGTTGCTATGGTGTCAATAAGTGCAAATTGCTTTAGATTCTTGGTGAATAGGGAAATCTCCACTGGGTCAGTGCCCAGGGCAATGAGGTACTAAAGGCACTGCAGGTGGTTTGAAGGCAGACATTAAAAAAAAAAAAAATCCACAACTGTGCTGGGCTTTGGCGGTCCGCTCATAAATGGTGATGTGCTCAGGCAGCTTCTTTAGCCTGTAGAAGAAAATCAAGGTGCTGATCTCAGCCTACACATCACCGTGTGGTCTAGATTAATTTTTTTTTATTTTAGGGATAATTGTTTCTTTAGACATGGTACAGCAAAAAGAAAAAAAAAAGATTAGACAGAATTGCTTATTTTGTGGGACTTTTGATTTTCAGTAAAACATCAAGATATAACTAATTAATAATCCTTTTCTGCAGTCTTCATTTTAAAGATCTTCATTTAAAGTTAACAGAAAAGAAAATATATAAATAAATGTCTAAGTTGAAATGTGGAAACCAAATATTCAACCTTTTTAACTCAACTTAGACATGCCATTACGTTACAGTAATCATTAAAAAAAATTCTCCAAATTAATGATGTATATACTGTCACAGTAAACAGAGTTAACTGAGATAATTAAAGTATTTTTATTCAGTTAATAAGATAAAGTGTCAGTTGAGAATGAATACTGTTAACTTCTGCGGATAGCGTAGAGCAGAACACCTTGTCTTTGTAAAAACATAACTATATCCAACAATTGCAACATGTTTTATTCATATGGTGTTTATGTCTGGATATGTCCAAGCTATTTGCTAGGTGAACAGTCACACTTGATAGATCCAGGAGGGAATTTCTTGGTACAATGAACAAAAAGAGTTATTTTGTTCTTGTGCTCCAACCTCAGACCAAAGGAAAAAAAAAAAAAACTGTCATAAAAATATGGTCACCTTTTTGCCTCTAAAACAGTACTTGTGCCTGGGGAAGGATTCTCAGAATGAAAAAAAAAAAAATTGGTGACATTACAGGGGACACTTTCTGTTCTTCCCTTTGTAATAGTCAATCTTGTTTAGACAGTAGCCTCTGAGTGGACTGGGAACAGTGTATTAGGAGTGATGGCAAGGGATTCAGGGGCAAGGGATGCACAAATCTGTTATATAGTGACCAAGATCTGATTTTTTCTACTAAAACTTCACTATTTAAGCTTTGTTTCTGGATGCTCTAATATAGTCAAATTTCTGTATGTCAAGTGCCATAATCCAAAATACTGATAATAAAAATAAAACACTTAATATACCTATTTAATGCTCTTTTACTCTCCCCTTCCCTATGCTGCAAAGACAAAGGTATACTCATTATAATTAAAAGTGAACACAATCAACATGGCCTTTAACAGTAAAGCTTTTTGTTATGTAGCTGTAAAAATTCAGCGATTGAAAATAAAAGAGGACCCTAACCAAGGGGAAGGTCCATAACCAACTAAGGTTATGCCCTGGGGTTTTGCTCCTTCCACATTTCAAGGGTAACATTAGGTCACCATCAGAAATAAGAGTGGGTAGAATTTTTTTGTTGTTCATTTTAGTTCCAATGACCCTGGCAAAGGGCTCCGTACTGAAGTGTGTTTGTTTGTGGAGGTAACTCCATGGGGAATTTTTTAGCTTATGCTACAGGAATGGGGCTTGTAGTGAAAAATGCCACTTAAAGAAACATTGACAAAGCATCTGAGATCGGTTACCTTCCTTGTACAACTAAGAAGCCAAGTTTTCTTTTCTTGAAAAAGAAAAGGTTCTTGGGTGTGAACTGTGTGTCCTCCATGGTTGTTCCCAGCTGGAGATCAAGTACTCAAAAGCAAAACAGGAAGTGAAAACCTAGGACTGTTACCAAAAGCCAAGAAAGAAAAGCTGCTCTGCTGGCAATTTGGGGTATTTGCAGTAGATAGCCCAAGTGGAGGATGTCTGTGAGTGGTGCTGCCTGGTCTTTCTAATAGTCACATAGACGGATGTTCAATGAACTTGCCCACAGAAGACAGTGCCTGACCTCTTTGAAAACTCAAATTGGATACTGAGTACATGGCCTCAGATGAAAGTGAAAGAGCCCACAGTGCTGAAGACTTGGAATTAGTAGCGTTATAAAATAGAGCACTTGAGGCAAATTGGCCGTACAGAGTGAATAACCAGAAAAGAATAATTTGTCTGAAAACTCTATCCTCACAGAGCTGAACGTGAAGGGACAGGACCTGAAATGAGCAATTGAGCCCAAATAGGTAACCAGTAACCAGAAATAGCCAGACTTTGCAAAATTCCAAATACAGTAGATGAACTCAGATGACTGGACCTGACTCTCGTTTCGGGCAATTGAGGCAGCTTCCCTGGGTCCTGTGTTTGCTGTCTGATGGAAAGGAGAGGGCAGGGGAGCATCATGCTTTATTCTTCTTTTCCAAAGTTCATTAAAACTCAGTTCCAAAAGTTTCTGGCAGAGAGCCTGTAGAAGTTGTCAACAGTGTGGCTTCCTCATATTCGGTGGTTTGGGATACGCCTGCAGCGGGTAGAAGGCCCCGGCTCCAAACGCTTCTAGGGAGGCCTCTGCAGGCATGGCACCAGTAAATAATGCTGACTCTGTTTTAGGCCTTGACCTTGGGCGGAAGTGGGGAAGTGTGAGCTATGGGTATGAAGTGAGATGATCTGCATATGCAATCTGAAGCTGTCTGCTTTGAAACTCTCAACTTCATCAGGTGAAGGCATGTTTATAATAGAACCACTCTCCGAGGTGCCATTTTGGATATGGGGAAAAAATTAAGGTGCAAAGAAACATAAGCTCCCCCCTAGTCATTCGTTCCAACTGGATTTTAGCTTCGTAAAGAGAGGGACTGGGGCTTCCCTGGTGGCGCAGTGGTTGAGAGTCCGCCTGCCGATGCAGGGGACGCGGGTTCGTGCCCCGGTCCGGGAGGATCCCACGTGCCGCGGAGCGGCTGGGCCCGTGAGCCATGGCCGCTGGGCCGCGCGTCCGGAGCCTGTGCTCCGCAACGGGAGAGGCCACAAGAGTAAGAGGCCCGAGTACCGCAAAAAAAAAAAAAAAAAAAGAGGGACCATTTATTTTTCAATATTGATTTTTCAATTTTTTTTTGCAATCCCTAGAGAGCCAAACACTTAGATGGGGCCTCAAAAAATGTTTGTTGAAGGGATGAATGGAAAGGCAAAACCTAAGAACCAAGATAAGATTTTATGTTTATGTTTACTGTTTTTTGATTTACTGGTATCTGCTTTTAGAGTTGCCTCCTGCAATGGGAACAGCCTCTCCTCTTTTCTTACACATGCCATTCCAGTGTGCCCAGGAACCGAGCTTGAGTTCCTGAAGAACTGGAATGTAAGAAAGAGTAGAACTGGAGGTGGAATGGCAGGGGTGATCTGAATTCTTAAGAAAACATCTGTGACTAATTTATGCATTCCCAGATTTACGTGGAAAATCTCTGGACTACTGGGGAGAGATCTGGCTTCTCTGTAAAGAAGAGAAGATTTTGATGCCATGAAATCTGGCTTCAGAAGCCCATCACCCTGCCATACTCACACACACACACACACACACACACACACACACACTCCCCAATCACTATACTATAGAATGAAGAGATTCATTAGGTCTAACCATTAGAACATTTGCATTGAAGAGCACACTGAGAAAGAACCCATTGATTTACATGTACCTCATCAAGTGACATCTTTTTCGGACTCCATATATATGCTCTTGTTTGGAATTAAATCAAGATGGGCAAAGCTCACAGGCACAAGCTAGAGGGGCCCTGCCTTGCCTAGTTTAAAAGAAAATATTTTTCTATTTATCTTGTTCACAGATATGGACTAGAGTATACTAAGTTTCAAGGAGTTTAGAGGTGTTATGCCAGTAACAAACAGCATATTGAACTAGGTACAAGTGTTCAGGGAGGGAAGTGCCAGAGGCAGTGATAGGTCTGGTTTTATTTAGCGCATTTAATAATGATCTAGAAGAGGAAGAAAACACATTAAAATCACAGATTATACTAAATTGGCAGGTGGTGTAAACACAAATGAGGGCAAACAAAAGGATATAAAGAATTTAGCACAGAAATGAGATTCCGTCAGGAAAAAAATGCGCTTTCACATCTGTGCAAAGTATCTTAGATCAGCGATGGAAATTGTTTTAAAAGTCATTTAGCTCAGAAAGTGTTCATAGACATTGCTCATATTTATAAGTGCTAACCCCTCCCCACTCCTAGCTGGTTTTATTCCTAGATTATACTGTTTATTCTTATCTTTTAAAACTACAAATCTGGTCAAGTCACATCTCTGCTTAAAATCTAAAAGGTTCTGAGTTTCCTACAGGATGCAGTCTAAGCTCCTTAGCCCTATATAGCAGACCCTTCCTTCACTATTTTTGTCCGTCTTCCCAGCCCCTTTCACACGTCTGTCTGCTCTGCGCTCCTCATGGCATCCAGGCAGAATTATTCGTAGCTCCCTGATTGCATCTCACCTTACTACTAACTTTACCATCTGCCCAGGGCTCCAGTCCTTTCTCTCCTCTGGGTTATCTCCATATGACCTTCAAGATTCAGTTCGGGCCTTGCCTCCATCACAAGCTTTCGTGCACAGAAACCATCCCCACCCCAGAGTTTGGTTTGGTGCCTTCCTTGGTACTGCCAGCCACCCACTACCCACTTCTAATATAACAAGTTGACAAAGATAAGAACTAGATTTATTGAGCACTTAATTATGTTCCAGACTCTGTGCTATGTGTTTTCATGCAATGCCTTTATAATTATCACAACAACCTTAGGAGGCAAGTATAATGATCTCAGTTCTATATATGAGGAAATTTCGTATTAGGTTAAGTAACTTGCCCAAGAGTACACAGTCAGTAAGTGGCAGAGCTGGATTCAAACTGCTCCCAGAGTCCATACTTTTAAAATGACACTATTATAGTAATGTGTTTCCCTATCTCCCTTACTTATATAAATTTCTTGAGGACAGGGACCATGTCTTCATCACCTAGCATTGACAGTACCTCACATGGTACACACAACTGAATAATAATAAGTATAATTAATTTTTAATGAGTGCTGATTACGTGCTAGGCAATTTACATGTATTTTTGTATGTGTTAACTCACAAAACATTACAGAGTGGATAAAATCACTTTTAGTTTATAAAATCATTTTTATTTTATAAAATCACTTTTAGTTCAAGAGTTGAGAAACATTTTCAAGATTATGTAGATCTGTCTCCAAAGCCTCGTTTTTTTGTGACACCAGTCTCATCCCATCTGACAGAATATATGCATAAAGTATGTATAGGATTCCACAGCAAACAATTGCCAATGAAGCCCCACCCAAATACAGGAGAGACACCAAGTATATGCATAAATGTAAGCTCTCTGTTTATTTTTGTTAGGCCTGTTGATCTCTGCTTGAGCCCATTCCGATTCACTTTAAGCTGCAGTCTCATGAGTACTCTATTTTTGTGTTTAAATTGAACATATAGATCCGTGTACTATTTTTGGCATCAAAGAGACTCGGCTTTTACTATTGTTACCTCTCAAGGTTTTCTTATTTAGAAGAATCAGCAAGACCCAGGCCCTGGATGATGCCCATGAGATACAAAGGAAGAAGCCATGTTGATCTAGATTGGAAAAGAAAACTCTCAATCCAGGGTCAGTCACTCTATTCCTCTGCATTTCAGTTTTCTCATATAAACCAGATTCCCAAGTATTAGACTGTGGGCCAGCTGCATCACCAGGGAAGTATTTGATAAATATTGATTTCTGGGTCCCATTCACAGGGATTCAGATTCTGTAGGATTGGGGCAAGTGTTTGTGAAAGTTCCCCAGGTGATTCTGCTGCAGTGAATCTTTGTATAGCACTGGACTAAATGATTTGTAGCTAAGAGATAATGCCATTTATTATCCAGGCTCAGGAAAAAATATTTTTGTTAAAATTGGTAATTTTTACATACCAAAGTCTTTTAAAATGAGGGCCTTGCATGTAGCAGGCTCAGTGAGTTGGCTTCATGTTTATTACATTCACAAATGAGGCCTGTGTTATTTGGAATGGGTTTTTTTTTTAATAGTAATAAAAGGAATGGCTAACACCTCATAGTAGTTTTACTAAGCTTAAATTTTTTTCACATATTGTATTCAGTATTCACTTTTACAAATGAGAGAACTGAGGCTTCCAGATTGTCCAAAGTCATAGCCAGGGGCATAGCCAGAATTTGTTCTTATATCTTCTAAATCTGAAGGCCATGATATATTCAATTCCTCCACAACTATCTTGTAGCCTATGACTGGTACAGTAGAGCTTCTAGTCTTTATATGAAATGGAACTACATTTTTTTTCCACAAAGCTTTTCGATTCTTAAGAAGGACAGGATTTTCTACTGTAAGACAGTTGAAAGGAATGGATAGGATAATGCTGCTGAAGACTTTAGTACGCCTCTAGCAATTTACACAAACTTTAAAATAATGTGCTAGGCTTGGTGGAAGAAACTGACTTGAAAATCACTGGTTTAAAATTTGTGGCCTTACAGGTAGATCCTGATCTACATGTTGAGGATCTCATTCTATGATATTGATTCCACTTCCCCATGCACTCCCCCAAAGATCATATTTCCCCCTGAGTCCTCCCTATTTTAATAAATGGTATCACAAGCAACCTAGTTGCACTAGCCCCAAGCTAAGGATTTGATTCCTTTTACCCTCAGTCTGCTTCTTAATTCTTATTCATCACTAGGTCCAATTGGCTCTATGTCCAAATATAGCCTAAAATTTTCCATTTTTCTCCTCCTTCCTCTCTCCATCTTCCCTAATCCACCTTAAATTAGACCCCCTATAATCTCTTTTATAAACTGCAATAGCCTCCTAAGTGGTCTCAGATTCTTCTCTTGCCCCCCTCTCCCCCTGTAATCCCTTCTCCTCACTCAGCAGAGAGATCTGTTTTAAAATGTAAATCCCATGTCACTCTCCTACTTAAAGCTCTGCAATGAATTCCCATTTCATTTGGAATAAAATCCAAACTCCGTAAGGCCTTTGGCGATCGAGTTTCTCCTTGTCTCTCTCACCTCATCTCCTCTCATTCTGAACGATGTCTCACCACACTAGCCACACTGGACTTGTGTTGGCTCCTTGAAACTTAAACTTACTTACGCATCAGAACCTTTGCGACTTCTTTTTACCTCTGCAGGGAACGCACTGCCCCAACATGTTCTCTTTTAAAAATAAATAAATAAATAAATAAATAAATAAATTTATTTTTGGCTGTGTTGGGTCTTCGTTGCTGCACATGGGCTTTCCCTAGTTGCAGCGAGCAGGGTCTACTCTTCGTTGCGGTGCGCCAGCTTCTCATTGCAGTGGCTTCTCTTGTTGCAGAGCACAGGCACTAGGCGCACGGGCTTCAGTAGTTGTGGCACGCGGGCTCTAGAGTGCAGGCTCAGTAGTTGTGGTGTATACGGGCTTAGTTGCTACATGGCCATGTGGGATTTTCCCGGACCAGGGATAGAACCCACGTCTCTGCATTGGCAGGCAGATTCTTAACCACTGTGTCACCAGGGAAGTCCCCACCATGTTCTTAAGTCTAGCTGCTCTCTTCACTCAGATATTAGTTTGAATATCTTTAGATATCACCTGTCTTCCTCCTAGAGACCTTCTCAAATAAACTCCAAGTCACTAACCTGTTTGTTTTCTTTGTAGGACTCAGAGGGACTACACTGTAATTTACATAAAATGTATTAGAGTAGATTTTGAGATCCAAGGATAAGTTAGCTGAAGTTGCACCCCAGGTGCAGATAGCATTCTAATCAAGAATTCACTCTCCCTGAGGAGAGTGGGAGGCTGTTGTACAGAAAGGCCGCACTCCAGAAAGGCCGCACTCCAGAGGGGGCTACTACTTCAGCTATCTTTATCTCTGATAAAGATGTTGTGCTAATTAGCATTGTAAGTGTCAAAAGTGGATTTTTATCGGTGAAATTAGCACCTCAGTAATTAGCACAATTAATGCTAGAAATGGACTCTCACTGGTAAAATTAAAGATGAATATTTCAAAAACATTTTGGTTGTGTCCCCCAATCTTGGCATGAACAAGGTTTAGAAAACTAGAAAACACTTTCTTCTTAGGATCGGAATACAAAGCTTGATCTTGAAATCTCCCAGGTCTAGCCACTGATTTTTTTTTTTTAACATCTTTTTTGGAGTATAATTGCTTTACAATGGTGTGTTAGTTTCTGCTTTATAACAAAGTGAATCAGTTATACATATACATATGTTCCCATATCTCTTCCCTCTTGCGTCTCCCTCCCTCCCTATCCCACCCCTCTAGGTGGTCACAAAGCATCGAGCTGATCTCCCTGTGCTATGCGGCTGCTTCCCACTAGCTATCTATTTTACGTTTGGTAGTGTATATATGTCCATGCCACTCTCTCGCTTTGTCACAGCTTACCCTTCCCCCTCCCCATATCCTCAAGTCCATTCTCTAGTAGGTCTGTGTCTTTATTCCTGTCTTACCCGCAGGTTTTTCATGACACTTTTTTTTTCTTAAATTCCATATATATGTGTTAGCATACGGTATTTGTCTTTCTCTTTCTGACTTACCTCATTCTGTATGACAGACTCTAGGTGCATCCACCTCATTACAAATAGCTCAATTTCGTTTCTTTTTATGGCTGAGTAATATTCCATTGTATATATGTGCCACATCTTCTTTATCCATTCATCTGATGATGGACACTTAGGTTGTTTCCATCTCCTGGCTATTGTAAATAGAGTTGCAATGAACATTTTGGTACATGACTCTTTTTGAATTATGGTTTTCTCAGGGTTTATGCCCAGTAGTGGGATTGCTGGGTCATATGGTAGTTCTATTTGTAGTTTTTTAAGGAACCTCCATACTGTTCTCCATAGTGGCTGCACCAATTCACATTCCCACCAGCAGTGCAAGAGTGTTCGCTTTTCTCTACACCCTCTCCAGCATTTATTGTTTCTAGATTTTTTGATGATGGCCATTCTGACTGGTGTGAGATGATATCTCATTGTAGTTTTGAGTTGCATTTCCCTAATGATTAATGATGTTGAGCATTCTTTCATCTGTTTTTTGGCAGTCTGTATATCTTCTTTGGAGAAATGTCTATTTAGGTCTTCTGCCCATTTTTGGATTGGGTTATTTGTTTTTTTTGTTATTGAGCTGCATGAGCTGCTTTTAAATTTTGGAGATTAATCCTTTGTCAGTTGCTTCATTTGCAAATATTTTCTCCCATTCTGAGGGTTGTCTTTTGGTCTTGTTTATGGTTTCCTTTGCTGTGCAAAAGCTTTGAAGTTTCATTAGGTCCCATTTCTTTATTTTTGTTTTTATTTCCATTTCTCTAGGAGGTGGGTCAAAAAGGATCTTGCTGTGATTTATGTCATAGAGTGTTCTGCCTACGTTTTCCTCTAAGAGTTTGATAGTTCTGGCCTTACATTTAGGTCTTTAATCCATTTTGAGCTTATTTTTGTGTATGGTGTTAGGGAGTGATCTAATCTCATACTTTTACATGTAGCTGTCCAGTTTTCCCAGCACCACTTATTGAAGAGGCTGTCCTTTCTCTGCTGTACATTCCTGCCTCCTTTATCAAAGATAAGGTGACCATATGTGCGTGGGTTTATCTCTGGGCTTTCTATCCTGTTCCATTGATCTATATTTCTATTTTTGTGCCAGTACCATACTGTCTTGATTACTGTAGCTTTGTAGTATAGTCTGAAGTCAGGGAGCCTGATTCCTCCAGCCCCGTTTTTCGTTCTCAAGATTGCTTTAGCCACTGGTTTTGAAGACTTCTGATTGCCTAATGCTGACCATGAGGGCAGCAGAATCCTGACTCTGGAATACTGTCATATCCGTCTTGAGGGAACCATCATGTAAGATGTTGGTGGGAATATGTAACAGGAAAGAGAGGTGGCATGCCATCAAGCCACAGAACAGGTTTTATTAACTGTGGTATGCCTGTTTGTTAATAAATTTTATTTAGTAAAGCCTTTATGTGTGGAATTAAGTACGAGACTTGCTTTCATTTATAACTTAACAGCAGAGTTGGAGAGGGAATAGCTCATCCTCACATATCTCAAAGCTTGTTATAGTAACTTATTTACAAAAAACAACCCAAGACCTGTGCATACCAAATGAAATTTGGTTTAGAAGAATTAGTAGATATAATTCACTTGCATATGTATTTGTTTACCTGTTTAGTACCCATCCCCCTACCCCCCATCCCATGTAAATCTCCCAAGAACAGGGCTCTTAGGTGATCTCTTCCCAGAGCCTTGACCAGAGCCTGGGACCAAGGAGGCACTATTTCAGTCATTCAATAGCTATTTTATTTTTCTGAAAAGAGAATAAAGGGAGGGGAAGAAAAAAAGGTAAAAAGAATAGAACAGAGAAACAGGAATAAGGGAACTTGGAGAGAAGAATGAAGAATAGGTATATGGAGAGGAAGTCAACAGAGGAGTCCTTAGTCTTAAACAGGCAATGGTGAAAAGTAGTAGAGTTATGCTCTTTCTTGGAATACTGGCCCTGTGAGATGCTATGACGAAAAACATATTTAGTGGTTAAATAAGATTGGCAAGGACTACAGAAACCTCTCCCTCACATACCCACAATGCACATGAGCATATTAAAGGCTCTGAGAGGCATTTTAGGGAACACACCCCCCCCCCCCAAAATGCCTTGTTAATTTTGTTTTACCCAGTATTTCCCAAACTTATTTGAGCACGGGGCCCTTTTTTCTCTGTGACATTTATTAACAAGCTTTGAAAAAGGCTTTAGAAAAGCATAAGTGATGGTTAGGAAACTGACAAAGAAAATACCAGTGCTTTCGTTATCCTGTGAAGCTAGTTCTGGGACAAGAGTCTAACCTTCCCTTCCTGTGCACCTCATGCATGGCAAGCATCTGCAACTGGGTTCCGAAGCAACCAGGGAAACAATATTCCATCTACTTCTACCTTCTGACTCACCCTTCACCTAGAGAAGGAAGGTGGACTGAATGGCTGAACCTTCCTGGAGCAGGAATATTGAGAGATAACTAGGAGCAATCATGCACTGAAAATCGGATATGAACGAGATACCCAGTGTAGCAGAAAAAAATGTACCCACGAGAGTTGCCAGTACAGTGAAACCCACTTACTACATCCTTTTAAAGATCAGCCTAATGCTCACACATGCTCAGTGCTTCCTTTCCTTGGCCCTAGGAGGAATATTAAGAAGGTGTTTCACTTTAGTAAGGTTCATGAGTTTATGGCCTTGAGAATGCCCTTGAGAATAAACTCTAGGGACTGAGAGAAAGGAAAACTGCTTTTAATGGATTTTGTCTCTAACTCTTTTCCATAATACTGCAACTAAAACATCTGAATTAGTTAAATTTTCTAAACTCAGTAACTGCCAGAGAGAGATGACTATTTTCCTTTTATTATCTTTAGTTAACTAAAAATCAAATCATGTCAGAGAGTTAGGCAAATACATTTTGGGAGAGATTCCTAAAATATAAACACTCCAAAACGCATACAACTACATTGTTAATTGTTTGACTAACAAAAGGGATATATGAACCTTTGCAAAGGTAAAAAATAACAAAGGGAGCATGCTCTTTTTTACCCCTTGAACTTCACACGTGCTTTCTTTCAACTCAGAATTCTTTGATCTCAGTTTTGCCATTTATCCTTCAGTCTTCAGTTTAGATGACATTTACTTTGGAAAGTGTTCCCTGAGCCACCTACTAGTCTAAAAGAACCTGATCAGGTGTTCTCATTGAAACTTCCTTTATCACCCTTGGTCATGTATTTAATTGCCCATTTACCGCTAGATTATAAACTCTAAGATGACAGGGGTCACATGTATCTCCTTTTGTTCATTGGTTAGTCCCCAGAGTTTAATGAATTGTCTGGAAGGAAACAGATGCTTAATAATTGGTTGGTTAATACAGTTTGTTTTTCTTTTTTTCTTTTTTTTTTTCTTTTTTTGGCTGTGTGGCTTGTGGGGTCTTAGTTCCCCGACCAGGGATTGAACCCAGGCTCTTGACAGTGAAAGCCCGGATTCCTAACAACTGGACAGCTGGGGAATTCCCCAGTTAATATAGTTTTGGTTTAACTAGAATATAACCTACATTTTGATATGCAAAATTGCATTCAGGGAAACCTACATCAGCATAAATATTAACTCCATGTTCATATATATTAGCAATCATAGTCACTCAGAGAAAGATATATTCCTGGGATTGGCTCTAGAGTAATTCAGCCAGAATACAAAGAGAAGCTCAGCTTAAAAATTATGGACATTAGAAATTAAAGATTCAAGAGATGAAGTTTCTGAAGTAATTTTGAGTTTTGGAAGTTCATAGAAATGATTCACTTCACGAAAGGATTGCTTTTGGTTATTAAGTCAAAATTAGATGATTGAGAGACATTTCATTGTTTAAGATGTCTGATTCATCAAAATGTACCAGAGTTTGCTTTGAAATTTTCTACACATGATTGTAGAGGTCAAGTACTTATGTGAAAGCCACAAATGAATAAGCAAGTAGATGAAAGATAGGTTATACACACACAAAAACACACATACCCCCCGTCTCCCTTCCCCTCTGAAGTTGTGTTTCTTTAGACTTTCATTTGCATGTGTGTTTGCATGGCTATATTAGTGTATATGTGTGTGAGGGACAGGGATAAAAAGAAAGAAAGAGAGAGAGAAGGAAATACAAAGAAAGAAAAGAAAGAAAGAAAGAAAGAAAGAAAGAGAAAGAAAGAAAGAAAAAGAAAAAAAGGAAGGAAGGAAGAAAATAAAGACATAGGATGAGAGCAAAGAGTCAAGTTCATAGCCAAATTCTTGTGTTCCTGGTATAAATAAATTGATGAAACAGAAACAAACAGATCTTGGATTGATATAAGCTAAATTGAAGCCTGTGTGTGTGTATGTGCTTACGTGTGTGTGTGTTTGTGTGTGCTTATGTAGGGGTCATTTCCTGATAGTCTACTGTGTTCATTGGCCTTTATATGTTACATCAGGTGTCTATAATCTCCTCTCAACAAATAAAATAACACTAAAGCAATTTGCTGATGACCAATACTTGGTCACACATTACAGAAAGATAAAATGAAATGAAATAATTTGGAATTTTGAGTCTAATTGGTTGCAATGTGGCAAATAAATCTTTACTGGCCAATCATAATTATACAGAAAGGTTTCAACATAGCAAAAAACACAAAAATCAAAACCAAGGATGCACAGGGTAAGAATTTTGAAAGAGGAGTAGTCTCATATAGAATATGGATGACACTGGGACAGGAGAGGAGCAAAACTATATGTGGGAGAGAACAGAATCAAGGGAATAGAGGAGAATACAAATTTTTGAAAGTCAAGTCTCCGAATGCTCAGTTTGATTTCAGTACAAACTATCTTCACTTTATTCTAAATAAAGCTGCTTGAGCATGTGGAGAGGTACAAAAGAAGGAATAGATAGAGGAGCTCACGACAAGCTATAAATCTTGATGCTTAAATTGAGTGGGGGGAGTTGAGACAGTACAGTACAGAACTTGTTAAAAAAAAAGTGACAAATGGTGTTTCCATTTGTGAAAGTCATTTACAATTGGCCATTAATAAAGGAGTTGGAAGAAGGGGAGCCTCTTGCAGAATTTCCAAAATTTCACTCATCAGATTTAGCCTATTTCATTTAATTCCACTTAACAGCTTAGAGTTGATGTTATTCAGATATGTATAAGGTCTCAAATGGAAAACATTTTGGTAATTTGCATGGCTATTTTCAAGACTGCAAAATCTAATCGTCACAGACAATAGAACCAGACTGTTGACAATGGAAATAAGGGACAAAAATGACTGATGTAAATCAGCCCTTGAGAAGTTAGGTTTCTCCCAAGGTAACCCAAATCAGTGCAATGCCCGTGCTCACAAAGTTGATGTTCACCGAAGTAGCTAGAGAAACTCCAAGTCCTGCCTGGGGCCATGGTCCACGCATCACGCACTCTCCCTATGGTGCTGTCCTTCCACAGTGAGGAAATAAACCTTTTCATCTTGATGAAGAAGAGTCTCAACTTGTTTTATTACTTGGGGCTTAGTTTAAACTCCTTTTCCTTTAAGTGTCTTTGGGGTGACTGTTAGATTCCTTGCTCTCTTGATAACCTGGAGATCCACTGGGTACTATAATTATTATAATTGTGGGCCATAACTGTCTTGTTTTGGGGCCAACTGCTCTTCTCACTTGAATAATAGAGTTTGTCAATGGGCACACATAAATCACAGACAGGATGGTTTTCCCTCTTCCTGACTTGACAAACAACAAGCACATTTAGAATTCAGCCTTGTAATTAAGCAGGGCCCAATCTCCACAGGCAAGGCTGATACAAAAGGATTTGCAGCCTGGGGGAAGAGCTCTTTGTGTTGACCTTGGATGGCAGGCATTATAGCATCTGAGGGAATTGCTGTCCCTACGCTGTCCTCATCTGTGACCCTAAATCATACACAAGGTTTATGTGGTTAGTAGGACACTGGGCACTAAATTTGGAGTGAAAAGACCTGAGGCTCAGTTTTATCTGTAAAATTTCCTATCTTGGCGGTTGAAATGAGGTTATATGCAAGTGCTTTGTTATCTACTTTAAGGAAGAACCAATTGGTGATAAAAATGAATACACTTTAGGGACCTCCCTGGTAGCACAGTGGTTAAGACTACGCACTCCCAATACAGGGGGCCTGGGTTCCATCTAGACCCCACGTGCATGCCTCAACTAAGAGTTCGCCTGCTGCGACTAAGGATCCCACCTGCTGCAACTAAGGAGCCTGCCTGCCGCAACTAAGACCCGGTGCAACCAAATAAATAAACAAGTAAATAGTTAAAAAAAAAAAAAGAAAACACTTTAAGTCTTCTTCAAAGTATGTGGGTGTGCGTTTATGTACTTGCCCTCTGTGTTGTGGATTATAACAGGGGTACTTTTTCATTGTTTCTCCCTCTTTCCCCTATCAAAGAACCTGGAGCTCTCCAATGCCCACCACACATGGCTCAGCTGACTCCTAATAAGCTATGTTCTCTACCTGAAGATGTTGCTGCGGCCACTCTCTCAGCATTGAAAGATGTGATTTGACTCGTCACCTGGACCCTCATAGAGGATCCCGTCAATAGGGTGATCAACTCTCTTGATTTGCCCAGGACTGTCCCAGTTTTAGTGAAAAAATTTCCATCCCCAACTCCCTTAGTCCTGGGCTTCATTGCTTTTCAGTTCTTCGTACTCACTCGGGAAAACTCAACTATGTGAGATGGTTGCTCACAGTTGGCACTGTTACCTGTTGCTCTGACAATTTGCTTTGACCTTAGCTATATATTTAATTCTGTTGGGATGTAACTTGTTCTTACCTTTGTGCTATGCTCTAAACCAGGAGTTTTCAAGCTGTATCTCACTGAACTCCACAAATAGTCCTGCATGGGAAGTTGAGCACAGAGAGCTTCAGTTCTCTTCCCACCATTACAACCAAAGTAGCTCCTCCACATTCTGTTTAAATATTGGGTTCTATGTAAGACTGACCACTAAAAAGATGAGCCATAGCCCTACCAAGTAACTAACTTTATTTAGACTTCAAGCAATGTCATACTGCATTTAAGAACAGGGGAGGAGTAGGAATTGCCTTTGATAGAATAGCTTTTGCTTTTTCCTTTTCTTCTGTTGGGGATAAAAATTACTGCTTGTAGTAGTAGACTACTGACTAGTAGTCGAATACTGATAAATATAAAATATTTTCCCCAACTATCCTTTCTTCCTGAGCATGTTTCCCATTCTCTGATAGCACAAATTACCATATGTCCACATGTGAGCATTACTCAGAATGCTGGAGGTTAAATAATGGATGGGATTGTGAAATACAAGCAAACAATTGAAAAAGCATGCGGTTTCAAATTTTTTTCAGTATGTCGGACATGTATGGTATCCTGTGGGTTGGCCTGGGCATTCGCATATAGACCTGGTGCTATTATAGGTTGTAGCCACAGTTTTTCAAAAACAAGTAATTATGTATTATAATGCACATATCATCACACACACATTGTCTTTGGAAAGGACCAAACCTTGAGCTAGAACCTGTAAGGGAAGCAGGACAAAGTGCTGAGGTTAAAGAACATGGCCAGTTGAGATTGGTGAGAATTTCTTGGGTTTGGGTTATGAGAGGCCTAAATTTAGGTGAGGTTTGGAGAGAGGACATAAGTATTTCAGGTAATAGGAAAATTGTTTTAATGAAAATTCAAAGAAGTAGGAATAGTCATTTGCAACATGAAAGAGCAAGAGTGATCTAGGGTTAAGTCTTTGATTCTATTTATTTTTCTACTCATTTATTAACCTCCAACCATCATGTGCTAATATGTTAATATCAGCCTTCCTCACTTTACCACCAACTATTCCTGCACTCCCTCATTCTGCTGGTTTCTGTCTGTTGGTCATTTTATTTTTAATCTCTCAAATTTACTGTTTTTTTAACTAAAAAAATTCAAAAACTATATATTGAGAGATATTGATTTGAAGCACACAAAAAAGGTAGGTCTTATTTATATGTGTGGATTCTACATTCAAGTTAAAATTTAGGAAAAATGCCTTGCTGATGCTCTCAGCCTCTTCAGTCCTGTCACCCAGGCACTCTCTTTTCTCATAGCATCATCTCTTCAACTGTTTCCTCTTCCCTTTTCTCTCATTCTTCCTCTTTTTTTTTAACCTAAATATAAATATAAATATGGCTCTGATGCTCACTAAAGTGTTATATGGCTTTTTCCTTCCAGAGTGGAAACATAAACAGGACAGTGAGAAATAATTTCTAATATATGAGAGGGTCACTATTGTCATACACATTTGTGGAATGATGAGACACATCTGAGGGAATCTGTGAAGGACATTATTAACTGGCAGAGATTGGCCATATTCCCAGATGAAACTGGAATATTTCGGTGCCTTTCCTGGTGCTGCATTCTGTTAGTTCTTAAATTTTCTCTTTCATCTATTTTTTTTTTTTTTTTTTTCCCCTAGCAAACCTGAGGAGTTGTCCTGGACAGAAATAAAACGGCCTTTGTCAGGTTACGCTTCCCACGAGGACATGGGGAAAAAGGGTTGTATGTGAATGTGCTAATATGATTCTAAGTGCTTTCAAACCGTTCTGCTTAATTCTTTCTGTGGCATGTAATTCCTGAGGGACATGCACCAAATTGATAAGCTCAGTGCTAAAGTGAACTGTCTCATCTAGTCCCCAGGAGCCTCTGACTGAAGTGTCAAAATACAATTGTGCACCAGCGGTATTGCTGTCCCGTAGAAGAAACACTTCAGCACACTATTGACACCATAAGCAAATTAAAAGACTCACTAAAGTTAATATTCTCGTATTATAACAACATCTCCTATAAATTATTAAAGCCCACACAATTTATTACCCACGTTAGGGGGGAGAAAAAAAGCAAGTTGAATCATAAGCCACGCTACTTAATGATTTATTTTTTTTGGTCTTCAATGTTTCGAGGTTTATAAATCATCCTGTTCAACTCTGCACTGCACCAAGGAAAAAAGCAGTTGTTAGTCATGCCCTTCTCTCACCGATGATCACTTACGCACAAGGTGGAAGCATACTCATTATTTTAGCATCTATCAGCAGCCTCTGTGTTTCAGACTGGCTGTTCTTTTCATTACTATAATGCTTAAGCACGGCATTGAATGGTTATGATTTAAGGCGTTAGATGACAGATCTAAGCCTTTTCAGAAATAAATATTAACCTCATTATTTAAGCAGGGAGACCAAACTGACTTGTTTTCTGTCTCAAGGCTTCTAAGAAAATCAAGATTTACTTAGAAATCTTGGGCTGTAAAGTCAGTCCACCAAGCTCACCACTAGTCTATCTTGATTATATTTCATGTTTTTAAACAGTTATTTGTAAACAAATAAACATATTTATTTGTTTAAATATTTTATTCTACTCCGAGTGGTATGTTTTATCTCTAGCTTTGCAATTGTGTGGGCTTTAATAATTTATAGGAGATGTTGTTATGAGAATATTAACTTAATGAGTCTTTTAATTTGCTTGTGATGTCAGGTGTGTGCTGAAGTGTTTCTTCTACAGGACAGCAATACCGCTGGTGCACAACTGTATTTTGACACTTCAGTCAGAGGCTCCTGGGGACTAGATGAGACAGTTCACTTTAGCACTGACTTTTATCTCTAGCTTTGAATGACTTGGGCAAGTCATTCAAATTCAGAGAGACTGTTTCCTAATCTATTCAATGAGTATACTGTATTAAATAATCTCTAAATTATCTTCCAGATTTAAATTCTGGTAGTCATAGCATATAATTGCAAATCAGCAGTGATTTCCACTGCTGGTGGAGTTCTTGAGAACCCTGTGAATATTTGCCTAGGGCATCTCTCTGCCTTTGCCTTAAATTAGTTCTAAGAGGCCCGGGGTTGTTGGGCCTTTCTGCCCTTTTCTGTTTGTGCTGGCCATAGAGAAGGAGAAAGATTTCAAGAGGAAATTGCTACTCTTGGAAAGAATAAGAAGTTAGAGATGGGTTAGAACCACTGAGAGTCTTTTAGAAATGATGGGCGAATGTTGTTAAAATTCTAAAAATATCTTCTGGGTTTAGTTTGTAACTCAAGGTCTCTGGTGACGATTTGGTCTGACTTCTTTGCTTGTTTATCCATGAACCTTAATGAGAAGCCTCTAGTTTTGGTACATTCCCACCCCAGACTGGAGTTCCCTGGAGTACAAACACTGATCTGTGCTCTGGAACAGTCACCAGCATGTCAGATTTTGAAAACAGTTTCACATTATATCACTGTCCTAAAGTTAGTGGTAAAATAAACACTCAAAAGTAAACTAAAATGGCATGTAAATACAAGTTGTTTTAATACAGTTTCTCTTGTAAAGGCATTTGATACTCATACTTCTTAGGAATTAAAATAATAGACATCAATAATGCATGGACTACACATTTAATTTGCTTTGCAGAAGTAAACATGCCTGCATGTTTTATATGAAGTCACAAAACTTGGGAAATGTAGTTTGAACTTTTAAAATGTATTATTCTAGATCACATTTGACAAATTTGCATCAGTATCCCAGTCTCTGATGTCACCTGGATGGAATTCTGTTTTTTCTTTCACTGATATAAAACTTTAAGGACATCACTTAAGCTTAATCACTCAGTTTTCTCATCTGAAAAATGGAGACAGAAATCTTTAGTCATTTCATAGGGCTGATGGGTGACTAAAAAGAGATAATGTATTTGTGAAAGTTCATTTTTAAACAATCTGTATAGGAAAAAAAGTTATTGTTTTGATTTTAACTAATCTGAATAATGACTAAACCCAATGGAACTGTCCATTTCTAATCTAAGTATAAATGTGGAGTTTCACTCATCTGCTATAAACACCGTTCTGAGATAACATTTACACTTTCCTCTCCCTGTTTGAAGAGATTATGGAGTTGCGGGGGGTGGGGGGGGGCGGGATGCAGGGTATAACTTTTACTTTCTACCTTCCAGAAACTATACCATGTTCCAGAAATCTTACAACACAGAGTGGCCAAGGCTGATAGTTTCACAACTTGCTTTCTGATTAAATTCTGCAAGCATTTATTGGGCTCCTACTATGTGCCAGGCCCTTGTTCAGACAGTCAGATGGATAAGTGTACTAAGGATTTACTACACATAGGAAATGATTTTCCTGTGTAGGTATCTTTTCCCCCAAGTTTTTGAGTGTTGGGATGTGGTAAGGATGGGGTATACTTGGGAAAGTTAAGTTCAAGCATTTGGTGCCTGAGATTTTTGTACAATCAGACATTTGACTTATTGTAGAGTTGCAGGATAATACCCCATTGCGGAACAAAGGCTTCAGTAGGCTTTGCTAAAATGTAAGGTCCACTCTGCTGATTAGATAGAATCATTGAACCTTATGCTACCCGATATATACAATGGAATCCATAAGCACCCTCCTAAGAGGGGAGGCATTTAGATGAGATCTTTAAGACTTAGGTATTGTGTACCATGAATGAACATGAAAGGCTGGTTGGCATAAATAGCCATTCATTCTGTCCACAGCATTAATTGAAAACTCAGGGGTGCATAAAGCCCCATTCTCATTTATTGAGTAAGCCAAAAGAATACCTTCACATCTGTATGCAAATATTTCACAACTGTGAAAACCCACTACTACTGATGAGTGAGTGACGCTGATGTGAAGAGGCTGTGAAGTGGTGATACATACACGTTGGCTGTGACTTTTCCACATAATCTTTGCTTAACCACTTGTGTATCATAATTTTCTGCAATATACATGTCCTTTAAATGTATTACGGCACTTGTAAATACTAAAATTTTTTCCGGTGTCCTTGCCAAAATGCCTCCAATTGGACTGAAAACCTTGGCAATGTATCTTGGCAGCCTATTAGTATGTTTGCTACATAAAGGATCATGTGTTGATATTTCTTTGCATTCTATAAAAGCTTCAGGTTTTGAATAATTTTATTATATGTATAGGGTGAATAAGTCTTCAGTTGCTGCTAAGACCTTTTCAAAGAATACTTTTTCATGTTTTAGTACATTCTCTCCTCTCCCTCCTAACCTACACTTTGAGCACAAGTAATGCCATCAATTTTACTGTATCAGGCAATCTATGGAACCCTCAGGGGCCCAGTTCCCTTCCTGGCCTTGCCTAGACTAGCTGTATGGCATTGGACTGATAAATCGCTAACCTTGCTGAGCTGTCCTGCCCCACCCACGTTCCCATAGCATTCACCCCTGCACCCTGAACACCACCGATGGTGAACACCTGTGACTCTGGGACTTAGAACTTTTATTCTGGCTCCGATAATATGCTCAGTTTACAGATAAAGCAAGGTGGAAATATCCTAGAGTTGTTATCTCTAGAGGCCAACTTTAACCAAAGATGGATGGGGAGTTGGTAGATGAACACTCTTTTTTTTGCCCCTTGGCTGGGCTAATACTAAGTTGTGTTCTACACCATCCTTCAGAGTTCCCCAGCAGGACTGAGTTCCTCTTGCCAAACTGGAAACTGTCTTGAAAATGCACTTTTTATTGGCTTTCTTCCATTCCCTGTCTCATTCTTCACTCCCTGACAGTGTTTCCTGGGATCAGCTTCCAAATAAATTACTTGCACTTGAATCCTTGTCTTAGAGTAAACTTCTGGGGGAACCCAATCCAAGTAGTTAAGTTTCTCATGTGTAAAATGGAAGTGATAATACCTGCCTACCTCTCCACATGGCTGCTGTAAGGATCAGAGGAGATAATGTATGTACAAATGCTTTGAAAATTGTGAAACACTAAATATATTCACAGGTTTTAACTATTGTTACTGCTGTTGCTATTTTTTTTTTTTTTTTTGCGGTACGTGGGCCTCTCACTATTGTGGCCTCTCCCGTTGCGGAGCACAGGCTCCGGACACGCAGGCTCAGTGGCCATAGCTCACAGGCCCAGCCGCTCTGCGGCATGTGGGATCTTCCCGGACCGGGGCACAAACCCGTGTCCCCTGCATCGGCAGGCGGACTCTCAACCACTGCACCACCAGGGAAGCCCGCTATTGTGTTTTTCAAACTTTAATTTATGTGTACAAAATATCTGCAAATATAATTCTTACCTGTGAGGTAAGGAGAAATGTATCTGAAAGTTAGAATGTAAGATAGGAAGTTACCGACAAAGGGTAGAGAATTAGCACCACAGGATGAAGAGAACTTTTCAACTACTACCGTAATACCACCCAACACCCACATAACCCTCTCCCCAAAATGACACACGTCAAAGACAAAGGATTAGAAAAGAGACAACTGGCTTTCTCTATTGTCATTTACATTTCTAGGGAAGAATATCTGTCCATCTTTTCTTTGTTTGGAAGGTGCCTTTTCATTATATTAAATTCACAGGGCAGGGACTGAATTTAAATTATTGTTTTGTGGAGTGCTTTAAAACATTAATCATATTATTCAAATATTCAGAAAGATAAGGCAAAACTATCTTACTGACCAGAAACAGCCAGGTGGGTCACAGACAGAAGGAAGAATTTAAATAGCAGCAGTTTTACATATAGTGTCTGCTCACCATCTAAAATGCAAGTTGCATATTGAGGCAGAGAATTAAACCTGTCTCTTAGCCCCTAAATAAAAGCAGATGTGTGTGAAATTTTTCAGGAAAAAAAAAAAATTGTCAAGCCAGAGGTTTTTGTTGTTTAATATAATTTTACCACCTTACTCAGAAAACTGTCTAAAAAAAAAAAGTAAAAATCTACGCATTCTGGAAGGAAAATGGGGGAGAAGATGAAAACTCAGATAAAGAACTGTGGTTGGTGATATATTTAATGGTCTAAAGAGATATGAAAGCAAGTGCCAAAGCAATACATTCATATCTCAGGTTCATGTAATTTTATATTGCCAACTCAACGAGTTTTATTAACTGAATGAAGAGCTGAGCACTTCACTTCAGTTTTTGTCACACTGCAATTTTCTTAGATATTAATCAATTGTGACCGCATTTGCCCCAGAACTGAATATACCACAGTGCATATTTAGTTTTAGCATGTGGTTGATTGCCATGTTGAAATTATGATCTTTTGTAATTGTTAACAATTATTGTGAAATTTTTTTTTCTATTTTTTTTGTTTGTTTTTTATACTGCAGGTTCTTATAGTCATCAATTTTATACACATCAGTGTATAAATGTCAATCCCAATCGCCCAATTCAGCACACCACCATCCCCAGCCCACCGCGGTTTTCCCCGCTTGGTGTCCATACGTTTGTGCTAATTTTTGTGAAATTTATCACACTTATAGCAGTTAGAGGGGTACGACTGCACAGACTGAGGTCTGTCATTAGAGTCTGTCATTAGGCCCTATCAGAATATTCTTGAGATGTTAAAAAAGGGATATTTTTTGAAATCTTATGGCTATCTAAATGCTTTTACTCCCATTTTTCCTGGGAGGTTACAGTTAAGAATTTTTCTCTGTATTTGTTCCCACAGAAGCTGTTGCTAATCTTCATTCATATACTGACTGACTCTCTTTGCGATCCTTGGTTCTTAAAAAGTTCTTATTACATTTCTCACTTTTAAACCACATTTGGGCAATCACTTTTTTTTTGTTTTTTTTTCCTGCTCTCACAATGTAGCTGATGCTGCTAGTACAGCACTTGTCATCCTGGATTATAGATAGTCGCTGAAGTGGCTGTCCCCTGCATTAGACTATGAGTTCCCTGAAGGCAGTAGCCACCATTTCATTTTTGCATTCTTAGCACCTGTCACTGTCCTTGGCATTTAGTCGGTGCTCAGAAAGTGTTTGGTGATTGAATCAAATAGACACAGTGCAGTGTTGATATTTAATGTGTTTGCTGGTTCATAGGACACCAGTTGTTCCTTACTATATTCTACTTAAGTCCTATTAAAAGAATGAGTTGATTTGTTTGTTTGTTTGTTTGTTTTAGAATGAGTTTTTAAACCAGAAAGGCATAATCATATTTGGGTTGAAAATAATTTAGTTCTCCGATTTATCTTTCAAAAACTGTTTGTGGTTCAATGGCTTATTGATTTTAACTATTTTCTCTCTGAAGAGCAGGATTTCAAAAGATTTCCTTTTTTTTTTAAACAGATTTTTACATTGCCAAGGAAAAGCCATAACAGGTAAGACAAATCTTTTACCGGGTAAGTGTGAAAATTCCTACTACTTTGTGATTTGTTCAATTCAAGCCACTGATTTTAAGTAGTAAAAGGAATTGAATACATGTTTTAAAAAATCCCAACTGTTGAAAATTTCTATAATATAATCTAAAATAAATATACCAACTTAGCTTTTCCTTATAAAAAGGAAACTGGTAGGTTTAAAAACCATCTGCAGAATAAATATTTATGGAGCAGAATGACAACTTGACTTATCCAAAGCAGTGGCATACATTTTCTTAGTTAATGTTTGATGAAGCACTTCCACTTACAATTCTTCTATGAACTAAAGAAGAGTTTCATTAACTATTTTTGAAAGATAATGAGGCCATGATCCCTTTCCAGATGTTTTACTCATAAAATAATTCTGCTCTTTCTTCCAAATCTCCCTAGTTGCTTGGTTCCTGTTTCCTTGTTTATTGAGCAGTGAGTTATAAAGGTGAAGAGAAGAAGCAGACTATGCAGATCAGCTGTATTTCATGTGGGTCCAAGGTACAAATTCTTATTCTCTGAGCATTATTATAAATTCAAAAGTATTTTTATAAATCTAAAAGTTGGAAACTTGTAATTTCCTGGAGCACTGTGCATAAATATACAATAAACAATATTCTTTATGTGTGTCTATATACATAGTTGCAAATCTATGTATGGAAATATGTACAATATTATTATTATTATTTTTTTGCAGTACATGGGTCTCTCACTGCTGTGGCCTCTCCCGCTGCGGAGCACAGGTTCCGGACGCGCAGGCCCAGCGGCCACGGCCCACGGGCCCAGCCGCTCCGCGGCATGTGGGATCTTCCCGGACCGAGGCACGAATCCGTGTCCCCTGCATCGGCAGGCGGACTCTCAACCACTGCGCCACCAGGGGAGCCCTGTACAATATTTTTGAACTCTCTAAAGGTTCTTGTTTATAGTCGGCCAAGCCAACAACATTCACAAAATTAAGGCACAATTTTACTTACCAAAGATTGGAGGCTCTTGAAGTTTTATTACTAAAAGATAATTATCTCAGATGTGGATAGAGAAAAAAAAATTTTTTCACGGCTTTGCTTATAAGCATAGGTACACTTCCAACTCTTTTTCTACAGACGGGACTCAAGAATATGGCTCTTTGCGGAATTTCCCTTGAGGTCTAGGAAAGAGGCTTGCATTTTTACTTGAAAGCAGACTAACCTAATTCTAGTTTCTAGCATTCTGAGATGCAGGACTAACAGGAAATAGAATTCATAACACACAATACAATTAAGTGTATATTTAAAAAGGTGCATTTAAATGTACCAGTAGATAAATGCAACAGCAACAATAATAATAATAAAGCTAACATTTACTAAGTGTATGTTATGTACCAAGTCCTGTTGTAAATACTTCTATGTATTAGTTCTTTTTCTTTCCCCACAGTGACCTTATGAGGTAGATGGTGGTATTAGCTCCATTTTACTGATAGGAAACTAAGACACAAAATTTCAGGTGACCTGCTGAAGTTCACACAGCTAATATGGGATACAGTGGGATAGAATCTGAAGCAGTTGGGCTCTGTGATGATTGTTATTATACTATGTAATAGTGAGCACCAGATATGAGAACTTAGAGCTATTTGTTTTTCCTCTTGGTACTGCCCATGTTTCCCCATGTTTTCCCAAACTGACATTCAGTTTCATCCACTTTGACCATGTTGGTTCTAGTTATGACAAATGGGCTAAGGAAAGTGATAATCAGCAACACCTATAAAGTACATAACAAAAACTAACAAATTATTTTGCATCCTTTTAGACATCATTAATATTCTTTGTATTTTAATGACCCCATTTCCACCCCTTAGAAATGAATGAAAATGCTTCCAGGCTACTAATAAAGGTTTAATTGGGGTAAAAGGGCTGCCCTAAGGGAGGAATAAGGAAGTACCCCTACCCCAGCTGCTGTGAGGGGTGGTCACTCACAGCTCACAGCTGCGCTCTTCTTCTGAGAAGAGAAGATGCTTTGCTTGGAATGTTCCCCCACCAGGGCAGCCAGCAGCCAATGGTTAACTGATACATAAGGAGAATAAAAGGTTGTGCTTCCAGCCCACCCTTGTTCCAAGGGTGGATTGAACTATGGTGCTCCAGAGCTTCCCTTGGGACAGGCTCTCATAGTTTTCAGCTGAACATACATCTTTGCTTAACTTCTTCCCTTGCCCTTTTCAGTCTCCTTACTTCTACTTCTTCTAAGAGCATTCCCTCAATAAATCACGTTTATAAGAATCTTCTTCTTAGGTTCTGTTTTTAGGAAACTCAGGCCAAGATGCATGGTCCTGGACGTGGTCCTAGGAAGCAGAGTCTAAGATGAGATTCTGGAGGTAGATGGCAATGAGGTCCCTGTGTCACTGGTGGTAGATATGGTATTGGTGTATTTCCAGCCCCTGGCATTCTGTAGCAGTGTGATCATTATGATCAGAGTTCAACAAAGGATGACCTGTGGGTCAAATCCAGCTCATTGCTTTTTGTAAATAAAATTTTATTGGAGCACGTTCATTTATGCATTGTGAGACAGAGCTGAGTATTTGAGACAGACACCGCATGACCTGCAAAGCCTAAAATATTTACTCTTAGGTCCTCTCCAGTAAATGTTTGCCAACTCTAGGCTAAAATTTTCATCCATGGTGGTAAACTGGCTTGACATATTGGTAGGAGGCAATGCCATAGTTAGTGCAATGTCTCCAGCTTTGAGAGGTATGGAGAAATTGGAACAATAAGAACTAGGGATTTGGGTGACTGTTACTAAGTATCATTGATGCACTGAAGAGAGAAAAAGAGATGCTCTATTAGTTACTACTTCTGTGTAACAAATGATCACAAATTTAGCATCTTAAAACAAGACACATTATCTCCCTATTTCTATGGGTCAGGAGTTCAGGGATGGCTTACTGGGTCCTCTGCTATAGGGTCTTTTAAAAGGCTGTAATCAAGATGTCATCCAGGGCTGGAGTCTCACCCAAAGGCTTGCCTGGGAAAGTATCCACTTTCAAGTTCATGTGATTGTTAATATCCACTTTCAAGTTCATGTTCATGTGATTGTTAATTGTTCATGTGATTGTTAATAAGTCATGTGATTCAGTTCCTTGTGACCAGTTGGCTGCAGGCCATCCTCAGCTCCTTGCCACACAGGCCTCTCCAATATGGCAGACTAATTCATCCAAACTAGCAAGACAGGGATTCTGCTATCAAGAATGAAGTGAAAACGTTATGTAGCTTAATCACAGAATGACATCCCATCACTTTTGCCATCTTCTGTTGGTTAAAAGCAAGTCAAAAGGCTGGCTCATACTCAAGAACGTGGTATTAATGCTAGGAGGCAGGGCTTACTGGGAGCCTTCTAAGAGCCTATCTGCCACACAGGCTCAGATCTATTACTCAGCATTTAAAGCAAACTGTGGGAGTCAGAAAGACTCATTAGCAGCATTTAAAGACACTCATCTCTTTTAGCTAGAAGGCAAACAGATTTGAAGATCCGTCTCCCATCATCATCGTAAAAGTGGCAGAACTTTAAAGAAGGCTAAATTCTCAGCCTAGGCAAGTCTCCTAGGCCAAAGTCAGGGCCCTGGAAGAAAAAGAGTAGGATCCTGAGGATAGGAATATAGATAGATAGGAATATCTGGGTAGCTGAGAACCTTAAATCTGTATCTTCTCCCCAACACTTTTGGCTTGCAATGGTGGCTAGTAAGCCCCTTCCCTCTTATGGAAAAGGAGAGCCTCCTTGAAAACTATAAAGAAGTCTCAGATGAGGCAGGTTCATCACAAGACAATCCTCAGGATCCGTCTGTACTTTCCATTATGGGAGTCAGACTGATAATTGTGCTGTATCTCCGCATATCCTAACTAGGAAAGTAATGGCCTTTCCAGAGAGGAGATGAGTTTATATACTAATGAGTGCCAGGTGTTGGCTGATATGTATGTCCAAAGAGTATGACTGGGAGTGGACCCTGAGGGTCCTGGACCAAGGTGGCAGAATGTAAAGCTCTATGAACTGTTTACCAATATGGGGTTACTCCGTTGTGACAGAAGTTAACACCCTAGCAAAGCCCTGGGTGATAGGTCTAACATAAGACTGGCATAGCTCTTGGTTGCTTGGAAAAGGTGATGGCCCACATGAAATGGAGTAGAGATCCCAGTCCTGTAGTAATGTAGTAAATGGCTCACCCAGTGGTCATTTACCTAGTCCTTGAATGTATAATTGATTGGACCTATTAGAAGTTGGTAGACTTCTATCATTGTTTTCTTGATTGGCTATCGTATTAGCAAAAGCCAAGTGGAAGTCCTTGAAACTGTCTCCTCTGCCAAGTTAGTACATCAAAATCAATGATCACATTCTGAGAAAAACTGCACAGAGTGGATGCACTCTCAGAGATTTAAAGGATGCAGGGGTGACGATCTCCATCATATCCCCATGTAAATTCACCAGTCTAGATGATACACAAACTAGATGAATCGACGTGGATGACAATGGACTACTGTCAGTTTAACCACGTTGTAGTTTGAACAGCGGCTGCTGTGCTGTATTCAATATATGCACTAGGCAAGTGACCTGGATACAAGGTTTTGGTTATTATTCTGGCAAACGTGTTATTTTTAATACCCATTGAGAAGGAGGTTCAGAAGCAGTTTATATTCATATGGATGAACAACAGTGGTCATGTTCTTTTCTCAGTGTTATGTTAATTCTCCAGCTCAGGCAAAATACAGTCTGAAGGGACTGAGACTGTCTGGACATTCTGCAGAGCATCACACTTATATAGTCTATGAGTAACATCCTGTTAATTGGACCAAGGAACTCACTTTATGGCAAAGGAAGTATGTCAGTGGGCACATGACCATAGAGTTTACTGGTCCAAACACACTGACACAACTAAGGCACCAGCTTAGAGATGATAGTCTGTGAGGATGGGTACCATCTTTTAGGGCACTGTATTCACTCTCAACCACAGATACATGGTGCTCTGTCCCCAACAGGTAGAATACATGAGTTTAGGAATTAAGTGGTGGACATAAGACAGACTCCACTCACCATCACTTCCAGTGATCCATCCTTGTAACTTTAGGTTTTGTGAGTCTAGAGGTCCTAGGTCCAATGAAGGGAAACTTCCACTAGGGGAGATAGCAAGGGTCTCAGTAAACTTAAAAGCTATTGCCAGATTACTTTGGGCTCCTTGTGCCAGTAGACTAGCTGCCACAAAAAAAAAAATTACTCTATTGGTAGGGAAGTCGACCTTATTATTGATGAAGGGGCAGCAGTGATGCTACATATCAGAGGGAGGGAGCAGTGTGTTTGCCGTTCAGGTGATCTTTGGGACATATTTTGGTATTACCATGGCTTGTTTAACTGTAATGGGCAAGTACAGCAACCACACCCTGATTAGGGCATGGTAACCCGGTGCTCAGACACCTTAGAGAGGTTAATTTCATTTACCCCTCCCCACCCCCAGGCAATCTATTTAGACCTGCCTAAGTACTAGCTCATAAGGAGGAGCATCTAGAAGGATGCTGAAGGAAAGAGACTGTGACTATGTTATGGCCTAGGGACAAACCGCTGCAGGAGAAGCTGTAGTTTGTTCTGCTATCCTTTCTCTTATGCATTAGTCCAGAAAACACTATACTATACTAAAATACTATACTAACCAGAATCCTGAAGCAGCTGTGTCTGGAAAGAGAAAACTTAATGTAAGAAGCAAGTGGGTCTGAGCAGTGTAAGGGGTGGACTGCTGTGTTTCTCCCATCCACTGGTTGCTGTGAATGTTTGGCTGCTAACAGCTCATGGCTACACCCTTCTCAAAGATTTGCCCTCAGTTGAATAGCGCCAACTCAGCAGAAAATTTCTCTCCCTGGAAATAAGAGATGTTAATCCTATGGTACAATTTACGTTCAAGATTTCCCCAAGGCACCGGGCTAAGCTAAAGCTAGTTTTCATCCAAGACTACATCCTTCTTGGCTGTCTTCTTCTGCCTACTATGCTTTTCTTGCTCTCCTTCTCCTAAGAGCATTCCCTTAATAAATCATTTTCAGAAGAATTGCAATCCTGGGCCCTGCTTCCAGGAATTCCGATTTAAGATACCATTTTCTGCTATTAACTATACTGGAAAAATCTTTTATCTACCCGTACCACTCTGACCCAAACTTGATAGTATGCACATGAAAAGTTGCATAGATTGAGGTTTGCAATTAAAAAAAAAAAAGTCCTAAAATTTCTCCTCAATTTATTACTATGGCAAAGGCTCTCATTCATTTTCAGTTCTTAACTTTACTATAACTGATGACCATTATTGTATTCTTGTTATTCTCCAAACCTTCTTCTCTACTGATGTCAACTATCTTTTAAAACAATTCTGATCATGTTATTCCCCTGCTTTAAACATTTTGGTGACCTTCCACCGTTTCCTGGATGAAGTCTCAACTAATTAGCATAACATACAAGGCTTTGTTTATTGGCCTGCAATTTGGAACTGAATTCTAGAAGACTTTTCCCCTTACATACAGCCTGCACACCTTGTGCTACAGCTAGACTCAACAACTTATTCCCTGAATAAGACATGCTCTGCTTTGAATCCACGCTATTCCTTCTGCCTGGGATTGCTCTTCCTCTATTTCGCTTGTAAATACCTGCTTATACTTTAAGACACAGCTTATTTATCAAGTTTTCTGTGAAACTGTTATTGACCAACCCAGCACTTCTTTCCAAACTCCAGGAAGAATTAATAACTTCTTCTCTGTGCTCTTCTACACCTGTGTTATGATGACTGTCATTTTTTTTTTTTTGGTAATTGTTTATTAATATGTCTTTCTCTCTCACACAAATTTGAATTTTTCAAGGGTCCTGAGATTTGTTTTTGTATCCATAATAATTATCACATGGCTTAGCATAGTATTCTTAAAAAATGTATATATATATATATATATATATATATATAAAGTAAACATATATACACATTTTTAAAAAGAATACTATGCTAGGCCATGTGATAATTATTGTTACATGTGTATATATATATAATTGAGTGAAGAACTTGGCTTGTTCTTAGAGAGCTTCTCAGCCTGACATGTTGGCCTGTTCTATTCTAGTTCCTGCCTTCAATCCTTTTCCTCTTGTTGGAGACTTGGAAACGGAAGACAGTCTTTGGATAACTGTCTGCTCACCTAAATCAATTGACTGTCCACACCTTCATTCCATCATTGCATGAGTCTATATAACTTTACTTCCTATTCATCACACCAGTTCATGCTTCCTGTGATTTGTAACAAATAGGGGCAAAGAAATAAACGTCCAAGTGGCAATAGCAAGCCTGAAATTTAGCTAGGAGACCTAAATGCAAGCCTACATTCTGTCTCTCCTTGAAAGTGAAAGTAAGCCAGGGAGAACTGAGAGAGAACTGCTTTAAAAGTAGCCAACTTGTACCTCCTACATAACTACTCTGCATTGTAGTCACTCTGGAGGCCAGTTTAATTGGTCTCTGTTTCTGATTCATCTAGACATTCATATAAGCAGAAAGTAATGCTAAGTTTTCAGTTTTTCTAAAAAAAATATTTCTTTATATTTTTGAGAGGCTGGGTTGTGGATATAGCCTTAAGAATTTCAAATAAATATACTTTAAAAAATCCCCAGTATATTATTAGAACTTGTATTAGATCTTGGAATAAATCTGAAGGTAAAAATGATAATAAAAGACTCTTCATTCTAGGAAACTCAGTGGTTAATGTGGCATAAAGCCTGGTTATGAGAATCTGACCTGATAATATTCATTCTTTTCCTCCAGCCACATTCTCGGCCTCAGATCCTCCAGTACCCTCTAACTTCAAAGGAAACTCTGCATGAAGAGGGAGGGCATACAATAGAAGAACTTGTCCGATTATCCCCCTCTGTTTGGAAATGAGTAAAGATTATAGACATGTTTTCTTCTTTCTGTGCTTTGGATATATAATGTCAATTACCTGAAGCGAAACCCCCTACCCAGGCTAATGCATAGATTTGGATTATACCAAAATTGCATAAAATTGGAAACAAGATATTAATAATAATCCATAATGGTGTGACATAATGGAATACATGTTTATTTTCATTGGCTTTAGCTGGTACCACAGAAAAAGTAAATTAGTTTAGCAATTTAAATTTTATATTTATTATACCCTGACCTTTCTTGCTCTTCCCTCACCACTTTATATTATGAATGAGATAATTAAAAGGAGTCTACTTCTTTCCTGTTCTACTATAGCACGTTTACCCCTTTAAATGTGTTTGTGTGTTTGTGAATGTGTATGTGAGTGTGCATTGTTTATTTTAACCAATGTTTGAAAATAAAGTTGGAATGCTAAAGGCCAAAGGAATGAATTAGTCTGACTTGGTAATTAAAAGAACATACATGAAGTATTAACCAGGAACCACTGTTAGACTTTTCATTCTCCACCCAAAATGAAAAGGCAAGCATAATAATCCCGCATCACCTCTGAAAATGATATCAGGAAATGTGTTCTCAGAGTCAGCTACTGGTCAAGACTTACATCAAGTTAAACAAAACAATGAAGGATCAGGGAATCTGGAAGGGCCAAAAGTTCAAACAGGAGACCTTTAGCCCTTCTGCCTGCGATGCATAATAATACCTCCTGTTTGTATGATAGGTGCTTACCATTCCCTGAAAGCAAAAGCATTTATGACTTACATGCTAAGGACTAAGTGCTCTGGTCCCACTCTTCCTGTTCAGGATTATTTTCTACAGAAGTTAATACAATTTGAACTACCAAGTGAAAACAACAACAACAAACAATAATCCCCAGTGGACCAATCTACTTAAAGCTGTGTCTTACCAAGCTTCCAGAGTATTTGGGATTGTCTAAACTACAAAAGAATTATGTCAACTATGGATGAATCTTATCAAGGGTTGGCTTGCTCTTTTTTTCTTTTTTTTTTTGGCTGTGTTGTGCAGCTTATGGAATTTTAGTTCCCTGACCAGGGATTGAACCCAGGCCCACCGCAGTGAAAGTGCTGAGTCCTAACCACTGGATCTCCAGGGAATTCCCTGGCTTGCTGTTTAAATGTCTTTAATGAAGACTCCATTTCCCTTGTAAGAGTCTGTATTAGCCAACCAAAGCTGATAGCAATAACAATAGCTGGAGATTTGACTTCAAAAATGCTTTGGTTTGAGCTGTTTCTGCACACAAATATAGAAGATTGTAGATAAATAACATGAACGTAGTTTTGTTATTACTAAAAATAGTTTAGAAATATATAAAAATGTAAAAAAGATTTTTATGAATTGAATGATGTAGTAAGCCCCTAGCTTTAGTGGTTTGTCACTTTTTACCTAGCTTTTAGGCATGACTTACCACTGCCCCAACAAAACAAAGCAAGAAACTTGAACGCAAACCTTTCAACCAGGTAACTCCACAGTTTATAAGTGGCAATGAATGACATTTCCTCAGGAAAATCTTGGAAATGACCAATGTTGCACATTTTATTAACCTATGTTTAACCTGAAGCCTAGAGACTAGCTCTCCTCTCTTCCTGTCTTCAAAATTTCTGTTACCAACTGTACTATGTTGAAGTTTACATGACAGGCCATTTCAACACTTTTGTTTAGTTAGATGGAAGTGCATCATTTTTAAAGAAAAGCTCTATTGCCAAAAAATATAAACAGCTCTAACTTTGATTAATATAAATATTTAAAAAACAGAACATTCTGTTACAACTTACAAAAACAGTTCTGATGTAGCTGATGGGAAAGAAAAAGTGCTTTCATACATTAGACAAATCCAACAAAATGCAGCTGCAGAACAAAATTTTAAGTAAATATGAATTGTTTGTCTTTTCACAGGGCTACAGTATTTACTTAAATGGAGTTATTTTAGAACACTTTATGTTTCATTAGAAAAACAAAGTGTTTTTTTTTTCCGTTTTATTTCTAAAGTATTTGAATTTCAAAGTCCCCTAATTTAAAGACACCATTAAAATTATTCCTCCTGCTCAGTTTAGGGTTTGCTAATAAGCCACTGGACAAGAGATGTGCGAAATGAATAGATGAAGAAAAACGTTGACAGCAAAAGCGAGGCCTGAAGGGTGAAGTTAGTTTATTAGGTCCTGTTTGTCACGAATGGCCCTGCAGCACATATAAAAGCAAATCCCTCTACCTTAGAAGATTAATTCTGAAGGAGGCACTCTTGGGTCAAAGTATACATAAGAGTGTGCCTAATCTCAGAGAAATCAGGCTATTTTTTCACAGCAATTAAGCAGAGGTCTGGGGTTTCACCCACAGCGTATTTAAACACAGGATACAATTAAATCCCAAAGTATTAATATCTTTGCTCTGCAAAATTGCCCAGGAAATAGATTTTGTCCTCTTTCAAATGAAAAGCAAGGCAAATTAAGAGAATAACTTGATTCTTAGCTTAGTTGCTTGAAATGAGAGCGTCACATTTTCTTCCAGTTGCAAATGCCGTATGTACATAAAGACAGTTCTTACTTTACACTAGGGTAAGAGTTATACGCCTTCTGACTCCTTTAATCTAAATAAAGAATCTTAGAAGTTTGCATGAAAATGTATTGTTTTAAACTATAATTAAATTTATTTAGCTTATGTTAAAAATCAACTCCTTATAAAAATCGAAGAACTATTGTTTACCACAAATAAAATGTCACAGCTGAGAAGCTTTGCAACATATGTAAAGAAGTTAATGTAAATCTTAAGCAAGTGTGTGCAGAGGGATTGCTTTCTGTAGAGATTTTTCTTGAAATTATTTTATTCATATAACCATCTCAAGTCAAAATCTAATCTTCTAGAGAAAATTACTGCTAGTTTAAAACACCGCTTCAAAAATGCTAAACATAAAAACAACAAACTAACTTTTATTTGTTGTGCATCAATTCCCTAAAGGCAAAATTTTCACACTAAAAATTATATTTAATAAACCACCACCTTTATTCAGATCTTCGGAGAAAACCTTTCTCTATTAAAAAAAAATCTGCCCATATTACAATTCTCTTTTGTTCACATATCAGATTAATATTCCATTTGACTGATAAACCAAATTCTTTTTGGCTTTTGGGGGGAAAAGCAGTGGAGGGAAGTTGGTCTTGGAATAAGAAAGGTTAGAAATAGTTTTTCACTTACATAGCTGAATCAATAGTTATTTCATTCCTATAAGTGTTTCTAGAAAGATAGTTTTGGTATATGATCCAGTGAGAAATCTTATAACCTATGACACGTGGGCATGTTCTTAGAAATGAATAAAACTAAAAGAATGAAGCAGAGTAGAATGAATCAGATGTGGGATGGTATGCATGTGTATACTAACGTATTTTCCTCCCTAAAGCTCGACTGTTGCTTTTAGGAGGAGCTGAATACTTAACCACACTATAAATGGTCTGGGCACTTTTTGATGTGTGCTGGGCTTACGTGAGAAGGCATGCAATCCGAATTTTACGAAGGATTGTTTTACTAGGACCAATGACTTTAATAGTACTTCTTGCTGACATCACTGGCAAATTGGTCTACTCTGTAACCTTTAAAAGTGCAGCATATCCCAAAATGAGTTACTTATTAAACAAATGTTCTTTTTTTGAGTGCAACTGACCTTTAAATGATTATTTCTCAGCAACTGCAACAAAGAGAATCTCACCTGTCACCTTTACACTTTTGATGCTACAGTGAGTAGATCCATAACCTTTTCACAACACTTAACATGCTGCACAACATGGAATTACAAACGCTAACGAACACTCTTTCTTTTAAGGGGAAGTCCTATTACTTTATTAAATTGTTGCAGTACACAGAAGCCATGGAAAAGTATAACAATAAATCATTATTTTGATCAATCTGCAACCATTTTAGAAAATATACCTCCAAAGCACCAGAGAGTAATTTACTGCTAAGGACAGTTTCTTCTGAAGTTTTCTCCCCTCAGCTTCCAAGGGGTGTACGTGTGTGTGTGTGGCGGGAGGCATCACTTAAACAACTGTATTTGATTAGAAAAACATTGTCTTTAGGTTCAGGCACTTATACAATATTTGTAGGCAATCTGAATTAAACCTACATGCAACTAGCACGCTACCCCTTTTCACTAACTGGAAGGAAGGCTTTTGATACTCCAGAAGTATTGATGGAATATGTACATATATCCTGTCATGTTAGAGATTCTAAGATTCTGCTTTCCTCAGAAATAGACACATTTGTAAAGATGTAATGGGTATAATCAAGTCATGGTTTTCTTTAACTGAAGATGGTAATTATAAATTTATTCTTCAGGAATCAAATCAAATCTCCACAAATCTGCAAGAGCTAATGTTCTCTGGGATCTCTTTATTAGTGCAAGGAGATCCATGTTACAAGTCCCAATGACCTTTTCTTGAGCAGATAAACTATTTACACCTTAAGAGAGTTGCTGAATCTGATGAAGGTTTCATTAGTTAAATATTTTCCCTTTTACAGAAAAGCAATATTCCAATTTTGAAAATCTTCAAGAAAAATTTCTTGATCTGAAGGATTCAAGCACTGGAGCAAGGTAGTATGTTCATAGTTACATATGTTTTACTGTAACAATAAGATACAGGTACTGCTCATGTTTGAGAATAAACTTTTTTCTTGCCAATTTGACCTTATTTGTAAAATACTGTTTTGGAAAAGTGTTGAACTCTTAATGTTGTAAAATATCAACTCTCCACAGAATAAAAAGGCATTTTTCACTTGTGTGTTCTCTCTTTCCTCTATTCCCACATCTCTTATAAAGTGAACATATTAGAATGAATTACAGAGAAATCTGAGAAATTCTTCCTAAACAATGAAAAATAACTGTTTCGAAATAATGTTCACTTACTGTTTTCTTTTCGGCTCTGACTTGGTAATATTTTGTAAAGCATGAGAGGCAGCCACAAGCCTTCACCAGAGAAATCAAAATTAATGTCCTTTGGAAATATTGGACTCTAAAAGAAAAGAATAGCAGAGATATGACTGATTTGGCTTCCTTTAGTTTAATTTACACAAAGGTAAATCAGCTATTTTATTGGCATGTAATCACAAAGAAAAATACACAGACTTAAGACTAAACTGACCCATTGTCAAGACTTCCAGGGTCTTATTCATTAATTATGGTGGCTGCCCACAAACAACAGAAGAAAATCAACAATGCTAGATAAAATAATTACCAAGGGCTTCTATGTCTGTAAACTATTTAAATTCTTGAAATTGAATATTTATGATGAGTGATGCTCCTTTAATGTATACCATATTTCTGCCCGTTCTCATCTCTGACTGCATTCAAAAACCCCAGATGCTCCTGTCCTTTTTTCACACCCACCTTTCACTTGGCTTCATCACAACCCTCTCTGCTGACATAGTGCCTATTAGAAAACTGAACACCTAGTGTCACTTGCAGTTTCTCAAGTGCCCGCTCATCTTGTGATACCCATTTCTGTTCTTAACAATAGTTCAGTTTCAATATCCTTTCTGCCCTTTCACAGGCAGCCCCCATGAAACAGTTGTGAAGTTTACTTTGCACTTATCAATACAATGTAAACCAGCATGGGCTTACCTCCTTGGGGTTAGTGAACCCACGTTGTCTGTGAGCACAGACAACACTCTGGCCACAGATGTGACTGGTTAACTGTACAAGCAAGGAGGATAAATCCACATAACAATACTTCATTCACCAAGGAAATCTGCAGTGGATTACAGCTTCTCTATGGTTAAGTCTGGTCTTAATTTACTGCTTTTATTCAGTTTTCAACCACAAACGAGCCCCTTATGAGGCATTCACTATGCAGAATTGACAACTCTTTTTATCTACTTGAAAAATATTTTTGGATAATAATTTATGGTTACAAAATATTTTAAGCAGTTTGAATGGTTATATTATATTCTTTCAATGCTTAATGATGCAGTATCCCCTGTAAAAATGGAATGCCAGGCAATTTGGTAATTTTACATACAGTATTTATAACAACAGAACAATTTGGCCATATAGAAACACAAATTACAAAAAAAAAAAAACCCTCTATATTTCATAGGAATTTTTTAAAAGACATTTTTTTAAAGCTCTTAAATTGTATCTTAGGAGAAAATCAGAGTTCAGAACAGCATCTAAAGGCCACATATAAATGGGTGAAAACATAACTTTGGCAAGCACTATATTTTATTTATGGACTATTATGTTTAAAATATCATATTTTGAACACCCTTCAGAAAGAAAAAAGCTGCAGCTCTCTCTGAGGACACAAGGGTGAGTTCATATGCTATTTATACTTCATATATGAAACCAAAATGTATGGGTACGTTTGTATTTTTTACCATTAAACGTATTGTCTTAATGTATATTCTGAATTAATGTCATCTTTTAAAAAAATCCATCTGAAGGTGCTCATTATTATTGGACATAGAGTCTTTTCAAAAACTGATTGCTAGTAACTGGAAGTACTCTGAAAACCCCAAGTAGGCTGAAAAACATCATATACCTTTAATAAGTGGCAAGTGCCTGTATCAGTTTGTCATTTAAATGCTCATCTTCTACTATTGCCAACCAGCGACCCTATAACTGGAAATGGGACCCATGTAAATGGAATGCATTTTATAAATGAAGACGATGGAAGCAGTGTGGTTGATGTTCTCTGAGATGATAGAGCTCCTTTTGCGTTGCTTTAGATTAATTTAAACCTTCGGTACACAAAGCTTTATAACTTTCCTCTTGGCAGAACTTGAGCACTTTTAGACTCATTGATCCTAAGGGATTCTTCCCATTGCAGGATGAACTCCCTGAAGATAAACAAAGAAAACATTCAGCTGAGGTATTTGCCGTCTTTTCCTCATTAGTGGCTACACTATCTTGAGCAGGGAATGAGTGCTTAGGGAAAAGCAGCTATGGCATTAAGAAGAAAGGACATTGTTTTTACAAGGAGGAACACTTTATGGTTTTCTAAAACATCTCTCCTCAAGTGCCATATGTAAATCATATTTTTAGAAAACCCAGATTATGTGTGCGCTTCAGGGGGAAAAACTACATAAACGTGTGATAGAAAAATAATGAACTGTATCACTTTGGTTAATTAAGCAATTATTGCTTCTTTATAGACTCAAACGCTGTTTGGTTTTCATCACAAAAACAGGTGGGGTTTGCTTTTTTGTTTATTGTTGTTGTTGGTTTGTAATTTTGCTTAAAAGAATTCTTTATGTTATCATTCTTGTTATTTTAGAACTTGCTATGTTCTGCCTCTAATCTGATAGCTAGGTTTCATTACCTTCCTAGATGTTCTAATGAAGGTGTAAAAGAAAAGGTTAGAAAGGTGATAAATTAGACAACACAAGCATCAGATTCAAATGCCACTTAACATAATTCCCAAATCATTTATATTAGAATAGTTTCATTAACATTATTACAGCTACTTTCTGTTTTTTATTGCGAACATATTAACATATAGATAAGAGCAACTTCTGTAATAGAATGTATAAGTTTGGAATTATGACAACAGCAGTGAACTAGCCTTGTTAGCACAGGCAAAAGTGGTTTCTAATCACCAGCTGTGGGTCAAGGAGCACAAGATTCCTAGGAAGATTTGGTGCATTCTTTCCAATCCACTTGGCACGTAGACGCCTAATGATCCTACATCATGTACATTACACCTTGTGTGCCCAGATGCTCGTGTTGCTTCTCCTTCCTCTTCCTGCCAAGCATTATATGTGAAGTTAGAGTGGGAGAGTCATTTAACAATGAATTTCCCCATGGTATAACCATTACAAAGCTATCCATGCTAAATAACTTGTTTTTTAAGTCACTGTGCAATTTCAAGGTTTTAATGGTCCTTCCTTAAAATATAATACCCTGTGTCATTTATTTCCTGAAGTGAAAGCTGGTGCCAGCCTTTGGAATTCATGTGAAACAAGTGGTTCAATATGTTTTGAAGAGAGAAAGAAAACTTGATAAGCAATTAATCTACCCTGAATGCTTTCCTAATGGTTTGTGCCTTTTCTTACTGATTTTTTTTTAATCCGGATTTATTCAAAAGAAAATCAAAGAAAACATACATTCAAATCTTTCTATAGTGCATTTGTTAGAGAAACCCACACACAGTGAGGCAGGAAGGATTGAACACCTAAATAATTTAAAAATAATTTAAAAATAAAGGTGTTTTTGGTTGAATAGTAGCAACTTGGATTTTTTTCCCCTGTGCTTTGAAACTATGTGAGAAGGGAAAGATTTGAAACAGGAAACTGGGTGAATGAGCATAGAGAACAGGCTATTTTCCTAACAGGATAATCTTGCAAGTGACAACTGGCTGGGGAAGTGAAGTTGTCTTAGTCTGACTGATGATTCCCAGAGGCCCAGGCTTAAGAGTTAACGCAGGCCAGAGACATCACTGAGACTCAAGACTCAGCCAGTGTATCCCCAGGGAGCCCAGCAAGAACATAGAGAAGACTTGCCAATAAAGTTATAGTGTATGGGAGACACTGTATGGGCTAAGGAGACCCTTAGTAGAGGACCACGTGGAACATCCAGATTGAAGACCTGGGAGTCCAAGAGTAGAAGACAGTGCATTTCAGTGGTTAGTGGCGCCAAGAGAACTAGAGCCTGGCACGAATTTATGCAGGGCGTTAATAGCTACAGATGAAAACATCATGACTTTTCCAACTCAACAGAGATTATGTGTCTCTCCCTTGGTAGAGGGGTGCAGAACAGAAATTGCAAATCGGAAGATATAGAAATCAATGAAAAGTTGGACTTACAAGAGTAGAATTAACAGGGCCAATAAAAAAGTCAGAGAGCTTTCTCTTGAGTAAATGCCAAGTGAGTCTTAGGAGCTTTTGCATGCTAGGATACTTCAAGAGACATTCCTTGTCGGGAAATGATAACCATGGCAGAAAGGAAAAGCATGGGATCCAACAAGATGATGTGTATGTCCAAGACTGGGACTGAGACTGAGATCATGCCTTCCTATTTCTTAGTGAGGAGGTTAAAGTACTTTATAGTATCATACTTATTACAAAGGAATGATAATTGCATATGTATACATATACTTACATGTATATACCTCAATTAATTCCTTGGTAGAACATATATTGCCTTCACCCAAATCGTTAGGAACAAAAACTCTAGTTGCCAAAGTCCCAAGGTGTACAACACTGTCAGGTGCCAAGTAGAAACACTTGAAATGTGGGTGTGTCAAACTGAGCATTCCATCATATTTTTGGCACCCGGCAAAGAATGGCCTCAACTGAATCTGCTGTACATCTGTAACCCGGATGAGTACTACATGCCTGTCATCTGAATGGGGTTAGTCTCTGATTGGCGTATTGCCAAGTAACCCAATTTTAGAATAGCACAAATTTTAATTATATGTTTCATTTAACTGACACCTGTCCTTGGAGGCTGTCATTAAAATGTTTCAAGCTATAATGTGGGAACTATCATTACCTATGATCTATAGACAGGCAAAAATAAATAAGAGAAAGAGAGAAAGAAAGGCTGAGAGCTTTAGAACAACGATAGATTTGGAAGACTAGAGATTACACTGGCGAAAGAGAGGGCTGTATCGCTTACCTAGAAAATTTGTAGAAAATGAAAAACCATATCACTGAATTTCTAGGGTGTTAAGTATGATTTTACTAAATATCCACCTCACCCATCATTTCATGTTGTGGGTATAGTATACCACTCTTTTCCTGAGTAAAGTGGGAAAAATGCCTCCTAAGTAAAACGCTTGACCTTGAAAAGGCATTAGTTTTAAAAATAAATTCTTTCGGGACTTCCCTGGTGGCACAGTGGTTAAGAATCCGCCTGCTAATGCAGGGAACACGGGTTCAAGCCCTGGTCCGGGAAGATCCCACATGCCGCGGAGCAACCAAGCCCACGCGCCACAACTACTGAGCCTGCACTCTAGAGCCCGCGAGCCACAGCTACTGAAGCCCATGCGCCTAGAGCCCGTGCTCTGCAACAAGAGAAAGCCCGTGCACAACAGTTAACACCCAATGCAGCCAAAAATAGATAAATTAATTAATTAATTAAAAAAAATTCTTTCAATTTAAAAATCTCATACTGGAGGAGCTTCAAGATGGCGGAAGAGTAAGACGAGGAGATCACCTTCCTCCCCCCAAATACATGACATATACAACTACATGTGGAACAACTCCTACAGAACACCTACTGAATGCTGGCAAAAGACCTCAGACCTCCCAAAAGGCAAGAAAATCCCCACGTACCTGGGTAGGGTAAAAGAAAAATGAAAAAACAGAGACAAAAGTATAGGGACAGGAGCTGCACCAGTGGGAGGGAGCTGTGAAAGAGGAAAGGATTCCACACACTAGGAAGCCCCTTCGCGGGCGGAGACTGCGGGTGGTGGAGGCGGGAAGCTTCGGAGCTATGGAGGAGAGCGCAGCCACAGGGGTGCGGAGGGCAAAGCGGAGAGATTCCCGCAAAGAGGATCTGTGCCAACCGGCACTCACCAGCCCGAGAGGCTTGTCTGCTCACCCGCCGGGACGGGTGGGGGCTGGGAGCTGAGGCTCGGGCTTAGGTCGGATCCCAGGGAGAGGACTGGGGTTGGCGGCGCGAACACAGCCTGAAGGTGTTAGTGCGCCACAGCTAGCCGGGAGGGAGTCCGGGAGAAAGTCTGGAGCTGCTGAAGAGGCAAGAGACTTTTTCTTGCCTCTTTATTTCCTGGTGTGGGATTCAGAGCGCCACTTAAAGGAGCTCCAGGGATGGGCGTGAGCCGCGGCTATCAACGCGGACCCCAGAGACGGGCATGAGACGCTAAGGCTGCCGTTGCCACCACCAAGAAGCCTGTGTGCGAGCACAGGTCACTCTCCACACTTCCCCTCCTGGGAGCCTGTGCAGCCCGCCACTGCCATGGTCCTGTCATCCAGGGACAACTTACCAGGGAGAACACATGGCGTGCCTCAGGCTGGTGCAACGTCATGCCGGCCTCTGCCGCCGCAGGCCCGCCCCACACTCCGTGCCCCTCCCTCCCCGCCCCCGGCCTGAGTGAGCCAGAGTCCCCGAAGCAGCTGCTCCTTTAACCCCGTCCTGTCTGAACGAAGAACACACGCCCTCCGGCGACCTACACGCAGAGGCGGAGCCAAATACAAAGCTGAACCCCGGGAGCTGTGCGAACAAAGAAGAGAAAGGGAAATCTCTCCCAGCAGCCTCAGAAGCAGCTGATTAAAGCTCCACAATCAACTTGATGTACCCTGCATCTGAGGAATACCTGAATAGACAACGAGTCATCCCAAATTGAGGAGGTGGACTTTGGGAGCAATGATATATATATATATATTTTTTTTTTTTTTCCCCTTTTTCTCTTTTTGTGAGTGTGTGTGTGTATGCTTCTGTGTGTGATTTTGTCTGTATAGCTTTGCTTTTACCATATCCTAGGGTTCTGTGTGTCCGTTTTTTGGGGGGTTTTTTAGTATAGTTTTTAGCACTTGTTATCATTGGTGGATTTGTGTTTTTGGTTTGGTTGCTCTCTTCTTTATTTTTTTTATTACTTAAAAAAAGTTTCATAATTAATTTTAATAACTATTTAATTTACTTTAATTTAATTTTATCTTCTTCTTTCTTTCCTTCTATTTTTTCTCTCTTGTATTCTGAGCTGTGTGGATGACAGGCTCTTGGTGCTCCAGCCAGGCATCCGGGCTGTGCCACTGAGGTGGGAGAGACAACTTCAGGACACTGGTCCACAAGAGACCTCCCAGCTCCACGTAATATCAAACGGCAAAAATCTCCCAGAGAGGGCTTCCCTGGTGGCGCAGTGGTTGAGAGTCTGCCTGTTGATGCACGGGACACGGGTTCGTGCCCCGATCCGGGAACATCCCACATGCCGTGGAGCGGCTGGGCCCATGAGGCATGGCCGCTGGGCCTGTGCATACGGAGCCTGTGCTCTGCAACGGGAGACACCACAACAGTGAGAGGCCCGCATACCGCAAAAAAAAAAAAAAAATCTTCCAGAGATCTCCATCTCAACACAAAGACCCAGCTCCACTCAACGACCAGCAAGCTACAGTGCTGGACACCCTATGCCAAACAACTAGCAAGACGGGAACACAACCCCATGCATTAGCAAAGAGGCTGCCTAAAATCATAATAGGGCCACGGACACCCCAAAACACACCACCAGACGTGGACCTTCCCTCCAGAAAGACAAGATCCAGCCTCATCCACCAGAACACAGGCACTGGTCCCCTCCACCAGGAAGCCTACACAACCCACTGAACCAACCTTAGCCACTAGGGACAGACACCAAAAACAACAGGAACTATGAACCTGCAGCCTGTGAAAAGGAGACCCCAAACACAGTAAGTTAAGCAAAATGAGAAGACAGAGAAACACACAGCAGATGAAGGAGAAAGGCAAAAACCCACCAGACCTAACAAATGAAGAGGAAATAGGCAGTCTTCCTGGAAAAGAATTCAGAATAATTATAGTAAAGATGATTCACAATCTTGGAAATAGAATGGAGAAAATACAAGAAACATGTAACAAGGACCTAGAAGAACTAAAGAGCACACAAACAGTGATGAACAACACAATAAATGAAATTAAAAATTATCTAGAAGGGATCAATAGCAGAATAACTGAGGCAGAAGAACGGATAAGTGACCGGGAAGATAAAATAGTGGAAATAACTACCACAGAGCAGAATAAAGATAAAAGAATGAAAAGAACTGAGGACAGTCTCAGAGACATCTGGGACAACATTAAATGCACCAACATTTGAATTATAGGGGTCTCAGAAGAAGAAGAGGAAAAGAAAGGGACTGAGAAAATATTTGAAGAGATTATAGTTGAAAACTTCCCTAATATGGGAAAGGAAATAGATAATCAAGTCCAGGAAGCACAGAGAGTCCCATACAGGATAAATACAAGGAGAAACACACCAAGACACATATTAGTCAAAATATCAAAAATGAAATACAAAGAAAAAATATTAAAAGCAGCAAGGGAAAAACAACAAATAACACACAAGGGAATCCCCATAAGGTCAAAAGCTGATCTTTCAGCAGAAACTCTGCAAGCCAGAAGGAGTGGCAGGACATATTTAACGTGATGAAGGAGAAAAACATACAACCAAGATTACTCTACCCAACAAGGATCTCATTCAGCCTTGATGGAGAAATTAAAGCCTTTACAGACAAGTAAAAGCTAAGAGAATTCAGCACCACCAAACCAGCTTTACAACAAGTGCTAAAGGAACTTCTCTAGGCAGGAAACACAAGAGAAGGAAAAGACCTACAATAACAAACCCAAAACAATTTAAAAAATGGTAATGGAAACATACATATCGATAATTACCTTAAATGTAAATGGATTAAATACTCCAACCAAAACACATTGACTGACTGAATGGATACAAAAACAAGACCCGTATATATGCTGTCTACAAGAGACCCACTTCAGACCTAGGGACACATACAGACTGAAAGTGAGGGGATGGAAAAAGATATTCCATGCAAATGGAAATCAAAAGAATGCTGGAGTAGCAATTCTCATATCAGACAAAATAGACTTTAAAAGAAATACTATTACAAGAGATAAAGAAGGACACTACAAAATGATCAAGGGATCGATCCAAGAAGAAGATATAACAATTGTAAATATTTATGCACCCAACAGAGGAGCACCTCAATACATAAGGCAAATACTAACAGCCATAAAAGGGGAAATCAACAGTAACACAATCATAGTAGGGGACTAATAACACCCCACTTTCACCAATGGACAGATCATCCAAAATGAAAATAAATAAGGGAACACAAGCTTTAAATGATACATTAAACAAGATGGACTTAATTGATATTTTTAGGACATTCCATCCAAAAACAACAGAATACACATTCTTCTCAAGTGCTCCTGGAACATTCTCCAGGATAGATCATATGTTGGGTCACAAATCAAGCCTTGGCAAATTTAAGAAAATTGAAATCGTATCAAGTATCTTTTCCAACCACAATGCTATGAGACTAGATATCAATTACAGGAAAAAATCTGTAAAAAACACAAACACATGGAGGCTAAACAACACACTACTTAATAACCAAGACATAACTGAGGAAACCAAAGAGGAAATCAAAAAATACCTAGAAGCAAATGACAATGAAAACACGATGACCCAAAACCTATGGGATGCAGCAAAAGCAGTTCTAAGAGGGAAGTTTATAGCAAAAAATTCTACCTTAAGAAACAAGAAACATCTCAAGTAAACAACCTAACCTTATACCTAAAGCAATTAGAGAAAGAAGAAAAAAAAAACAAAGTTAGCAGAAGGAAAGATATCATAAAGATCAGGTCAGAAATAAATGAAAAAGAAATGAAGGAAACAATAGCAAAGATCAATAAAACTAAAAGCTGCTTCTTTGAGAAGATAAACAAAATTGATAAACCATTAGCCAGACTCATCAAGAAAAAAAGGGAGAAGACTCAAATCAATAGAATTAGAAACGAAAAAGGAGAAGTAACAACTGACACTGGAGAAATAAAAAGGATCATGAGATATTACTGTAAGCAACTCTATGCCAATAAAATGGACAACCTGGAAGAAATGGACAAATTCTTAGAAATGCACAACCTTCTGAGACTGAACCAGGAAGAAAAAGATAATATGAACAGACCAATCACAAGCACTGAAATTGAAACTGTGATTAAAAATCTTCCAACAAACAAAAGCCCAGGACCAGGTGGCTTCACAGGCGATTTCTATCAAACATTTAGAGAAGAGTTAACACCTATCCTTCTCAAACTGTTCTAAAATATAGCAGAGGGAGGAACACTCCCAAACTCATTCTACAAGGCCACCATCACCCTGATACCAAAAGCAGTCAAGGATGTCACAAAGAAAGAAAACTATAGGCCAATATCACTGATGAACATAGATGCAAAAATCCTCAACAAAATACTAGCAAACAGAATCCAACAGCACATTAAAAGGATCATACACCATGATCAAGTGGGGTTTATCCCAGGAATGAAATGATTCTTCAATATACGCAAATCAATCAATGTGATACACCATATTAACCAACTGAAGGAGAAAACGCATATAATCATCTCAATAGATGCAGAGAAAGCTTTTGACAAAATTCAACACCCATTTATGATAAAAACTCTCCAGAAAGTAGGCATAGAGGGAACTTTCCTCAACATAATAAAGGCCATATATGACAAACCCACAGCCAACATTGTCCTCAATGGTGAAAAACTGAAAGCATTTCCACTAAGATCAGGAACAAGACAAGGTTGTCCACTCTCACCACTATTATTAAACATAGTTTTGGAAGTTTTAGCCACAGCAGTCAGAGAATAAAAAGAAATAAAAGGAATCCAAATCAGAACGGAAGAAGTAAAGCTGTCACTGTTTGCACAGGACATGATACAATACATAGAGAATCCTAAAGAAGCTACCAGAAAACTACTAGAGCTAATCAATGAATTAGGTAAAGTAGCAGGATACAAAATTAATGCACAAATCTCTGGCATTCCTGTACACTAATGATGAAAAATCTGAAAGAGAAATTAAGAAAATTCCCATTTACCATTGCAACAAAAAGAATAAAATACCTAGGAATAAACCTACCTAAGGAGACAAAAGACCTGTATGCAGAAAATTATAAGACACTGATGAAAGAAATTAAAGATGATACAAATAGATGGAGAGATATACCATGTTCTTGGATTGGAAGAATCAACATTGTGAAAATGACTCTACTACCCAAAGCAATCTATAGATTCAATGCAATCCCTATCAAACTACCACTGGCATTTTCACAGAACTAGAACAAAAAAAATTCACAATTTGTATGGAAACACAAAAGACCCCAAATAGCCAAAGCAATCTTGAGAACGAAAAATGGAGCTGCAGGATTCAGGCTCCCTGACTTCAGACTATACTACAAAGCTACAGTAATCAAGACAATATGGTACTGGCACAAAAACAGAAATATAGATGAATGGAACAGGATAGAAAGCCCAGAGATAAACCCATGCACATATGGTCACCTTATCTTTGATAAAGGAGGCAAGAATATACAGTGGAGAAAAGACAGCCTCTTCAGTAAGTGGGGCTGAGAAAACTGGACAGCTAAATGTGAAAGAATAAAATTAGAACACTCCCTAACACCATATACAAAAATAAGCTCAAAATGGATTAAAGACCTAAATGTAAGGCCAGAACTATCAAACTCTTAGAGGAAAACATAGGCAGAACACTCTGTGAGATAAATCACAGCAAGATCCTTTTTGACCCACCTCCTAGAGAAATGGAAATAAAAATAAACAAATGGGACCTAATGAAACTTCAAAGCTTTTGCATAGCAAAGGAAACCATAAACAAGACAAAAAGACAACCTTCAGAATGGGAGAAAATATTTGCAAACGAATCAATAGACAGAGGATTAATCTCCAAAATATATAAACATCTTATGCAGCTCAATATTAAAAAAAAACAAACCACCCAATCCAAAAATGGGTGGAAGACCTAAATAGACATTTCTCCAAGGAAGATATACAGATTGCCAACAAACACATGAAAGGATGCTCAACATCACTAATCATTAGAGAAATGCATATCAAAACCACAATGAGGTATCACCACACACTGTTCAGAATGACCATCATCAGCACAAATGCTGGAGAGGGTATGGAGAAAAGGGAACCCTCTTGCACTGTTGGTGGGAATGTAAACTGATACAGCCACTATGGAGAACAGTATGGAGGTTCCTTAAAAAACTACAAATAGAACTACCATACAACCACCCAGCAATCCCACTACTGGGCATATACCCTGAGAAAACAATAATTCAGAAAGAGTCATGTACCAAAATATTCATTGCAGCTCTATTTACAATAGCCAGGACATGGAAGCAACCTAAGTGTCCATCAACTGATGAATGGATAAAGAAGATTTGGCACATATATACAATGGAATATTACTCAGCCATAAAAGGAACAAAACTGAGTTATTTGTAGTGAGGTTGGATGGACCTAGAGACTGTCATACAGAGTGAAGTAAGTCAGAAAGAGAAAAACAAATACCGTATGCTAACACATATATATGGAATCTAAGGGGGGGGAAATGGTCATGAAGAACCTAGGGGCAAGATGGGAATAAAGACACAGACCTACTAGAGAATGGACTTGAGGATATGGGGAGGTGGAAGGGTAAGCTGGGACAAAGTGAGAGAGTGGCATGGACAAATATACACTACCAAATGTAAACCAGACAGCTAGTGGGAAGCAGCCACATAGCACAGGGAGATCAGCTCGATGCTCTGTGACCACCTAGAGGGGTGGGATAGGGAGGGTGGGAGGGAGAAGCAAGAGGGAGGGTATATGGGGATATAAGTATATGTATAACTGATTCACTTTGTTATAAAGCAGAAACTAACACACCATTGTAAAGCAATTATACTCCAATAAATATGTTATAAAAATAAAAATAAAATAAAAATTCACACTATTTTAATAAAAATAAAATAAAAGTAATATTTCACACTATTTGTCTTCTACATTTAGTCTGCCCAAGAGGAAAAGTGTGATGAGGTTAGGGGTTCAGGTATAGATGAAGCAGGATAGATAATGGGTTGATCATCATTGAATTTGGATAGTGGGTACATGGGGGTTTCTTATACTATTGTTTATTTTAGTGTAAATTCAGAATTTTCCATAACAAGAAGTTAAAAGAAATTCAATTTAGAGAAGTATTTAGATACTTGTACAAATTTATTTGGGCAAGTTAATTCGTTTTATACTGCACAATTGGGCCATAAACAGGAGAATGGAACATCTTACATTAATCACATTATATTACTATACTTATGTGAATAATCCCACTGTAACTATACCAAGTTCTCCTAAAAATGGAAAACTGAAAAATCTGTATATATTTTTCTAGTCTCTGCCTTCACAAGTAGTGGTTTTTTTTGTTTGTTTTGGTTTTTTCGGTACACGGGCATCTCACTGTTGTGGCCTCTTCCGTTGCGGAGCACAGGCTCCAGACGCGCAGGCTCAGCGGCCATGGCTCACGGGCCCAGCCGCTCCGCGGCATGTGGGATCTTCCCGGACCGGGGCACGAACCCGTGTCTCCTGCATCGGCAGGCGGACTCTCAACCACTGCGCCACCAGGGAAGCCCCCACAAGCAGTGTTTTTATAACAGCCCCAGCTTTCTATACTGAATGCCAAATATGCTTTCCGTTTAGATCAAATTTAGATTTAACTAAAATAATTAGCCCTCCATTCTAATTCTAATGGAAATGTAAGACTCTTCACTATTCGGTGATAGTAGCACTATTAGATACTGCTGCTAACAGTGATTTATATGAAATAATTAGAAGACTTTCTGTTGTAGATACATGCAGAATTTGTCCTAAACCAAAGCCAAAACAATAAAAACTACTGCCTTTTAACCTTTCCTTGAATTTAAATTAAAAATGTGTACTGGAACTGCACATTAATAAAGCCTGTTAAGCTTGGAAGAATATTTTACATTCATCTGTAGTTCATCAGACAGGTTCATGACCTCGGTAGAATTGCTCTAGCTCCTGCAGTTCTTAAGCCGGCAAGGGGGAGGACACAAAATATTATTTTATGATTAGAAAATTTTACTAGAATTGACAGAAACAAGGAAACACTCTGATATTGAGTATAGGCTCTGAAATTAGCACATATAAAACTAAAGATATTGAATGAATTGACTTTTATTCCTCTAGGTACCTTAAAAAGAAGTAACTAAGGAGAGCTAAATATAACACGGTGGTTTTAACTTTAATGTAGGGAATTTAAGGGTCAGCCTCTACTTTGTGTCTGGAGGTACACACAAAGGGGGACCACATCCTTGTTTTATAATTTTCTGAGTTATATAGTAATGAAAAAAAGTATATAATGACTTTCATTTAAAATATTTTTTTTCTCACGAAATTCTGTTTTGGAAGTATCCTAGTGATCATATTTTTATCCAACCTTTCCCCAAATTTCCTGTTGAATAACACTGTATGAGAGTCATTAGCATTCAGGGTATTGCTGCTAGCCCAGGTCCCACTAAAGTGGTAAAGCAAGTTCAGTTGCATCTCCATCACTCGGTCTGAGAAAATTCCATCCGCAGAGCTGATTCATGCTACTTCTTTGGATCTGCTACTGGCAGCACAATAAGGGATGTATGAAATAAGCACTCAGCAGCTGAATGCCCTTAAAGACCACTTGGGAACTTTATTTGGTGCCAAATAAAGTGACCTGCCAATGTCAGCTGTGGGAAGCATATTGTATTGGGCTCTGCAGTCTGTCCTGGTTGTCTATTCATTTCTGAGGAAATTTTCAGGTATTGAATTTTAATCCATGATGCCCAATTATAATTTGGGACCCTTTTACATTACAGACTGGGCTTCACCCCATTTGGCAATTAAGTCAGAGCTGCCTAATACATGATTTCCAGAAAGCAGGTGCTTCCTTTGGTAAGTCACCAATCTCTGATTTTCCTTCCTTCATTTGCTTAAACCATTTTCATTTTTATTTTCATACCTCTCCCTCCCCCCATCCCGCTTCTACAAGTATTCACTGCATGTTAGATGATTTTCCTACTTAAGCCTGTATAAGGCTTCTTTTAAAAGTGCTTACCGGGCTTCCCTAGTGGCACAGTGGTTGAGGGTCCGCCTGCCGATGCAGGAGACACGGGTTCGTGTCCCGGTCCGGGATAAGCACTTTTTTTTTTTTTTTTTTGGTTCGCGGGCCTCTCACTGTTGTGGCCTCTCCCGTTGCGGAGCACAGCCTCCGGACGCAGAGGCTCAGCGGCCATGGCTCACGGGCCCAGCCGCTCCGCGGCATGTGGGATCTTCCCGGACCGGGGCACGAACCTGTGTCCCCTGCATCGGCAGGTGGACTCTCAACCACTGTGCCACCAGGGAAGCCCTACATTGCTTTTTAAAGTAATCTGAATAAAGGCTTGTTTACATTATCTAACACTTGCAGTTATGAAGGGAGACTCCCCAGAAATAATTATTGTCTGCATTAACTTTGTCTCCTATATCAATTCAATGGAAGACTTCTCTAACAATGAAAAAATATATATTGTTGTTTGAATTTCTTTAAGGCTATGTGTCTTCTCCAAACAGTACTTTGTTTTTTAAAATAAGTATTTGAGAGGGCACATTTGAAAAGCTCAAATATAAGGTGCCTGATTTGGAGACGAATATTGTATAAGTCAAATCCTACCTAAAAAGAAGTTCCCTTCCTTACACATGCACTAAGATGGTGGGGTTTTATCTTCGAAAACTACTTAGTGCAAGACTGAGCCATTACCAGAAGAGCCAGTAGGAAGAGACTGGGAAAGGAAATGTCAGTCTGTGCTGATGATGACAGCTTCTTTATCACTTCCATCACTGTGGATGAGCTGTCTACTTCACTTTTGCCATTCCCACACATGAATTATATAAAATACTGTTGAAATACTGTTGTTATGATGGTCACAAGTATGGTTAAATTTAAACCTTTGGTCACAGACAGACCTAAGTCATTGGAAAGGGAAGTGTTGGAGGGATGGAAAGAAAAAGGGGTGCTTAAGTTGGGGACCCAATTGAGCGCTACCATCAATTGGCTTAATCCCTTCAGCCTTTTGCTGCTCTCTGCAGGCTGAGACCACAGATGACTCTGTTACCTAGCTGGACTCCCTGGAATACTGCTGCATAATCAGCTGAGGATTAACAAAACCTGGTAGTCTTTAATGGGACCATGAGCAAATGTTTATTTTAAAAAGAGCAAAGCAACCAAATTCTGGATTTGAAAGATGCAAAATTGGAGAGCTTTGCAAAAACACTGTTGCCTAAGAAAAATTATTTAATATTTCACTTAAAGCATTAGCTCTCCTATAATATAATTCATATGATTTGATTAAGAAGTGTAAAATTGTATGTGGTAGTGTTTCCCAAAATATGTTCCAAGAAACATCCATGTCCTGTTTCCTTAAAAAAAGCATACCCTCATCAAATACATTTCAAGACACTAAATCATATTTGCCCTCTGGGTGAGTTGCAATGCTTATCACTATATTATAGGCACTGAGAAGTCCTGCAATGAAAAAAAAAAAAAAGCTGTTTATGTTGAACCTAGCATTTTACAAAAAATTTGGCTATGAAATTTTTCCCTTTAAAACACTATTAATAATTTTCATTTTCTGGAACACAGTTATAAAGCAGTGTATTCCATTATTAGTATTTATGATTTTGCTGTTGTTGCTTTTGTTTTGAAAAGTAGAAATAGCTGAAATGTACAGTAGGTATTGTCTTTGGGACCAGAATATTAAAGTTTACTACAACTGATTAATGTGCAGTTTATTAAGTTGGATATGAACCTTATACCTTATGACACTGTTCATTTTTACCATGCCTGTTTATTTTTTTTTGTATTCCCCATCAGCCTCTAAGCAGATTAAGGGCAGGATCCATGCTTTGTTTTTCATTGTACCTCTGAGAGCTTGCATAGTGCATGGCACATTGTAAGCACTCAATAAATATTTGTTTGAATGAATGAATGAACACTTTAGTAGATATCTTTTTAAGATATAGATATAGCCACATTATAACGTGGGTTTCAAAAAAACAACTTTTGACCTCAAAGTAAAAATAACAGAAATGAAGGTAAGAAAGACTAAATTGAACTGGTCTTTAATACCTTTGTCAGAGGCCAATAAATTCCTCATCGATTACTCTGTTGTCTGATGTGTCATTGCTCTTGTTTTCTGCTCCATTTAAAGTCAATGTTCATTCTATTCTATAATTTTCCAATTTGTTTTTAAGTCTTTATATCTTCAATTATCTTCCAGTAGATATTTCTTACATGCCCTTTACTTTTTGTAGAATGACTTCGTAAAAGCAAAACTAACAGTGAACTTCATATATCACAATATGTTCTGACAAACTTATTGAAGAGACAAGAAAAGGCAGTGAAGGCCTGGGGGTGAGAAGAGTGTGATACAGAAGAGGTAAGATGTTTAATTCATTCAACAAATATTTATTGAGAACCTATTCTATGCTGGCCTAAGTACATAAAGTCTAGAGAATTCAAGGTCAGCTGAAAATACGAAATATTCATCGGACAGATATCAACAGAATTAAGAATTCTCAAAATTTCATCCCCCTTAAATCAGTTTATACTCTAGAATGACTTGATATTTTTAGAGCAATGATTTGATGGGTAAATTGTTTGTCTTATCTATTATGCTCTGTTTTTACCAAGGTTCATCTTTTCTATCTTGACAGTGCTGCCAACTTTCCCAAAATTGAACAATATTTTATAGGCCAGGACAAAAACCACTTAATATGATTCTGTCACATAAAATTTAAAGTAATTTTAGTTACCTTAAATCAAAGTGATAACTGTTCAAAAGTCCACCCAAAGAATGGTTTTGACCAAGGGTTGATAAACTATGTCCTGTGGGCCAAATCTGATCACATGTTTCTGTAAATAAAGTTTTATTGTAAGACAGATATGTCTATTCACTGACATATTGTCTGTGACTGCTTTCATGCTCCAACAGCAAAGTTGAACAGTTGCAACAGGGACTGTATGGCCTGCAAAGCTGAAAATATATTTACTATCTGGCTCTTTATAGAAGTAGCATAGATAACCTTTAGTAATTTGGATTAGAGCAAAATGGTAATTTGGGTGAGACAAAATGATGGATTACTAAAAAACCATTCAGCATCCCCTTTTGAATATAATTTTGTTCCAATATGATATGAGTATTATTCTGGAAATTCTTATGCAATACAAACAATATCCTCTTCATTAAAGATCTAAATCAGTAGCAGAAGGTATTCAGTTTCAGTGCTGTTCTTTTGTTCAATATCTGTAAGTATAGACCTGAAAAGCTGGAATGCCTAAGTTTTGTAGTTAACACACTCTAGTAGTTAACACACACTAACATGTGTAGTTAACACATGCTGGGAATATAGAGCTTGTCTTGGGTGGTAGTGTACTTTAGCAGATATCATAGGCAGGCTCCAAGATGGTCTATTTCCTGATATTCACTTCCTTGTGTAATTCCATCCTACGCAGAATAGGGTTGACTTAGGATATAGCAGAAATTATGCAGTGTGACTTCTATGGGATATTGCAGAAATTATGCAGTGTGACTTCTGAGTCTAGGCCACAAAAGACATTGTGATTTCTGTTTTATTTTGAAAGAACCAGCTACTATATCAAGAGAACACTCAAGCAGCTCTTTGGAGAGGTCCAAGTAGCAAGGAACTGAGCCATCTGTCAACAGCTGAAGAGGAACTGAGGCATCCCACCAACACTTATGTGAGTGAGCTATCTTAGAAGCATACCCTCAAGCCCCAGTCAAGCCTTGAGATGACTGCAGCTCTTGCTGACATCCTGACTACAACCTCCTAAGAGACATGGATCTAGAACCAGCCGGCTAAGTCACTTTTGAATTCCTGACCCTCAGAATCTATGAGATTATAAATGTTTACTGTTTTAAGCCACTAATTTTAGGGTTATTTGTTATGCAACAATAAATAATTGATCTGGTGTATGAGAGCATGGGATCTGATGTCATACAACTTGTGTTTAAACTTGCATCTACCACTTGCTAGATGTGTGACCTTGGGGAGATTACTTAACTATGTTATTTAATTTTCTCATCTGCAAAAATGGGGATATAATTGCTCCAATCTCATAGAACTGTTGTGAGGAATTCAATGAGATAATGAATGAAGACTTCCTGGCATGTAGTAATTGCTAAGTAAAGGTTAACAACTATTTGCTTTTAATTATTATGAGAACTAACTCCAAGTATACACCTAAGAATTATTTCAAACCTCCTTTCTTTGGACAATTAAGTGAATACATAGTAGAATTAAAAAAAAAGAACAGAAAACTTTTATCCCATGTCCTAGAGTTTATATAATTTAGAACACCTAAAGTAAATGTGGTAGATCAGTACAGCAAGCAATTAAGAGAAGAGGCTATTGTTAAGACACCTGAAAACAAAATACATTACTACTGCATAATATTACATACAAACAGTAGAGGATAAAGACCAGGCTGCTAGCCCAAAACATGAGTAAAACAATACAAGCCACAAATTTTAAAAAACGAAACGACAAATGCAATTTTTGGCCTAATTTGCTAAAGCCAAAACTATACATATCATTTTTTTTGGTAAAAGTAAAAGATAAATAGCAAAATAATACTATTCTTTGCAGATTGTTTGAGTTATCTAACCCTTCTTTAATCCAAGGGATTATTGAACAAAACCAATGTTCATTCAAAAACACTTATGAAATCTGTTGTGGATTACCAATATCATCAGTTAAACCTGTTTCAAATTTATTGCTTTCATTCAGGTTAAATAATAAAAGGGTCCATTTGTCCCACCACATGTATATACACGAATTTAGCTTTCATCATTCCCTACAAGTTTAATCCAGTGATTTATGTTTTTTAACGCATATTTGGGGAATCTGTTGAAGAAACTCATCCAGACAGAAGAGCTAGGTGGGATTAATAGGATGTGTGCAGGATTTAAAGCTGGTTGATTCAGTTCAGAGAAAGTTAAAAAGAGAAAAAGATCATAACACTGTAACCCTCCTTGAGTTTCTAATCATTTTAATGACTTTAGCAAAAGGGAACAGGCTAAGGTCAAGAAAGTTGAGAGACAATGATCCCTGTTTCTAGAAATATATTACATGGAAGAAAAGCCATTGCTTCAACTTTTCTTTGTTAACAGTGGGATACACTACTATATTTTTCTTAGAGAAAAATCTGCCTTCTATTTAAGTCATCATATTAATGGTTAAACCTGAGGTTTCAGAATTCTTGATTTTCTTTGTGAAGGCTTGTATTTCACTTAACACCATAACCAGCAACAAAAACTAGGAAGAAATTGGGCAGGCTGACTTTTTAATTTCTTTTAATGTTTTACAGCAAGGCAATATATTACTTTGAGATCTTGAGATAGCAAGTTCTCAGGTACAAAAGAATACTATGACTTGATGACTTTGCACACTTTTAAAAAAAATTTTAGTTACTTAGATATTTATTTTTGGCTGCGTTGGGCCTTCGTTGCTGCGTGCAGGCTTTCTCTAGTTGCGGTGAGCGGGGGCTGCTCACCGTTGTGGTGCGCTGGCTTCTCGTTGCGGTGGCTTCTCTTGTTGCAGGGCACAGGCTCTTGGCGCACGGGCTTCAGTAGTTGTAGCTCGCAGCCTCGGTAGTTGTGGTTTGTGGGCTCTAGAGCGCAGGCTCACTAGTTGTGGTGCACGGGTTTAGTTGCTCCGTGGCATGTGGGATCTTCCCGGACCAGGGCTTGAACCCGTGTCCCCTGCATTGGCAGGCGGATTCTTAACCACTGCTCCACCAGGGAAATCCCGACTTTGCACACTTAAACATGTCCAGTTTAAGTCTCACAAGAACAAAATATTGGAATATGGAGAGGAAAAATCTTTTTTCCCTGCAGAGAGAAGCTCATTCCACTCTATCAGGTATTTTGTTTCAATGACATTCTAATCTTTACACACATTAAGAACTTCCTTTCATAATATTGTTTTGTTTAGTGTAAAGAGCATTTTAACAAATATGCTCTTTTCCATTAACTTCTTTCCAAACACAGAGGACAAATGGAGACTTGATAAGCATATCTTAGTGCTTCATTGAACCCAATATGTAATTCTAAGTATTTCCAAGCCTCATTTTGTTATAACTTCTATAATTTAATGGAACACATTGGGCCATGATGTATTTTGTGTTCACTAACTTTTAAAGAAGAAGAGAAATGCTATCTAATTGTCAGCATTTTGAAAAGAATATCAAGTGCTCTACATATTTTCCTGATTATACTGGTGACATAGACCATACATAGGGACATGGCGAATGGGAAGTAGAATTCAATCCTGTCCAGTAGAACTTTGTGTGATGATGGGAAATGTATTATACCCGTGCTGTCCATAGCACAGCTACATGTGGCTACATATGGCTATTGAACACTTGAAATGTAGTTAGTGCAACTGAGGTACTGAATTTTTAATTTTACTTATTTTAACTTGTTTACATTTAAATAGCCACATGTTGCTAGTGGCTATCATATTAACAGTGCAGAACTGGATAATATATAACCAGATTTTAAAAAAAGGACAACTAATTCTACAACAACTAATTACCCTAATTTTTAGCTCCTGACACTCTTATTCCCACATTGATAATGTCTAAAATGATCAATCTTTGGGTTATTTTTAAATGCTATAAACTTAAATTTGCTAGGGAATGTCTGCCCTTTGAAGTATTTTGCATATACAGACAAAATGAGATTTATTTAACTCTTTTTTGAATAAAGTTGAGCTGCTCAGATGAAATTAAATTTAGTTGTTTCAAATTTATGATTTATTAATATAACTGAATTTCTTCTTTGTTTCAATGCCATGAATAGTGTGAAATTTCTTCAAACAAGTATCAAGAACTATTTTTAGAATAAATAAAATGCTATCAGATCATAATTTTCTACTTTTATGAAAAAGTAAAATATTTGCCTCAGGCAAAATATATCTGCAGATACTTAATATCATATTATTTTAAATGTTGTTTACATGGTGACTTGAGTTCAAGTAAATTTGTGGAGTGAAAAAGCATAACAAACATATAAAATTTTCAATAGACTCCTGCATTTTCATAAGTGGCTGGGGTTTGACTTATTATGTTAATATACATTTTATCTTTATTAGTCCAGTTGCGAAATTCTTAAATCATCATTTTATCCTTTTCTAGGCTCTACCATGATTACTACAAGATTATGGGCAAGCCATTCAGATTTGGGGTTTTTTGTTTGTTTGATTCCACTTAAATGGGTAATGCCATTATTATCTGCTGTAAGTTATTTTAAAACTATTGATTGAACAAAACTAATTAGGATAACCTTATGACAACCAATACCTATTTGTGGGGATAGGAATACTTCCAAATTTCATGGAAGCACCCTGGAATTCCTTTTCCTCTCTAATTCTCTGTATGTAAAATTCTTTTTTTGTTTTGTTTTGTTTGAATTTATATATGCTACCACGACCATGGAGCATGTAGTACTTCAGTACTCCTAATTCCTTATTCTTCTTTCTTTTTTTTTTTTTTTTTTTGGCGGTACGCGGGCCTCTCAGTGCTGTGGCCTCTCCCGTTGTGGAGCACAGGCTCCGGACGCGCAGGCTCAGTGGCCATGGCTCACGGGCCCAGCCGCTCCGCGGCATGTGGGATCTTCCCGGACAGGGGCACGAACCCGCGTCCCCTGCATCGGCAGGCGGACTCTCAACTACTGCGCCACCAGGGAAACCCTATTCTTCTTTCTTAAATTTTGTTTTCCACAGATTAACTCTACCCATGTACCTTATAAAGAACTGCAATATCTTAACTAGTCCAGCCCCAAATCTATTCCGCACTGCCTGTCAATCACATCACCTTCCAAGGTACTTCACTGGACACAAATCAAGTTTGACTCACGTCTACTTCTAATCAATAGATCCTTATAGATTGCTTTAGTATACCTAAATCACTTCCCAGAAAATATCTCGCCATCTCATTTCTAATGGGAAAACATTAGATGAGATTTCAATCTGGGCCACTAAAGAAGAAAGGCTAATGTACTCTTCTGGTCCATTGGGGGCCTAAACTCCACGTACTTCTTACATGAAATGGCAAAATGTTTTCTCTCAAGTCAGACACACACAATGGGAACATTTTAACTGGGAGCTGTGTGGAATGAAGGAAAACGGCTGAAGGAAGTGCACACTGCCAGATGGTTTCAACACCACAGAAAGCTTATGCCTTTCAGTGTGGACAGGCTAGCAAGTTCTGAAATCACAAGTGCCTCTTTGAAATAAAACTGCCAGGAGATCTTTTTTTTTGTTCCCTCTTTCTTTAGTAAGTCAACAGCAAGTGTGGCTACTAATGGTACTCTGAATGCCATAAAAACACAGTCCATTTATTACCCGTAATCCAAAGATATTTATTCCTCCAATAAGACAGTTAAATAGTATGCTAAGCAGCTGTTCTTAACAATCTATCCTGTTCTGTAGCTAAAGGGAGGACTGACAAAATTTGTAATTATATGTTGCACTTTGCAGTTAAAATACTCTCAATACAGGTCATCTTATTTAATCTCCATAGCTGCCCTGTGAGAGTTAGTGTGTCCTTGAACCACAGTCAGGAAACTGAGGTTCTGATCGGTGAGGAAGTTGCCTGTGTTCAAACAGCTGGCATCTCTGAGATGTATCTTTAAACATGGCCAGAAGATTCCAGAAGCTGCCTTCTTTCCATTATATTATACAAAAAAAAGTATTACTTAGGTCTACCATTTTATCGGAAGTTTTCTGATATTTTAAATGAAAATATAATTCTGAAAGGTAATGAATTTTGTTTTAGGTGACTCCCAGGCAGAATTGCACTGTTTCGCAGGCCATGCTGCAGGTTGACCTGCTACACTCTGCCTAATGTTAAACTCTGCCTGAATAAGGATGGAGACTACTGCAGGACATTTACTTCAGGGGTTTTGCTAAAACCAGACGTAGACTAGAGTCAACTGAGCTTGTAGCCCTCAATATCTTCTGAGAATACTTTCTTTCTTTTTTTTTTTTTTTGCGGTACGCGGGCCTCTCACTGTTGTGGCCTCTACCGTTGTGTAGCACAGGCTCCGGACGCACAGGCTCAGCAGCCATGGCTCACAGGCCCAGCCGCTCCGCGGCATGTGGGATCTTCCCGGACCGGGGCACGAACCCGTGTCTCCTGCATCGGCAGGCGGACTCTCAACCACTGCGCCGCCAGGGAAGCCCGTGATGGATACCTCTAAGATGGCTCTTAGTGATTCCCCTCCTCCTGGTATTCATGTACAGTCCCCTCCCCTGGAGTATGGGATGAACCTAGTGACTTGTTTCATATGAATGAAATATGGCAAATGAGATGGTGTGTCACTTCCGAGATCAGGTTACAAAAAGCCTCTGGCTTCTGTCTTGCCCACCCTCTGTTGCTCTCTTGCTTGTTCATCCTGATGGAAGCCCAGCTGCCATTCTCTGGGCTGCCCTGTAGAGAGGCCCACGTGGCAAGGAACAGAGGAAGTTTCCAGCCAACAGCTGGTGAGAAACTGAGGCCTTTAGTCCAACAACCCACGAGGAACTGAATCTTGTCAATAGCCATCTGAATGAACTTGGGAGTGGCTCCTCTTCTAGTCTAACCTTGAGGTGACTGTGGCTCTGGTGGTCACCTTGACTGCAGTCCTGGGAGGACCTGATCCAGAGGACCCAGTTAAGCTGTGCCTCAATTCCTGACCCACAGAAACTGTGAGGTAAAATATTTGTTGCCTTAAACTGCTAAGTTTTGGGAGTAATTTGTTACACTGCATTATATAACTAATACATTGACTTAACAGAATTCCTTTTTCCTACTCTTTATGTATGCAATACCCCTCTCACATTCCAGAATTAATTCTGGAAAAGGATTTGACATCAGTAACTATGAAAACTATACAGTGGATAAATCCATTGCTTTGGAGTTAGAAACATCTGGGCTGTGTCTGGATATGCCATTTACTAGGTCTGATACAATGAGGAAGTTATTTCATGTCTCTGATTCTCCCTTTATTCATCTGTGAAATGATCTACCTCATAGGTTTTTTTTTTTTCTTTTAAGTGAGATCATGAAAACAAAACAAAAATGTTTAGTATCTAGTAGGCACTCAGAGAGTGTTAGCTATTTTTATGACAATTATTCCTTAATTTGAATTTTAATCTATTAACTACATCTACCCATTTTGGTTTTACATTTCTAACATCCTTATTCTTATGGAAAGAATTAATAATCAGTCACATTTTGTAAATATCAATGAACTAATATAAGCCATCCCTTTGGATAGCAGGAGCCTAGGGAACACACAAAGTGGGTGGGTGACTGCTTCCCTTATTTTGATATTGCTTACTGACAATACATGGTCAGGTTAGGTGGTGGTGAAAAACTATTATTTCTCATAGCTTAAACTCTGTGTTCTGCGTTATAACTATGCATATTTGGGTGTAACTGCAATATTTTTGCATATACAAATACTTGTACAGGAAGAAGAAATTTGGTACTTATATGTGATGTTCCTTTTTTGAGATTAAGCTTCTCATAGGCAGGACGGAGATTTATTAAATGAAATAGAGGGAATGTTAGCATTAGAGTTAGAAGACTTGAATTTTATTTTCTCTTTAGGTACTAGATTCCTCATTGGAAAAAATAAAAGGGGGGTTTTAGCTGTAAAATTCTGTTATAGTTTGTCTGCATTGGAAGTCATCCAAGTATGTATAATGCCATCTATGCCATGTATGTCACTAATAAGACAAACAAAACAAGTCAATTGTATATTGACCATTCTTTGAGCTTCTCTTTTCTTTATCTCCTCTCTTTCTTCCTCTTTTAGATAATGCTTTCCAAAAAAAAAAAAAAAAAAGAGGCTGGTAATTAACTCCAAATGATATTATTCTATTCCCTAAGTAATCAAAGAACTCCCATTAAAAATGGAAATAGGGGGGAAGGCGGAAGATGGCGGAAGAGTAAGACGCGGAGATCACCTTCCTCCCCACAGATACACCAGAAATACATATACACGTGGAACAACTCCTACAGAACACCTACTGAAGGCTGGCAGAAGACCTCAGACCACCCAAAAGGCAAGAAACTCCCCACGTACATGGGTAGGGCAAAAGAAAAAACAGAGACAAAAGAATAGGGACGGCACCTGCACCAGTGGGAGGGAGCTGTGAAGGAGGAAAAGTTTCCACACACTAGGAAGCCCCTTCGCGGGCGGAGACTGCGGGAGGCGGAGGGGGGAGCTTCGAAGCTGCGGAGGAGAGCACAGCAACGGGTGCAGAGGGCAAAGCGGGGAGATTCCCGCACAGAGGATCGGTGCCGACCGGCACTCACCAGCCCGAGAGGCTTGTCTGCTCACCCGCCGGGGCGGGCGGGGCTGCGAGCTGAGGCCGGAGCGCAGGGAGAGGACTGGGGTTGGCGGCTTGAACATAGCCTGAAGGGGTTAGTGCACCACAGCTAGCCGGGAGGGAGTCCGGGGAAAAGCCTGCACCTGCCGAAGAGGCAGGAGACTTTTCCTTCCCTCTTTGTTTCCTGGGGCGTGAGGAGAGGGGTTTAAGAACGCTGCTTAAAGGAACTCCAGAGACGGGCGCGAGCCGCGGCTAAAAGCGCGAACCCCAGAGACGGGCGCGAGCCGCGGCTGAAAGCGCGGAATCCAGAGACGGGCGCGAGCCGCGGCTGAAAGCGCGGAATCTAGACACGGGCGCGAGCCACGGCTAAAAGCGCGGACCCCAGAGGCGGGCGGGAGACGTTAAGGCTGCTGCTGCCGCCACCGAGGGGCCTGTGTGCGAGCACAGGTCACTCTCCACACCCCTCTTCCGCGGAGCCTGTGCAGCCCGCCACTGCCAGGTTCCCGGGATCCAGGGACAACTTCCCCGGGACAGCGCACAGCGCGCCTCAGGCTGGTGCAAAGTCACGCCGGCCTTTGCCACCGCAGGCCCGCCCCGCACTCTGTGCCCCTCTGTCCCCGCCGGCCTGAGTGCGCCAGAGCCCCCAATCAGCGGCTCTTTTAACCCCATCCTGTCTGAGCAAAAAACATACGCCCTCCAGCGATCTACACGCAGTGGCAGGGCCAAATCCAAAGCTTAGCCCTGGGAGCTGTGAGAACAAAGAAGAGAAAGGGAAATCTCTCCCAGCAGCCTCAGAAGCAGCGGATTAAAGCTCCACAATCAACTTGATGTACCTGCATCTGTGGAATACCTGAATAGACAACCAATCATCCCAAATTAAGGAAGTGGACTTTAGGAGCAAGATCTATGATTTTTTCCCCTTTCCTCTTTTTCTGAATGTGTATGTGTATGCTTCTGTGTGAGATCTTGTCTGTATAGTCTTGCTTCCACCATTTGTCCTAGGGTTCTATCCGTCCATGTTTTTTTTTAATTTTTCTTAATAATTAATTTTAATAACAATATTATACTTTACCTTCGTTCTTTCTTTCTTTCTTTCCGTCCTTCCTTCCCTCCTTTAGACAACGAATCATCCCAAATTGAGGAGGTGGTCTCTGACAGCAAGATTTAGGATTTTTCCCCATTTACCTCTTTTAGTGAGGGTGTATGTGTATGCTTCTGTGTAAGATTTTGTCTGTATAGCTTTGCTGCCAACATTTGTCCTAAGGTTCTTTCCGTCCCTTTTTTTTTTTTCTAAATAAGAATTTTTTAATTCAATAACTTTATTATACTTTATTTTATTTTTACTGTATCTTCTTTCTTTCTGTCTTTTTTCCTTCTTTCCCTCCTTCCTTCCTTCCTCCCTCCCTCCCTCCTTTCTTTCCTTCTTGCCTTCTTTCCTTCTTTGCTTCTTTCTTTCTTTCTTCCTTCCTTCCTACCCTCCTTTCCTTCTTTCTTTCCTCATACTTCTACTAATTCCCTCTATTTTTTCTCCCTTTTATCCTGAGCCGTGTGGATGAAAAGCTTTTGGTGCTCCAGCCAGGAGGCAGGGCTCTGCCTCTGAGGTAGGAGAGCCAACTTCAGGACACTGATCAACAAGAGACCTCCCAGCTCCACATAATATCAAACGGCGAAAATCTCCCAGAGACCTCCATCTTAACACCAGCACCCAGCTTCACTCAACGACCAGCAAGCCACAGTGCTGGAAAACCTATGCCAAACAACTAGCAAAACAGGAACACAACCTCACCCATTAGCAGAGAGGCTGCCTAAAATCATAATAAGGCCACAGACACGCCCAAACACACCACCAGACGTGAACCTGCCCACTAGAGAGACAAGATCCAGCCTCATCCACCACAACACAGGCACTAGTCCCCTCCACCAGGAAGCCTACACAACCCACTGAACCAACCTTAGCCATTGGAGACAGACATCAAAAACAGGAGGAACTACGAACCTGCAGCCTGCAAAAAGGAGACCCCAAACACAGTAAGATAAGCAAAATGAGAAGACAGAAAAACACACAGCAGATAAAGGAGCAAGATAAAAATGCACCAGACCTAACAAATGAAGAGGAAATAGGCAGTCTACCTGAAAGAGAATTCAGAATAATGATAGTAAGGTTGATCCGAAATCTTGGAGATAGAATGGACAATAGATTGGACAAAATGCAAGAATCAGTTAACAAGGACCTAGAAGAACTAAAGATGAAACAAGCAACGATGAACAACACAATAAATGAAATTAAAAGTACTCTAGAAGGGATCAATAGCAGAATAACTGAGGCAGAAGAATGGATAAGTGACCTGGAAGATAAAATACTGGAAATAACTACTGCAGAGCAGAATAAAGAAAAAAGAATGAAAAGAACTGAGGACAGTCTCAGAGACCTCTGGGACAACATTAAACGCACCAACATTCGAATTATAGGGGTTCCAGAAGAAGAAGAGAAAAAGAAAGGGACTGAGAAAATATTTGAAGAGATTATAGTTGAAAACTTCCCTAACATGGGAAAAGAAATAGTTAATCAAGTCCAGGAAGCACAGAGAGTCCCATACAAGATAAATACAAGGAGAAATACGCCAAGACACATATTAATCAAACTGTCAAAAATTAAATACAAAGAAAGCATATTAAAAGCAGCAAGGGAAAAACAACAAATAACACATAAGGGAATCCCCATAAGGTTAACAGCTGATCTCTCAGCAGAAACCCTACAAGCCAGAAGGGAGTGGCAGGACATACTGAAAGTGATGAAGGAGAAAAACATGCAGCCAAGACTACTCTACCCAGCAAGGATCTCATTCAGAATTGATGGAGAAATTAAAACCTTTACAGACAAGCAAAAGCTGAGAGAGTTCAGCACCACCAAACCAGCTTTACAACAAATGCTAAAGGATCTTTTCTAGACAAGAAACACAAGAGAAGGAAAAGACCTATAATAACGAACCCAAAACAATTTAGAAAATGGGAATAGGAACATACATATCGATAATTACCTTAAATGTAAATGGACTAAATGCTCCCACCAAAAGACACAGATTAGCTGAATGGATACAAAAACAAGACCCTTATATATGCTGTCTACAAGAGACCCACTTCAGACCTAGAGACACATACAGACTGAAAGTAAGGGGATGGAAAAAGATATTCCATGCAAATGGAAACCAAAAGAAAGCTGGAGTAGCAATTCTCATATCAGACAAAATAGACTTTAAAATAAGGACTATTAAAAGAGACAAAGAAGGACACTACATAATGATCAAGGGATCGATCCAAGAAGAAGATATAACAATTGTAAATATTTATGCACCCAACATAGGAGCACCTCAATACATAAGGCAAATACTAACAGCCATAAAAGGGGAAATCGACAGTAACACATTCATAGTAGGGGACTTAAACACCCCACTTTCACCCATGGACAGATCATCCAAAATGAAAATAAATAAGGAAACACAAGCTTTAAATGATACATTAAACAAGATGGACTTAATTGATATTTATAGGACACTCCATCCAAAAACAACAGAATACACATTTTTCTCAAGTGCTCATGGAACATTCTCCAGGATAGATCATATCTTAGGTCACAAATCAAGCCTTGGTAAATTTAAGAAAATTGAAATTGTATCAAGTATCTTTTCTGACCACAACGCCATGAGACTAGATATCAATTACAGGAAAAGATCTGTAAAAAATACAAACACATGGAGGCTAAACAATACACTACTTAATAATGAAGATATCACTGAAGAAATCAAAGAGGAAATCAAAAAATACCTAGAAACAAATGACAATGGAGACACAACGACCCAAAACCTGTGGGATGCAGCAAAAGCAGTTCTAAGGGGGAAGTTTATAGCAATACAAGCCCACCTTAAGAAGCAGGAAACATCTCGAATAAACAACCTAACCTTGCACCTCAAGCAATTAGAGAAAGAAGAACAAAAAAACCCCAAAGCTAGCAGAAGGAAAGAAATCATAAAAATCAGATCAGAAATAAATGAAATAGAAATGAAGGAAACAATAGCACAGATCAATAAAACTAAAAGCTGGTTCTTTGAGAAGATAAACAAAATAGATAAACCACTAGCCAGACTCATCAAGAAAAAAAGGGAGAAGACTCAAATCAATAGAATTAGAAATGAAAAAGGAGAGGTAACAACTGACACTGCAGAGATAAAAGAGATCATGAGAGATTACTACAAGCAACTCTATGCCAATAAAATGGACAATCTGGAAGAAATGGACAAATTCTTAGAAATGCACAACCTGCCAAGACTGAATCAGGAAGAAATAGAAAATATGAACAGACCAATCACAAGCACTGAAATTGAAACTGTGATTAAAAACCTTCCAACAAAGAAAAGCCCAGGACCAGATGGCTTTACAGGCGAATTCTATCAAATATTTAGAGAAGAGCTAACACCTATCCTTCTCAAACTCTTCCAAAATATAGCAGAGGGAGGACCACTCCCAAACTCCTTCTACGAGGCCACCATCACCTTGATACCAAAACCAGACAAGGATGTCACAAAGAAAGAAAACTACAGGCCAATATCACTGATGAACATAGATGCAAAAATCCTCAACAAAATACTAGCAAACAGAATCCAACAGCACATTAAAAGGATCATACACCATGATCAAGTGGGGTTTATTCCAGGAATGCAAGGATTCTTCAATATACGCAAATCTATCAATGTGATAAACCATATTAACAAATTGAAGGAGAAAAACCATATGATCATCTCAATAGATGCAGAGAAAGCTTTTGACAAAATTCAACACCCATTTATGATAAAAACCCTGCAGAAAGTAGGCATAGAGGGAACTTTCCTCAACATAATAAAGGCCATATATGACAAGCCCACAGCAAACATCATCCTCAATGGTGAAAAACTGAAAGCATTTCCACTAAGATCAGGAACAAGACAAGGTTGCCCACTCTCACCACTATTATTCAACATTGTTTTGGAAGTTTTAGCCACAGCAATCAGAGAAGAAAAGGAAATAAAAGGAATCCAAATCGGAAAAGAAGAAGTAAAGCTGTCACTGTTTGCAGATGACATGATCCTATACATAGAGAACCCTAAAGATGCTACCAGAAAACTACTAGAGCTAATCAATGAATTTGGTAAAGTGGCAGGATACAAAATTAATGCACAGAAATCTCTGGCATTCCTATATACTAATGATGAAAAATCTGAAAGTGAAATCAAGAAAACACTCCCATTTACCATTGCAACAAAAAGAATAAAATATCTAGGAATAAACCTACCTAAGGAGACAAAAGACCTGTATGCAGAAAATTATAAGACACTGATGAAAGAAATTAAAGATGATACAAATAGATGGAGAGATATACCATGTTCTTGGATTGGAAGAATCAACATTGTGAAAATGACTCTACTACCCAAAGCAATCTATAGATTCAATGCAATCCCTATCAAACTACCACTGGCATTTTTCACAGAACTAGAACAAAAAATTTCACAATTTGTATGGAAACACAAAAGACCCCGAATAGCCAAAGCAATCTTGAGAACGAAAGAAGGAACTGGAGGAATCAGGCTCCCTGACTTCAGACTATACTACAAAGCTACAGTTATCAAGACGGTATGGTACTGGCACAAAAACAGAAAGATAGATCAATGGAACAGGATAGAAAGCCCAGAGATAAACCCATGCACATATGGACACCTTATCTTTGATAAAGGTGGCAGTAATGTACAATGGAGAAAGGACAGCCTCTTCAATAAGTGGTGCTGGGAAAACTGGACAGGTACATGTAAAAGTATGAGATTAGATCACTCCCTAACACCATACACAAAAATAAGCTCAAAATGGATTAAAGACCTAAATGTAAGGCCAGAAACTATTAAACTCTTAGAGGAAAACATAGGCAGAACACTCTATGACATAAATCACAGCAAGATCCTTTCTGACCCACCTCCTAGAGTAATGGAAATAAAAACAAAAATAAACAAATGGGACCTAATGAAACTTCAAAGCTTTTGCACAGCAAAGGAAACCATAAACAGGACCAAAAGACAACCCTCAGAATGGGAGAAAATATTTGCAAATGAAGCAACCGACAAAGGATTAATCTCCAAAATTTACAAGCAGCTCATGCAGCTCAATAACAAGAAAACAAACAACCCAATCCAAAAATGGGCAGAAGACCTAAATAGACATTTCTCCAAAGAAGATATACAGACTGCCAACAAACACATGAAAGAATGCTCAACATCATTAATCATTAGAGAAATGCAAATCAAAACTACAATGAGATATCATCTCACACCAGTCAGAATGGCCATCATCAAAAAATCTAGAAACAATAAATGCTGGAGAGGGTGTGGAGAAAAGGGAACCCTCTTGCACTGCTGGTGGGAATGTGAATTGGTTCAGCCACTATGGAGAACAGTATGGAGGTTCCTTAAAAAACTACAAATAGAACTACCATATGACCCAGCAATCCCACTACTGGGCATATACCCTGAGAAAACCAAAATTCAAAAAGAGTCATGTACCAAAATGTTCATTGCAGCTCTATTTACAATAGCCCGGAGATGGAAACAACCTAAGTGCCCGTCATCGGATGAATGGATAAAGAAGATGTGGCACATATATACAATGGAATATTACTCAGCCATAAAAAGAAACGAAATTGAGCTATTTGTAATGAGGTGGATAGACCTAGAGTCTGTCATACAGAGTGAAGTAAGTCAGAAAGAAAAAGACAAATACCGTATGCTAACACATATATATGGAATTTAAGAAAAAAAGTGTCATGAAGAACCTAGGGGTAAAGCAGGAATAAAGACGCAGACCTCCTAGAGAACGGACTTGAGGTTATGGGGAGGGGGAAGGGTGAGCTGTGACAGGGCGAGAGTCATGGGCATATACACACTAACAAACGTAGTAAGGTAGATAGCTAGTGGGAAGCAGCCGCATGGCAGAGGGATATTGGCTCGGTGCTTTGTGACAGCCTGGAGGGGTGGGATAGGGAGGGTGGGAGGGAGGGAGACGCAACAGAGAAGACATATGGGAACATATGTTTATGTATGACTGATTCACTTTGTTATAAAGCAGAAACTAACACACCATTGTAAAGCAATTATACCCCAATAAAGATGTTAAAAAAAAAAAATGGAAATAATAGTGAGCTGAATACAAGGAGAATGTCAAGGAAGAGCAATAAAAGCCATTCTAAAATATTTTGCAAGACACAAAAATAATCTAAGTGCATGATAATAAGTGGTGTGTAACGTCTTAAAGCAGAAGCCAAGTTACAATGATTTTCATTAGATGCCTCTCAAATCCTATGGGTGACATGAGCCCATTTCCTCTGTCACATTTCTGAAGAGATAATTGCAGGAAACACTGTAAACAGTTTAACATTCACAGGTCATATTGAGAAATGTTTATAGATATTGACAGCTAAATACAACGTATCACAGTGGAATCCACCTAACAATGAGTTCTGCAAATCAAAGGCAAAAAGTCAAGCATTGCTATGGTAATGAAGGAATATAGAAATATTCATTGAATGAGCGAATGAGTGAATGAGTGAGTGAATGAATGAATAAATAAAATGCTTTCCAGAATTACAGGTTTGTATGACATATTATATAAATATTATTAATGAAACAATTTTTCTTTTATAATATTTAAGTTAGAAACTCCTTGGATTTAGAAATTAAATAACAATCAACCCAAAATAGGAAAAGCAATTCTCTAAAGACTTTACTGGACAGACAGTAAATATAAAAAAAATTTCCTACTATTCACAGAATATTATCAAATATTTTTATAAAAACTGAAAAATTCATGGAGTTTACCAAAAAAAATAGAATTAAATTTGCTAAAATCTTAAATAATAGAAATATCTACTAGGAAATAGCAACAAATAAACCAAGTCTCTATATAAATTATATTTCCCAGCTGACAATGTATAATTTAATATTTAGGGCTAAGTGGAAATCAATAAAATGTATTTACATTGATTGGACATAAGAACAATTTAAATGTGGATATAAATAAAAGTTTGCATTAGAAAAGAAGGGTTAATTTTTCAATATTTGTTAGTTACACTGAACACGTACATTAAACATGTCAGTACATTAAACATACAGAGTCTGGGTGTAATTGTTTCCTAGTCTTTAAATGAAAATATGTGTGGGTGGAATAGATATATTTATATACACACACTTGAGAAATTATATACAGAACAAAGTTGCTAGTGTTTCTAATTGAATTACGTTTCCTATCTACTTAAGAGCCGCAAAAATTGTTTTAACTACTGTATATTTTATCTATGCCCTTCCCTCCTAAATGGCCTCTTTTTTGTACAATTTGGTTTCCCCTTTCTACTCTTATTTCCCCATCTTCTATTTATTATTTATTAAATTGTACTTTACAGCTAAAAATACATATTGGTGATTGTGAATGATGATTAGATTCCTTAGAAAGCCATTCATGCACTTGTTCTTGTACCTTAAAAATTACGATGTTTAAATATTTTACCTTCTTCAAGAAAGATTTGAATCGGTTGTGTTTTTACATAAGAAATGCAAACTTATGTATTTTGTCATTTGCCCAAAAAGGCATAAAGTTTGGGCTGAACATAACAAAACAAAACAAAGAAAAATCTTGCTTTTCTAAGCTCGGGATGGTCTTTGCTCATATTAGAACTAGGCCAGGATAGAGAATGTTAATTGCTTCATGGAAATCCTATAACTAATGTAATACCCATGTAAAATGAAAAATTTTATTGGATTTAAACAGAAAGAAAAAAACAATGGCAAGCGAGAAAAGGATTAAAAAATGAGAAATCTTACAACCAATATTTATTTAGCACCTATTATGGGTCAGGTTCTGTTCCAGGTCCTTGGGTTATATTAGTGAAAAAAATGAACAGAAATCTCTGCTCTCTTGAGGCTTACTTTCTTGTGGGGGGAGGGGCACGTGGGTGAAGGGAGAGACACAGTAAATAACAAACATAATAAATAAACTATAATATGTTAGAAGGTGATATGTGTGAAAGATAAGAGAAAATGTAGAGCAGGGTAAGGGAAATTGACAGTGTGTGGAGGCAGGTGAGGGAAGGGGTGATGCAAGTGGTATTATATAGGGGAGCAATGGTAGGTAAGTCTTGCTGAGAAAGTGACATTTGAGCAAATACTTGAAGAAACTAAGGAAATTATCCCAACAAATATCTGAAGAAAAAGCATTTGAGGGATAGGAAATAACTTCAATGAAAACCCTAAGGTTGCAGTGGGTCTGGTAAAATCAAGGGACATCAGGCAGGTAAATGTTGCTGGAGCAGAGGTAGCAAAGGGGAGTGAAGGGAGGTGGGTTGCAGGGGAACGGGCTTGGGAGTGGCGTGGTGGTGCAGTTCATTTACGGACTTGTAAGCCGTTGTGAAGACTCTGACTCCGACTCTGACTCCTGATTGGCCAATCCTTTGTTCGTGCCAGCACCTCCTCCCTCTCCTTCTTCACCATTGTCACCTTCATGTCCAAGGCATTTATTGAACACTTAATTTGAACGATAATAAGATTCTAAAGCTTTAGGAGTATATTTCCACAGTTTCCTTATTCTCATCAACTCTGTTCAACCCAAAGATATGTGTTGAATTCCTAACATGTGCAAAATTGTGTATTAGGCATATTTTAAAAAATAGAGACTGTAGCAGTCTATTGGACGCTTACCGTAGAATATGATTCTCTAGACTTCTACTGAAGAGGACAATACTAAGTGTTTTATATGTACTAAGTCGGTCCTCCCAGCAGCCCTGTAAAATGGATGCTATTATTTTTCCATTTTAAAGATAAGGAAAATGATGCACAGAAAGGTTAAATAACTCATCCAAGATACACAGACAGCAATAGAACTAAAACTTGAGCTCAGGTATTTTTGACTCCAGAGTCTGTATTCTTGACCATTCATAATACTGCCTTCTCTTGCTATAATCCTCTACAATACTCATACTCTTTGAATATTTTGTTTAGTCACTTGTTCATTCACCAAGTGTTTGTTAACATCCTACTGTTTGCTCAGCCTTGTTAGGCATTGTAGAGATAGGGCAGCTGCAAGCCTCACACAAGTGTCTTTGTGTGAATGAGAAAAAGTTGTGTCTTCCTCATGGCACTTGACTTCCTTCTGTCTAAAAAGTACCATAATATTCTGATCTTTTAGGAGCAAGATATTTAACTGCCATTGTTGCAAAATTGTCATAATAAATACACAAAATTGTATATAAGTCCAAAGGTAGAATAAATATGAAAGCCAAAATATTAAAGGTGTTTATGATATAAATAATGCCCCGAGATGTGATGCCTCTGTGAAATGCACAACCTGAAGTGATGTACATGATGCCCCTATATGAGCCAAATAAAAGACACAAACATTGCTCCTAGAGATGAAAAATTAACCACTCATAGTAGGTTAGGAAACTCATTTCTTTTCTACAAGACCTTTTGGGGCTTTATTGATAGACTCTTTCAAAATCTTTTTGTATGAACTCAGATAACTCAGCAATGCTGAAAATTATTTGAACAGTAATAAGACACTAAAGTTTTGGAGTGTATTTCTGCCATTCTTTTGGGATTGTCTCTTATTCTTGTCAGTTCTGTTCAGTTAAAAAATACATGTTGAATTCTAAACAAGTGAAAAACGGTGACACAGGCATATTTAAAAAACATGGGCCATAGCCTACTGGGCACAGACCACATAACTGTGATGCATTAGAGCACTACTGAATTGTACATGGTACCAATTCTTCATAGTATTTATATTCTTCATGACTGACATTAATCAGTTATCTACTTAAGAGAGTTTTTTTCTCTCATGAAGATCAGAGCATACCTATGCCATTAATTTGATATTAATTAGCACTTATCCTCAAGAGATTTTAAAGTATGACTGGTTATTAGTTCCAACTTCACAAATTACCAAAAAAAGCAGGTTCACGGCTGCTAATGGTGGGGCCAGTTTCAAATGCAGGAATTTCTGACCCCAAAGTCCATCAGGCTAGGTTGCCTCTCCGCATATGGTGGGAGGATGACTAAGCCCCCATACCTCTTGCAGGCTGAGAGAAAAATTTGAGGTGAAGATTATAGAAGTAAGAGAGAGCACACGGCCAGAATGACAGCCTGGGAAGATCCCGCCCCAGCCAGATTCCAGCTTGCTTACGCCTACCCAGACTAGGCACAACACCTATTGTTTAGCAGCCAACTCAAATGGCTGAATGCTGAACTATAATTTTAAATGCATGGAATGGTCCCAGAATTTGCTGCAAGGTTCATTATATCACTCTTCTTCTCCATCTGTACTTGCTTTTAGGCTTAGATATAGTGCTTCTGAAAGGGTAATTTGAAGATATCAGGGGGGTATGAAATAAGAATAACAAACACATATTTGTAGTTAGTCAGGTGCCAGGTACTATTATAAGCACTTTATTATATTAACTCATTTAGGAAGTGAGAATCAGTCCTTTTTTTCCCCCTAAGAACAAATTTTAAGAGCCTAGGCCAAACTTGGAAATATACTGGAGTTGAAAGGCTGGGTAAAGTAATGAATATAAAGGAATCTTTGCATCTCAAACCCTCCAATGTGGCAATGTGACCCTGAAGGCATTGTCAATAAACCAGTGGGTGAGATGTTTCAGTCATAGGAATAAGTGAAACCATACTGATGAAAGGTGTTATAACTTCATATAATTCCTTCATTCAAACGGTCATTTATTTTTTACTTTTTCATGTAGTCTATAAATGACTAATTTGAGAAATAATCCATTGGGGGTGTTATCACAAAGAAAGCGAGACTTTCTTGTAGCTGATGAAAATAATTTTTTAAATTTATTTACTTTTTTTAGTTCTTTTCCTTCTTCTTAAAAAACAAAAAGAAAAAATACTGTCTATACTGTTTTACCTACCTTATTGTAAGCCTTAAGAACAAGAGCTAAGATTAATAACTCTTTGAGTTTTTAGCGTTTGCCCTTCTACTTTGCACATGGAAGATTTCATTCATTTATGGTTGATGATTCACTGATGGTTTTTGAGCACCATTTTTTTGAGCACCTACTATGTGCCAGGCATTGGGTTAGGCAAGGAGGTATGACGGCAACTAACACACAGTCCCTACTGAAATTGTCATTGTACAGAGAAGCCAGACAATAAATAGGCAGTTTCACGAAATATAAAGACAATGAAGGGCAATATAAGGGCATTCACTAAAACAGAAGTACTGAACTCAGACTAAGGTGATAAGCGAGGACTTCTCAGAGAAGGTGACAAATATTCTGAGATCATAAAGAAAATAATAGTTAAGAGGAGAAAGGGCAGGACAGGTAAAGGGAACCACAGGATCAAGGTCTTGGACCCAATAGCAAGAGCTCAGTCTGTTCTGGGTACTTTACATATTCCTTGTGTTTAGAAGGAGAGTGAGGTTTTGACTGGTGAGACTAGAGAAGTAAGCAGGAGACAGCTCAAAAAGGGAACTCCGACAACATTTGTTTTTGATGCTGATGAGGCCCTTGGTAAGTTCATGATTCCAGCTAGAATTCCTATAGGTGTGGCTGAAAAGGTGTCCACACAGACAAGTCATTATGACAATCACCAACTGCCTCTCACAGAGGACAGAACAAAAGGCATCAGGGTGTTCTCATTACAAGTTAATCCAGGGAGCAGTGTAAAATGGGTGAAGAATTCAGGAGTCATCAGTGTCTGAATCTGTCTGCTATAATTGTCAGAGTATTAGAAGAAAGGTGGAATCTGGTCAGTAGGTGGGTATTTTTCATATTTGCCAAACTTGTTTGGATATCATCTATGTGACCTTTAGATAAATATAACCTGAATTTTATAAACTACCTACCCAGACCTAAGCAAAATAGCTTTTGTTCTATTTGCATTTTTGCAAATTAAGCATCATCTGAAGGTATATATCTCATTGCAAGCAGCTTTTGCTTCTCTCAACCTTTCTTGGCTCTAAAAACATTTCTCCAATATGAGCTAGGCACTGAACTTTGAAGAAGGGTCCACTGTAATAACAGTAAAGTTTAATGGTGCATAACTTTGAGAGATTGACAAATTTCCAGCCAAAGTATTGATTCTTACAGAATTTATGAAGCACATGCTGTATTCTGTGTCATTATGGTCCATTTTTGGCTGAAAGAATCATGTAAAATAGATTTTTAAATGAGTCGTAATAGCCAGACGTAAAGAAGGTATTGACGTGTGTCACGAAGTGTGAAATAGCATGCCGGATTAACGCATATAACAAATCAAAAACAACAGTACCCTCTACTACTGCAAATACAAATTTGCTTTTGCTTTTAATCATCCCTCCTATTTACTACTTTGCACATTTACAATTTCCTTTCTTATAGACCTCTTTTGAAGAACATTAAATATGTGTAAAATTTTTGCATAGTTGCATAGACTGCTTTGGGGAATACTAACAGTTCAGAAACTGGTTGCTTAAATTTGGCAAAGTAATTTGCTCTTATATGTAAATAATGTCCTTTGTAAATAATGCTAAGAGCTTATAATCTAATCTTTATTACATGCATATAAATGACATATTTAGTGGATTAATATTTAAATCTTTTTATGAAGTCAACAATTTTAAAGTACTACTGGAAATTGTTTGTTTTTCAGAAGCATAAAAATGTATTTTTCCTTTATGACTTCCAGCTAAGCTTTTTCTTTCTGTTCCCAAATGCTCTCATGGAAGACATCCTTGCATCTAACTTGTTTTGAAAAAGTATAGAATCTACGGCCAAACCACCCTGAACGCGCCCAATCTTGCTTGAAAAAGTATAGAATTTATTCCTCTGGTCCTCTGCTGCCTATTTTTGCCCTGTTAATCTTAATGCCTGCTATGAATTAGTTTCTCAAGAAGCAATTGAAATGTAAGTCTGTTTTTCTCCCAGTCAACATTTTGTTTTGACACACTGGGGAAAAAGTGGCTTTCAAAAATAATAATTTAAACTTGGATTTTACTCTTCACTTTGGAATACATGTTTATTAAATGTATATCTCCCCCACAGAGTAATCAATACAGATTGTGTAGTACATTACAAGGAAACCATGTCTGAGGTTATTAGAAAAATTAAATGCCTTTAGTTTTGCTTATTTGAGCAATATGTGAAAATTAACAGTTTAAACCCTTCCAGGCATCTGACCAGACTTAGCCTTAGTCAGAACTCATGGTGTGACTAGGCTTTGTTTCTTCTTTCTTTTCCTCTTCTCCCCTTCCCTCCCCTCCCCTTTCCTTCTCTTCCCTTCCCTTCTCTTTCCTTCTCTTATTTTTTAACTTATCTGGTTGGTTAGCATTTACCTAGTGCACATCAAATTACCTGAAATCCTAATTTTATAGACTAACATTTATAGAGAGATATCCACATTGAGAGGGGAGACAGAGGGAAAAGGAAAATGAGTGGCTATGGCTTTCTCTGAAAAGTAGTTCAGTGTTTCCATCACATTCCAGAACCCTTTTTAGAGCTAGAAAGAGAGGTCACCCAGGTCTAACTGTGCTAGGGACCAACGAATCCCAGGAACAGATACACCTCCCTCACATCCAGAAACCCCAAGAGAATGTTAAATCCTTTTCAAACAACTGCTTTTCAACAATTTAGGAGTTTATCAGCCTAACAAAAAAGAGAACTTGGCAGGAAGAAAAAGGCTGAGACTCTCAATAGACTCTTCTAGGGCCTGGTAGAGCCTGAAGAACTCTTCAAGGTCTTAGTCAACAGTGAACAGAGGAGTTTAAACTAGCGCATTCATCTATACCACAAGCGAGAGACATTGGTCTTTACATAAACGTTTTTCCCAGGCCGAATGCAGACACATTCAAATAAAATAGGCCAAGTCCTGGATGGAAGATTAGAACAACAGATCAGGGAACAGGAAAGTGAATCCCCCCTCCAGTACAGTATCTCAAGAGCAGTCCCATTTACACCCTACTGTTCACCTGAGGGTGTTTCAATTCACGGTGTCTGTGTTCAGGGGTTTTTCAACTTGAGATTTTTTTTTTAAGAACTTTCTTTTCTTTTTTTTAGATGGAGAATTTTAATTAAATTGACATATTTAAGACCAAAAAGACAAAGTGGACATTGTCAGTGTATCTTCAGCCCCTGCCTTAACAGGTGAATGAACACAACTTGAAACACAGGTGAATCTTGCCTGACCTGTCTTTCGTCCAAACAGAATATGGAGATTTGGCCCAGTCTTGTGCTTGCCTCCCTTTTCCACAGTATGGCACTGGGCACACTTCTGAACAAAAATCTTCTTGCCCTTCTCAACATCACCCATTTTTAAATCGTTCTTTCTCCGTGTATGACTAAGACGTTCCCGCTCGCAAGCCGAACGTCCCGCTCTCTAATCTAAGAACTTTTAATTCGCTGATGTGTTAGAAGAATGAAAGTTTTAGAAAGGTATGAACTTCAGAAGATTTTTTAAAAAAAAACGTAGCTACACTCAAAGATATTTGAAATGCAGAGGCTGTTATTCAATTTGGACCTTCATTTCCTGATTTTTTTCAAATCAGACCCAGCTTTCTTTAGACACTATAGGCAGACTATACACATAGAATGTGTACGTGAATGTACATAATTGTAGCATTTGGTTGTGACAAACTAGTTTTACTAACACGGAGGATTTAATAGACGAAATGAGGAAATATGTCAATGTAATAGCATATTAGATTTTGCAAATGAGCTATTCCTAAGGCAACATGAATTGCTTGCTTTTATATTTCCACAATTGTTCGTTCATTTGACAACTAACATTCAGAATCCATCTTTGATCTTGGAGGATTCGTACAAATCAAAGTATAATAAATCCTTAGGAACTTAAAGTGACACTCAGACAAAAGATGTCTTCTGACAGAGTCTTCGGCCTGTTGCATATGCAGACCCACAATACGACCTGAAGTCAGGCCTAGCTGCAGGCAGGCTTGGGAAGAGGGCAAACTTGTCTTCAGGGCTTTCAACATTGCTCTGGGCCACATTTCTCACCAAGCCTCAGGGACCCCAAATTCTAGTTACCATTTACTGAGGATTTATTTTGTGCCACACATTTACATGTATTATTTCTGATCCTTGCATCAACTTTCAAGATCAGTATTTTATCCCTATTTCACAAATATGAAAATAAGGCTCAATAAGTCTAAGTACTTCTAAGGGGCAGGGTTGGGTTTCCACCCTGTGTCTGAATTCAAAGCCCCTCTCGAGCTCATGACATCACTGTGTCTCACCATGAGACCTGAGGCTTCCCTCTGGAGTTCACACCCAAACCTGTTCTTCCTGTTTTGACTCCAGATTCCCTTTGGCTTTCAGGCTTTGAAATATATGAAATAAATGAACTTTTTAAAAGGGGGAGAGCCAGGTGGAGGGAAGGCATGAATGGCTCTACATCTATTAACTTTTATTATTAGAATTCTATTTACTTTCTGACAGGGACCTCTTGGAAATGATACTTTCACCCAGAGGAGTTGTAACAAGATAAATTGCAAGCAGCATGGAATATTGTTGATCGGGCAGACAGCATGACTGCCAATTTAGCGTACTGTTAAGATTAGCCATTTGTGTTGGCTCGACAATGTTGTGAAAACTCCTGTTAGCTTCTTGGAACTACAAAGCGTGTGATGAGAAATTTTCCTTATTTTGCTTTGTGACTATCTGCCATTTGATTTTCACTTTAAAATATAAATTGACAGCTCTTGGACTGGTAACAGAATTTTCCCATTGTGAATAAGTCCCTCCAAACACAATTAAAGACCCCTCTCTGAAATCTACTGTGTGACTTAGGCAAACCAGTTAACCTCCATAAACCTTCAAATATAAAACGGTCATCAAGGGGCTTCCCTGGTAGTGCAGTGGTTGAGAGTCTGCCTGCCGATGCAGAGGACACAGGTTCGTACCCCGGTCCGGGAAGATCCCACATGCCGCGGAGAGGCTGAGCCTGCGCGTCCGGAGCCTGAGCTCCGCAATGGGAGAGGCCACAGCAGTGAGAGGCCCGCGTAGCGGGAAAAAAAAAAAAAAAAAGGGTCATCAAGAGGAGCAAACTGGGTTTACAAAAGGGCTTTACACACTGTTAAGTTTATACAAATGTAAGGGCATTCCTGGGCATCATTCTTCTTCTTCTTTTTTTTTTTTTTGCGGTACGCGGGCCTCTCACTGTTGTGGCCTCTCCCGTTGCAGAGCACAGGCTCCGGACACGCAGGCTCAGCGGCCATGGCTCACGGGCCCAGCCGCTCCGCGGCATGTGGGATCTTCCCAGACTGGGGCACGAACCCGCGTCTCCTGCATCGGCAGGCGTACTCTCAACCACTGCGCCACCAGGGAAGCCCCTGGGTATCATTCTTAATCCAATTCATTCCTTCCTGAGAAGCAATCCTGCAAAATAAGGCATTGACCTGAGTCTTCCATCTGTGATCTCCTTTTGACCCTACCGTATAAAGGAAGAACTAAGACTCCTTTCAGTAATTTACCACTGCTCTGCCAATAATCAATATGTCATGAGCTCTGAACATTTCTCCTTGGATTTCCTAATCCTGACTAAATGGTAAATCCTGGAGTTATTAGTTGGCAATGGCTCATTTATCAAATCCGTAGAAAGAAGCTTCTTTTTTGGAATTTTTTTTCCTCTCCTATCATTTAGTAGTTTACCTTTTATAATCACTGATTGCTGTCTAGGCTGCCTACTTGAGAAAGAAAGCAGCAAGTAGCAGAACCATATGAGGAATGATAAATGAAGACATCTACTATTTTCTTCCCATTTGCCTCCTTACATTTGGGATAACAGGTACCTTTCATGCCCATTCATCTGATTCTTTCTCTAAAAGTACCTTGGTGCCCCCTGCAGGTTATATGAGTTTCTCCTTCCACAACCTTGTTTATACTTTTTTTTTTTTTAACCCTCTCCTGAAACCCCCAGTGCTAGTTTCTTCTCAATGGTGCTAGTATCTAGAAAAAAGATTATGACCTTGAAATTCTTGAACACTTTCTGAACCTTCTGTTTCCTGAAATGTCACTCATTCATTCCGAAATGATTAATTGGCGTTATCAATCCTAGGTTTATCTTGCTTATTCTAAGTGCAGAATGTCCACTGACAAATCCTTTATCATCCAAAAATTTTGAGCTCAGGAAAGCCTTTCTCTTTTGAAACTATTTAGAGATTTGGAATAAAATTTTGAAGGAACTAATGCTGTATTTTAATCTAAATCCTTGGGGAAAAAAATTAAAATCCTGAGATATAATTAAGTCCGCAGATCAAAATGGAGGGTGAAAATATCTAGATATAAGTTCTGAGAGGCCAAATTTAAAAAGATGACTTTGTGAAATGGTAAGTGTTTAAACTACAAATCTATGTTTATTCAGCATCTGGATTTCTTCTTGCTAAGTAATTTTAAAGCTACTTAGTATTTAATTGACATTTTACTCACTATTTTACTTGCTTCAAGTCTTTCATACTCAAGCTCTCCCAATTACAGCTTGTACACAAAAAATTACCTTAGCCTGATTTCCAAATGGCTAACTAGTTTGATGTAATTTCTATTAGAATTCAGTAATACTGATACTGCAGGTGCTGGAGAAGCATTTTTCAATTGTCAATTATGACCCTTTAGTAGGTTGTAAAGTCAATTTAGTAGGTTGTGACAGCATTAAAAAAGAAAGAAAGAAAGAAAGAAAGGAATAGATTGCATGAAATATAAGAAAATGAGTGGAAATTAAATATTGTTATATGAAACTCTTGCTTTGTTATGTGTATATCTGGATTGTGACATAAATTGTATTTCTTCTGTGAGTTGTAGTCAAACTGAAAAAAACTATTCTAGCCTGCAGTAGATAAGAGCAAGAACTCCTTACCAGCTGTGTGAACCATTCTGAGCCTTGGTTTTCTTCTCTGAAAATAGGTGTAATAAGACTTTCATAATAGGGTTATTGTAAGAGTTAAGTAAAAAAAATAAAATAATGTTGGTGCACAGAATCTGACGTAGTCAGAGACTAATGTTGTTATCTTAGTGGGAGTTATAATGAGAATTATTTGAAATCATATTTGAAATCATATTTGAATCATTTGAAAGTACTTACACTTCTCCTTTAAATTGAGTTCCCTTGCAAATCAAGTTTCCTTCTACCTCTTGAGCATATAGCCCCAGGGTAGAAGGTGTGCATTCCCAGGGTTAGAACAAAGAAGCCATTGATCAGTTTTGGATCTCACAAACTGACTCTTTTGAGACAGTAGTCATGAAATTTGGGTCGTTGGAAAGAAAAGGATTTTCTAAATTCCTTTATTTCTTCTTTAACATATTGAGAAGCTGGCCAAAAAATACTATAGAGTCTTAAAGGAGAGGAGAGTGGAACAGGTTAGGAAGAAGGCAGGACATGCCTGGCTTCTCAGCTCCTATTGGATTCTGGGTAGAAGAAGGTAGAAAGGTAAGTAAGCACTGCTCCAGTTTTTCTTCTCTACACTAATTCCTGGGGTAGGGAGGTGTTCAGTGGGAGAAGAGAATTGAAGAGATGTTCTAGAGAGGTTGGGGGAAATGCTGAGGAGAGTGGCTTTTGCCCTCCACAAGGATATTGGAAGCTATTGCCTTAGAAACTTCTGCTTAAACATGGAGGATGTTACAGCAAATTAAATTTAATGGCTTAACATGGTTTTGCACACAGAGGTCTGAGTTTAAGCCCCTTAGAGTCTCCCTCAGCTCGTGTATGATATGACAGCTATCCAGAAGTTTTGGAGCATCCTGGTTCGGAATGAACCAGAAAGATCTGACTGAAAGTAGTTGAAGGACCTGCCTAGCAACTTTGCCAAAGGAGGTTGCCTAAGGGGAATGAACCCACCCACTGTAGGCTAAATTCCCATTGAGGTCACAGTAACATGCCGCGGAATACATTTTGTCATCAAAAGTAGAGATGAGGGCTTCCCTGGTGGCGCAGTGGTTGAGAGTCCGCCTGCCGATGCAGGGGACATGGGTTCGTGCCCCGGTCCGGGAAGATCCCACATGCCGTGGAGCGGCTGGGCCCGTGAGCCATGGCCGCTGAGGCTGCGCGTCTGAAGCCTGTGCTCCAAAACGGGAGAGGCCACAACAGTGAGAGGCCCGCCTACCGCAAAAAAAAAAAAAAAAAAAAGTGGAGATGAGGGCCCAATCAGTAAGTGTAAATGATGCCCCAGAGCATTGTCAGAGTTAAGTAAACATGAATGATTATCACCAAAGGCAGTTTCTAGCAATGGGGGCATCAGATTGCCCAGGGTAGGGACAAGTCACTGTAGGATGTCACCAGCTCTGGGAACAGACCAAACCAGGAGAGCTTAGAAGATATGTCATATACTCAAGGAGTCTACCTCCTATAAGATTACATACGCCTTATTCATCGTGTGTATATCCAGGTGGAGAGGGCAGAACTCTTGACAAGCATTTCACTGACTCATCTAGGCAGAAACCGGGTTACATAAAGAGATGGACTGAATTACCAAATAACATTGAACCAACAATTTAAATTTAACTAAAATATGTTTTCTAAACTACCTGGTGGGTATGGGACTGTGAAGGAAGCCCAATTCTTAAATAAAGTAACCCCATTTCTTTCACATCTGAGCATAGTGTAAATACATTTGTGATGCTTCTGATTTTTCTTTATTATTGTGTCATATCATCACATCTATGGGAATTAAATTGTTCTAAGCCTTTATTTGTGCCAATCTTTGTATCATAGAGTATTTTGGGTAATAACTCCTTTGATACAAATTAACAGCTATCTAATTTAGATGCTTCTACCCCAAACCTCAACTATAGAAAACCAACCACAAATGAATATGAAAGAAAAAAGGGAGAAGCCGGTCCCTGGGTTTCCAAATGAAATGCTACCAAGCCCCCATGCAACCCACAGTCCTGAGCAGAAAAATAAAGGTAAACATTTAAAATTTATATGGGACTTTTTTGATTAGATAGTTGAAATTTAACTGTTATTTTGTATCTTAACCTTGAGAGTTTTGTCCCTTCCCCACAGTTGTAGGGGAAGGTGGTAGAAGTGGTGGTGGAGGGGATATAAATCGTTAAAATGAAACAGGAAAAGACATGGTAAAAAGGACCTTCTATTTTCAGGGGACTGATCTGTCCAGAGTGGTTCCTTCTCCCCACAAAACACTGGCAGGATAAATGGCTGCTGCCAGCATGTTGACAGAGGAGCATAGAGGGCTCACCTATATCAAGGCCTACAGACTAGCACGTAGTGATGGTCAGGGCTGGGCCAGAAATATGTCCTTGTCCATGCCACACGAAGTAAGATGGCATAGTGGAAAACACTGGAGTTAACTGATAACATGGGTGTTGGGACCTCTCGCGTCAGTTAGATAAAATGGGCTCTACTCCTAGAATCACCATTTCTGAGAAGCGTGAACTTAGACCAATTACTTAATCTTTCTAACTTTAGGCTCCTGATCTGTAAAATGGGGATAAGAAATGCAGCTTCTCATAAAGCTGTTGGAATTTAAATGCGATAATTCGTGTAAAACATACACCTCACTCTCTAGAATGGATTCAGTGAAAGTCAGCCAGTTTTATTCTCTTATCCTTTTAGGAAGCTTTAGGCTTGAACCTCACCTCTTACGTGAAATTCAGTAAAATACTTAATCTTTTCTCTCTCTCGCTTTTTTTTTTTTTTGGCCGCGCTGCATGGCTTGCAGGATCTTATTTCTCCAACCAGGGATTGAACCTGGGCTCCTGGCAGTGAAAGTGCCGAGTTCTAACCACTGGACTGCCAGGGAATTCCCAAATACTTAATCTTTTTGAACTGAAGTTCCCTCATTTGTAAAATGGGATTAATTTACATTATATCAGAAAATTTGGAGATCATAATAAGAATTATATGTCAAGCTTCTCTCTTTCTCCTCTTCCTCCCTTTGACCCTTTTCTTGTGGTCAGTCTATGCATGGAGGCCAAAAAGATCTCAGAGGAGATGGGACAGGGATATCACTGAGCCTGTGTCTTTGCTGCATATGCAGACTCTTGGAGAACTAGTAGGTCTGAGATGTGAGTAGGTGACCAAAGAGAAAATAGATGACAAATCGATGGAAAGAGTATCACAAGAAGAGAAATTAAGAGTTAGTGCAGAATTAGAAATGAGAATCACACTGATGTCTGGGCCATTTGATACATCACTGTCAGAGATAACTTTCTTAAAATTCTAATTTTGCTTAAACCAATACAGTGGCTCACTACTGCTTCTCACAGAAAGTCTAATTGTATCGAAGGCCACCTCTGATAAGGTGCTGGCCTCCTCCCTGCATTATTGCCAGCCGTCCCCCCTACCATGTGCCCTTCCTAGTGGGAAAGGAGGCAAGGACATTAATGAGGGAGTTATTATTGAAATGGAGTTGGCAGGGCTTGGCAACTTGGCAAGAAATTAATTTCAGGTGGAGGAAGGGGAGTGATAAAAATTAGAGAAAGGAAAGTCATAAATGACACTAAACTCTTTTTTTCTTAACACATGCTAAATTAATTCTGGCAGCAGTGAGTTCCAAAAGAATGCAAGTGTCCCCTGATAATATTTCCTAGATTCTAAGACATAACTGACTGTAACATACATCATTAACAGGAGAAAAGGAAACATATCGTTTACAAGACACATCTTGACTTTTAAAAACATGTGAAAAACATTCCCTTTTTTTTCTTCATTCAACAAATATTTACTGAGAACCTAATATAAGCTAGGCCCTGTTCTAACAACTGGAGATGCAGCAAAGTAAAATAAAAGTAAAAGTTCCTGCCTTCCTGAAGCTCTCTTTCTAATGGAAGGAGTCAGAATATAAACATAATAAATTACATAATTATGTAGATGATAAATGCAATGGATAAAAGGTGAAGCAAGATAAGGCGAACCAGGATTGCCAAACGGGTAAGGGTAGAGGTTGGCATTTTAAACAAGTTAGTGAGAGTAGGCACCACTGAGAAGTTGCCATTTGAGCAAATGACTTGAGGGAAGTGAGAGAACGAGACCCTTAAGGCAAGCAGAGAGGATAATCAGTGTAACTACATACCATGTACAGTAACACATGTTCCAGGGTTCTATAGTCACATGAAATGGGAAAATCTAGTTCCACATACTGTATCCTTTTCTTGGAGGTCAAAATAAGAATTAGCATATTATTAAGGCATTGTGAAAACAAAATAAAATGTTTTTAACTTTATTCAACCCAGCATATCCCAAACTTGTTAGAAAACATAAACTGCTGTTGATGGACATCTGCTAAGATCTTCAAGGACACCAGTTTTCTGTGAAACAGTGGAAGAAATGTTGGATTAGGGGAATATGATTTCTTTAACCAGTATTATTTGCTGACATATCTACTGTAAAATTTGAATAATCCATTGCTGAATTATGAATATCCTTTATATTTCTTTTGAGCTTTGAGTGTTATCGTGTGGTTATTAACTAGGTACCCAACAGCAATAATGCCATGACTATTTATTGAATTGATAATCAAAAGAGTAGACCACTGTATTCTTGGATTTTATGCCTTTCCTAGGATTAGAAATGTTATACAAGTGTTATTGACCCTACTATTCAGAAAATGTATTGCAAATTAGGGCTGTTTATGTTATTTTATTTTTTTATTGCTGTATAATTGACATACATTATATTAATTTCAGGTGTATAACATAATGACTTGATATTTGTGTACCTGCAAAATGATCACCACAACAAGTCTAGTTAACATTTGTCCCCATATAAAGTTTCAGAATTTTTTTCTTGGGTACTTTTAGGATTTTCTCTCTTAGTAACTTTCAATTATTCAATACAGTGTTAGTAACTATGGTCGCCACACTGTACATTATAAATGTTTAAATTATATTCTTATTCTTGCACAGGTTTGAAAAGTTGGTGCTAGATGAGAACACTCTTTTACTCACGAGAACACCCTTTTATTCACCACGGAAGCAATGCATGCCGGCTGTAAAATGCCTCACCTAACAGCAAAAGAATGTTCAGAAGCATGCCCAGCTAATTGAAACTACAGGGGGTATTTAAGTAGGCAAAGTGTTATTACTCAGTTTAAATTGTGTCCAGGATATCAGAACTACCATTCCCTACTCTTGCAAAAGGCACTATGGGAATGGGAATGGCCACAAATGTTAGGCCTCTGACTTTTTAAAATTTTCCTTATCCCAGTTGTTCTTGACAAACTCAGAGGGCCATCCACATTACCATCCACAAGAACTGGGGTTATTGTTACGAATGTGAAAGTCAGGTAGTTTTTGAACTCGTGGTATCGAGTGCAAACCCTATGCCATGAGGCTATCACAAGAAGTTCTCCAATGTCAATATGTTTTGAAAATTTGCCTCAAAGTATATATTTATTTTATTTATTTATTTTTGGCTGCGTTGGGTCTTTGTTGCTGCACGCGGGCTTTCTCTAGTTGTGGCGAGTGGGGGCTACTCTTCGTTGCGGTGCGTGGGCTTCTCATTGCAGTGGCTTCTCTTGTTGTGGAGCACGGGCTTCAGTAGCTGTGGTACGAGGGCTTCGTTGTTCTGTGGCATGTGGAATCTTCCCAGACCAGGGCTCGAACCCGTGTCCCCTGCACTGGCAGGTGGATTCTTAACCACTGCACCACTAGGGAAGCCCCTCAAAGTATAATTTAAGTAGCAAAAGTGTAGTTCTTCATCTAGGACTTTTAAGTCTGAGGCAAGTTACTCTTAGTTTGTTCCAACATATTTCTTTGAAAAGATATTCCTAATACAGTGCACTGGTTATTTTAAATGAGACAATTTGCTATATTTGGTCTTTCTTATTTGAAATTAAATCAGTTTCTTATAATTTCTAGAAAGCAAATAGCCTATGTTGGCCATCTATGAGTTTGTCTATTATTTAGGCAGAAGTGTTCACAAAAGTGGATGTGTGAAGAGCTAGAACAAATAATCCTAAAATTGATATGGAACCACAGAAGACCTAGAATTGCCAAAGCAATCTTGAGGAAAAAGAACAAATCTGGAGGCATAATCCTTCCAGACTTTAGATAGTACTTCAAAGCTACAGTAATCAAAACGTGTGGTATTGACATAAAAACAGACAAGTGGATCAGTGGAACAGAACAGAGAGCCCAGAAATAAACCCACACACCCTGGTTAATTAATCTTCGACAAAGGAGGCAAGAATATATAGTGGAGAAAAGACAGTCTCTTAGGCAAGTGGTGTTGGGAAAGCTGGAAAGTCTCATGTAAATCAATGAAGTTAGAACACTCCCTCACACCATACACAAAAATAAACTCAGAATGGCTTAAAGGCTTAAATATAGTACAACCATAAAACTCCTTAGAAGAGAACATAAGCAAAACATTCTTGGACATAAATCCTAGTAATATTTTATTAGATCAGTCTCTCAAGGCAAAATAAATAAAAGCAAAAATAAACAAATTGGACCTAATCAAACTTATAAGCTTTTGCAAAGCAAAGGAAACCATAAACAAAATGAAAAGGGAACCTGTAAACTGGGAGAAAGTATTTGCAAACCATGTGACTGACAAGGGCTTAATTTCCAAAATATACAGACAGCTCATACAACTCAATATCAAAAAAACAAACAACCCAATCACAAAATAGGCAGAAGACCTAAATAGACATTTCTCCAAAGAAGGCATACAGATGGCCAACAGGCACATGGAAAGATGTTCAATGTTGTTAATTATTAGAGAAATGCAAATCAAAACTACAATGAGATATCACCTCACACTGGTCAGAATGGCCATCATCAAAATGCCATCATCAATATATGCTAAAGAGAGTGTGGAGAAAAGGGAACCCTTCTACACTGTTGGTGGCAATGTAAATTGGTGCAGCCACTATGGAAAACAGTATGGAAGTTCCTTAAAAAATTAAAAATAGAGTTACCATATGATCCAGCAATCCCATTCCTGGGCATATATTTGGAAAAGACAAGAACTCAATTCAAAAAGATACATGCACCCCAGTGTTCACAGCAGCACAATTTACAAATAGCCAAGACATGGAAGCAACGTAAGTGTCCACTGACAGATGAATGAATAAAGAAGATGTGGTATATACATACAATGGAATATTACTCAGCCATAGAAAATAATGAAATATTGTCATTTACAGCAACATGGATGGACATAGAGATTATCATACTAAGTGAAATAAGTCAAAAAGAGAAAGACAAATATTATATAATATCACTTATATGTGGAATCTAAAAAAAAAAAATTCAAATCAACTTATATACAAAAACAAAAATAGACGCACAGACATAGAAAACAAACTTATGGTTACCAAAGGGGAAAGGGGAGGGGGAGGGATAAATTAGGAGTATGGGATTAACAGATACACACCATATAAATAAAATAAATAAAAGTATTTACTGTAAAGCACAGGGAACTGTATTCAATATCTTATAATAACCTATAATGGAAAAGGATCTGAAGCTAAACATCTGAAACTAATACAATATTGTAAATCAACTACAGTTAAATTAAAAAAAAAAGTGGATCTGTGAAGAGGCCAGAGTTCAGGATCTTTGTGGGCAGTTGTGCGTGAGAGCTTAGATATGCTGGTAATGTCTAAATTGAGTGTTCTTTTAACCTTCCCACCAACTGCTACAATCTGGTATCTACCCCATGTCTAAGACCTGGCGTAAGTTTTTCCTACAGAAAAAGTATGTATGTGGAAAAGAATGAAATACCTATTTGAACGTTGCTCACGTTCTGGTTACTGGCACAGGAAAATCAGGCTATAAATACAATAAGCACCAGCAATGATATAATGTAAATATATATATATATATATATATATATATATATTTTTTTTTTGCAGTACACGGGCCTCTCACTGCTGTGGCCTCTCCCGTTGCAGAGCACAGGCTCCGGACGCGCAGGCTCAGCGGTCATGGCTCACGGGCCCAGCCGCTCCGCAGCATGTGGGATCTTCCTGGACCGGGGCATGAACCTGTGTCCCCTGCATCGGCAGGCAGACTCTCAACCACTGCGCCACCAGGGAAACCCCGTAAAAATATTTTTATATTTCTACATATTTTCCCTGTTAACACAAAAAAATGACTTTTTATAAGGTGTCAGCGGAGGTTCTATGAGATTACTGATATGATTTTTTATTTGTTAATTGTTCCCCTAATAAATTATCAGTTCCCAGTGGGCAGGGACAATCATGTGTCTGCCATACGGGACATATGGTAGGACCTCAAAATGTGATTGGTTCTTGGTTCTGCAATATGACGTATAATTAATTAAACCTTTTAAACTGCACTTTGTAGATTTTTTTCTCTCTCTCTCTTTTATTGCCACCCCTCTGTCTTAATTGCTATCATTTCTCCCTGGATTATTTTTTCTCCTCTCTCTTTTATTTCCTTTCACCAAAAGCAGATATGACACTAAACTGAAAATTGATTCACATAATTCCCGCTTGAACCCCTTCAATTGATTCACATAATTCCCGTTTGAACCCCTTCAATGTCTTTTTAAAAATTTATTTATTTTTGGCTGCGTTGGGTCTTCGTTGCTGCATGCGGGCTTTCTCTATTTGCGGCAAGCAGGGGCTACTCTTCATTGCGGTGCACGGGCCTCTCATTGCGGTGGCTTCTCTTTTTGCAGAGCATGGGCTCTAGGCATGCGGGCTTCAGTAGCTGTAGCACGTGGGCTCAGTAATTGTGGCTCGCGGGCTCTAAAGCACAGGCTCAGTAGTTGTGGTGCACGGGCTTAGTTGCTCTGCAGCATGTGGGATCTTCCTGGACCAGGGCTCGAACCCGTGTCCCCTGTATTGGCAGGAGGATTCTTAACTACTGCACCACCAGGGAGGTCCCCCACTTCAGTGTCTTAACCTGTCCCTGAAAATAAACTGGTATATATCCAAATTCATTATCAGGGCCTATTAGTATCTGTATGATCTTGTCCCTGTTTATTTTTACACTCTCTTCTTGGGTCACTTTCCTTCTCCCTCGTCCCTCACTATTCTGCAGCCACCCTGGTCATTCCATCCACCCCCCCCCCCCCACGGTCGTACAGCCTTTGCACAGGTTGTTCCCTCTGTCTGGAATGTTCTCCCCATCCCTACGATTTGCATAGCCAGCTCATTCTCCCCTAAAGGTCTCTGTTTGGGCTTTTGTGATCACCCTATCTAAACTTGGTCACCTCTGTTAGGCTCTTGTTTAGACATGTATACATTTTTTTCATAGCACTTGCTATAAACTACAATTATTTTCTGTCTATTTATCTGTATAAGGGAAGAAATTGTGCCTGTCTTGTTCACCATTAAATCTCCAGTGTCTAATTCAGTGTCCAGCATGTGATAAGTGCTCAATATGTATTTGTCTAAAAGAATTATGGCAAAGACATAAGTTTTTTTCATTAAATTCTATGTTCTTAATGTACTTTGTAACACCGGAAGGACTTCTGAAAATAAAAATCAATCACAACGAATAGACTGGGTAATTGTTAGGGGAAAAAAAGGCTTAAGGATTGAGTTTAGTCATAAGATCGACTTTATAGTATAATCTGGATTTTGGAAATTTGAAATAACCTATTAAGTTCTCCTTTTCTTGTTTTGCAGATGGAGAAACAGAATCGTAGAAGTTAAATGACCTGCCTGGGATCTAGCAGCTCGTTAGCAGCACAGCCAGAATTAGAATTTCTAGTTTGGGGTTCATTTCACTATGCCACTTGTCTGGTAGAACAATATCTAATAGATGTTCGGAGTTACCAACAATCTGTAGATTTAGAATCTCAAAAATAAAAATATTAAATTCTGGAGAAAGATATAAGCAGAAGTTGTCTGTGTAGCTTTTGAGATTTTCCTTTAAAGGGAAAGATTATGCCTTTAAAAAATATATTTTCCCTTTTCACTGTTGGAATACAGATATAGTAGCTAGAGCTAGAGCAGCCATGTTAGATGCATGAAATGAAAATATATTTGAGAATGGCAGAGCAAAAAGAAAGATGTACCCAAGGTCCCCAAATTATCAATCTGTACATATCAGTCCTGGAATGCCGAGGAAATCTTTTACATAAGAAGGAAATAAATGTCTGGCCAATTTAGGGTTCCTTTATATAGCAGCTTAAACTCATAACAAGTACAAGATCTGGTACTGGTAAGTGGCATGTTGTCCTAAAAGAATCCTTGAATTATATCATTGAATCCTTGAATTATATCAGCACTGGGTGATGGGTGGCAATGATATAGATATTAATGGTTAGAAATCTGATGATCCTTCATTACACCATTGCAAACTATATGTTAAAAATGTTATCTGTGTTATGTTGGAAGTTAGACCAGGTGTCAACATACCTTGTAGCTCTAGAGCTATCTATATGAGTTGTACTGTCCCTAGGGGACATTTTGGAAATTTGTGGAGCTGTTTTGGTTGTTACAGTAACTAGAGGAGGGAATTGCATGGTCAGGGCCAGGGATGATAAATATACCATAAAGTATAGGAAAGTCCCACACAACAAGAATTGATCCACATCCCATGACTTTCAAACATTCTGCTAGACATTTCTGTAGGTGAAAAACTTGCTTATAATTATCCAAGCCTAGAACCTAATTCTATTTCACATCCAACACAAAGTTTTTTAGGTTTATTTTGCACTGTTTTAACACACTTTCTTTCAGAAATGCAAAAGCTATATAAATTGAGGGAAGCTTTTATGTTGTTTTGTTCCAAATTTTACTAAGAGTTGTATGTATACCATTTTAGAACATCACCCAAAATAATGCTGCCTCAACATAAACCAGGATCCTGGTATGAAGCTGTATTTGTGGCTATTATATTCACAGCAATTCTATGCATAGGTGCAAGCATCTCACTACTTCATTATGTCTTCTGGTATGGTTGTACCTGAACAAATACTATGAATCATTTCAGAAATTATGTGCAAAAATGTCAGATTATGCCCTCAAAAGAAAGAAGCATGCATTCCTCTACCCTTTTCTCTTTTCCTGCTAGTTGAAGGCAGAGATGATGGCTGGAGCTGGAGCAGCCACATTAGGTCAGGGGATGGAAGCCACAGTTGAAGATGGCAGAGCAATTAAATGGAGGGAACCTGTGTCCCTGACACTGTGCAGCTGCCATATACCAATGGTCCCATCATATAAACCCTATGTGAAAGAGTAAACTTTTATCTAGTTTGAGCCTCTGTGTTTCAGAATTTCTTTTTTTATGATAGCTTAGATTCCTATCTAATATAGATGTGAAGAGCAAAATATAAATAAAATCTAGCATAAGTCTCAGAACTTCTTGTTAAATATCCAATCCTAAAAAAAAACATTTTCAATGATAAATGAAAAAAGAAGCAGCATGAATACAAAACCAACAATTTGAAAATGACATTTTATGTATTTAAAAAAAATCTTTCACTGTAACCAAGACTGAACTGGCATAAAACTGGCATAAAAAACTTGAGGATAGAATGAATAGTAGCTTCATTCCTAATAGGGATAAAATAATTTTAATTAGAAATAGCGTTCCTCAAAGACCCAAAACCTATGGGATACAGCAAAAGCAGTTCTAAGAGGGAAGTTTATAGCAATACAATCCTACCTCAAGAAACAAGAAACATTTCAAATAAACAACCTAACCTTACACCTAAAGCAATCAGAAAAAGAAGAACAAAAGAACTCCAAAGTTAGCAGAAGGAAAGAAATCATAAAGATCAGATCAGAAATAAATGAAAAACAAAATGAAGGAAATGATAGCAAAGATCAATAAAACTAAAAGCTACTTCTTTGAGAAGATAAACAAAATTGATAAACCATTAGCCAGACTCATCAAGAAAAAAAGGGAGAAGACTCAAATCAATAGAATTAGAAATGAAAAAGGAGAAGTAACAACTGACACTGCAGAAATACAAAGGATCATGAGAGACTACTATAAGCAACTCTATGCCAATAAAATGGACAACCTGGAAGAAATGGACAAATTCTTAGAAAAGTACAACCTTCCAAGACTGAATGAGGAAGAAATAGAAAATATGAATAGACCAATCACAAGCACTGAAGTTGAAACTGTGATTAAAAATCTTCCAAAAAACAAAAGCCCAGGACCAGATGGCTTCACAGGTGAATTCCATCAAACATTTAGAGAAGAGCTAACACCTATCTTTCTCAAACTCTTTCAAAGTATAGCAGAGGGAGGAACACTCTCAAACTCATTCTACGAGGCCACCATCACCCTGATACCAAAACCAGACAAAGACGTCACAAAAAAAGAAAACTATAGGCCAATATCACTGATGAACATAGATGCAAAAATCCTCAACAAAATAATAGCAAACAGAATCTAGCAGCATATTAAAAGGATCATACACCATGATCAAGCAGGGTTTATCCCAAGTGGAGAAAAGGCAGTCTCTTCAATAAGTGGTGCTGGGAAAACTGGACAGCTACATGTAAAAGACTGAAATTAGAACACTCCCTAACACCATACATAAAAATAAACTCAAAATGGATTAGAGACCTAAATGTAAGACTGGACACTATAAAACTCTTAGAGGAAAACATAGGAAGAACACTCTTTGACATAAATCACAGCAAGGTCTTTATTGACCCACCTCCTAGAATAATGGAAATAAAAACAAAAATAAACAAATGGGACCTAATGAAACTTAAAAGCTTTTGCACAGCAAAGGAAACCATAAACAAGCCAAAAAGACAACCCTCAGAATGGGAGAAAATATTTGCAAACGAATCAATGGACAAAGAATTAATCTCCAAAATATATAAACAGCTCATGTAGCTCAATATTAAAAAAACAAACCACCCAATCCAAAAATGGGCAGAAGACCTAAATAGACATTTCTCCAAAGAAGATATACAGATGGCCAACAAACACATGAAAGGATGCTCAACATCACTAATCATTAGAGAAATGCAAATCAAAACCACAATGAGGTATTACCACACACTGGTCAGAATGACCATCATCAAAAAATCTACAAACAGGGCTTCCCTGGTGGCGCAGTGGTTAGGAATCCGCCTGCCAATACAGGGGACACAGGTTCGAGCCCTGTTTGGGGAAGATCCCACATGCCGCGGAGCAACTAAGTCCGTGTGCCACAACTACTGAGCCTGCACTCTAGAGCCCGTGAGCCACAACTATTGAGCCCGTGCGCCTAGAGCCCATGCTCCATAACAAGAGAAGCCACTGCAATGAGACGCCTGCACACCGCAACGAACAGTAGCCCCTGCTCGCCGCAACTAGAGAAAGCCCGCACACAGCAACAAAGACCCAACTCAGCCAAAAATAAATACATAAATTAAAAAAAAATCTACAAACAATAAATGCTGGAGAGGGTGTGGAGAAAAGGGAACCCTCTTGCACTGTTGGTGTGGATGTAAATTGATACAGCCACTATGGAGAACAGTATGGAGGTTCCTTAAAAAACTAAAAATAGAACTACCATATGCCCCAGCAATCCCACTACTGGGCATATACCCTGAGAAAACCATAATTCAAAAAGAGTCATGTACCAAAATGTTCATTGCAGCACTATTTACAATAGCCAGGACATGGAAGCAACCTAAGTGTCCATCGACAGATGAATGGATAAAGAAGATGTGGCACATATATACAGTGGAATATTAGCCACAAAAAGAAATGAAACTGAAGTATTTGTAGTGAGGTGGATGGACCTAGAGTCTGTCATACAGAGTGAAGTAAGTCAGAAAGAGAAAAGCAAATACCGTATGCTAACACACATATATGGAATCTAAAAAAAAAAAAAAAAAAAAAAAAAATGGTTCTCAAGAACCTAGGGGCAGGACAGGAATAAAGACCCAGACGTAGAGAATCGATTTCAGGACATGGGGAGGGGGAAGGGTAAGCTGGGACAAAGTGAGAGAGTAGCACTGACATATATACACTACCAAACGTAAAATAGATGATGGCTAGTGGGAAGCAGCTGCATAGCACAGGGAGATCAGCTCCGTGCTTTGTGACCACCTAGAAGGGTGGGATGGGGCGGGTGGGAGGGAGACGCAAGAGGGAGGGGATATGGGGATATATGTGTACGTACAGCTGATTCACTTTGTTATAAAGCAGAAACTAACACACCATTGTAAAGCAATTATATATACTCCAATAAAGATGTTAAAAAGAAAATACACGAAGGACAAAAAAATAAAAGAAATAGTGTTACTGTGAGTTCCAATTAATATATGTATTAAGGCACAGATATATGTATTCAAGGGAGATACTCCACAAATTTAAAAACAGTAATTTGAAAACAGAATAAAAACAGTGCAAGAGATTTTATATTTTTTGTGTTTAACAAGTATTTTTCAAAAATAAAGGAGTTCTTTGTATTTAAAATCCACCAGCGATCTTTTTATGGATAATTATCCTTAACTCATACAGTATTAGCCTGCTGGGAAGTTTATGTTTTCACAGAATGACAGTTTCATAAGTATATTTTGATTTAAGGACCAAATATATTTATGCAGTGCCTAGCTCAGTGTCTGGCATACAGTAGGCTCTCACTAAACGTTTGGCTATAATGGTGAATGATTATATTCCTGAACGGTGTCTGATTGTATTGGCTCCCGTTTTATCAGTATATTGTGTTTATAGACCAGACCAATTAAAATATTCTAATGAAAGAACTCAAATAATTTTATCTATAAGTCTGATTGTGTCCATTATAAAAACAAAGCAACAACCACAAGAAACAAAGGAAGAACTGAAAAAAACTGGGATCACGGTAATCAAGTGAGTTTCTAAGAGTCAGAGAAAATTCTGCAGATAAAGATGAGAATAGAAGTTAAGGCTGATGATTCCCCATTTCAATGCTTTGTTTTACCTGACCACACTTCCTCCCTCCTTAGAGAAAATCGATGCACAATGAAATTATCTGTACTCATCTATGGTAAATAAATAGCAGAAATCTTTCTTGTTTCAAGACATCAATGTGAAACAATTGTTCATATGAAGAATTTGGTTTGTTTTTCTCCACGGCTCTTCAATTTTTCGTTTTGCCAATTAAAAAAAAAGTAAAATGTTTTCATAATGTGAGCAAACAGCAACTACAGAGAGGATACACAAAATTTACAAATTATTTAGAGGAAATTTCACTCAAATATATATTTGACACGCATTATTCAGAAACAAAAAATGTTTGTACGTTTAGTCAAACTTGTAATTTCAAAAGGAATTGGAAGGAATTTAAAATGTAAACGAGATGAGCAGAAAAGATAGCAATTTTCAGGTGGATACCTGTATTTAGCAGCTAAATGTATCACCCTTAAATTGCATGTCTGAGATCCACATTTTTACATCTGTGCACATATCAAATTTGGGTAAATATATGTGCAGTTCAGAAATTTTACAAATTATGTCTGAAAGTATACTTAGAATACGCACGATGACATTTTTACATGTGTAGAATGTTAGGCTTTTTCAGGGTGTTTTATACCCTGCCTCTCTAATTTGTATTTAGATTTCAAACCTGCTTTGCAGGAACCGTATCTAATTCAGTGTTCTCTGCACCATCGGGCATACTACTTGTACAAAATAACTGTTTATCATCATTGAGTGCCTGAAAGTAAACACAACACAATTTCATCTGCCAAAATTCTGCTATGCATTTATATGTTGCTTTTAAAATCACATAACCCCAAGTAAATCACTTAAACATGGTCTACTGTACAATTTTGGTCTCCTGTCTGTTTCTTCTCTCATTATTCTTCCAATGTTACTTTTATTTCTATATCCCCTTCATCTTTATTTTTAGATCAAACCATTTTTACTATAAATTCAATTCTTTGAAAAAATAAGAAGTTTTTGGTCTCTGATAAACCTTTACCATTCAGAGAAAATGCTGAAAGAAAGAAAGAGAAAAAGCTGAAAGAAAGAGAAAAGAAAAAAGAAAGGAATTCACACACACACTCAACATACACACAATAAAGAAGGGTCATATCATTCCAGAGCGAAATTCCAAAGATAGAGGCTTTCAATTATGGAATGGTTAACAACAGAACTGTAATCTGAAAAAGATTGGAAAACAAAAGAGATATTTAAAATATTTTAAAATCACTCTCACATATCCCTGTGTTGATTTCTTTCACTTCTTTCAAAGAAACTGACAGCTCTTGGAAAACAAAACCCTTCGAATCTTCTTGAAGCTTACAGTCTCAGTCCTCAGAAAAGAACCCTTTCTACGTTGTACACACTTAGAGCAGACATGGACTAAAGTGCTAAACAACAGTTCAGTAGCAGCCATCTCAAATCACTGAGATTCATCCAGAAATGCCAAAAAGCACAGAACCAGCAAGCCCACAATCAATGGGATAAAGAAAGAAGGGTGAGATGAAAAGGAAAGCTTCATAAATGTATGCTTTTATCATCAAAATTAAAAAAATCACAATTTTCAGCCAGTATCTGAATTAATAAAGACTTTTAAAAAATAACTTGCATTTATTTCTGTAACCTTTGAAAAAACTTTAAAGAATAGCTGCGTTTTTCTGCTCTTACCAGACACTGAAGATTCTCAGGCATAAGCCATGTAAAGTGTCTCCAAGATGGGAGGGACATGATTCTTAGAATCTCAGATTTACAGAAGTGGGGCCAGTGGGGTATAGTCAGAAACTCACTAAGTCAAGAATTAAAAGACTTTGCTAAGCATCTGCCTCAAACACTAATTAAGTTTAATTTGGATAAACTATTTAGTCTCTAAGCCTCAGTTCCCTTATCTGAAAAATGGGAATAGTATTATTTGTCTTAACTCAAAGTTGCTGTGTAGATCAAACGAGATAATGTATGTGAAAGTGCTTTGATGATGGTAAAGCGTACTGCAGCTAAAAAGTATTATCTTCTAATACAGTTCTAATGGGCAGATAAGGTAAATGAAGCCCATTGTAATGGCCAGCAGGACCAGAAGTAGAACTTTGGTTTACCATAGTCTGTAAAAGGAGATTCTCTTCAGATTTTCGTGGTGAGGTTCTGCATGAAACACGCATAATCTGAAAGTGGCCCCATGTGTACCCCCTCTTTTCTGAATTCACGTGATGATTTTCTCTTATGCTAGGAAGGAGTCAAGACTCGAATGAGCAGTAATATTCTGCCTACTGACTGTGAAATTCCTGAAACAATAATTCCCAGCTGGTGTTCCTTAGACTCCGAGGATGAAATTAGGGTGGGAGGAGGGATTGGACATGGAGTTGTTCCCAGAAGAATGTACACCAACCTCTGTACTAAAATATTCTATACACATTTGTATTGCTTTGCTTCCAATGTATGTAGCTGCTATTAAGATTATTCAGATAAAATCCAGCTGAAAGCATTATGGAATTCAGAGTTGCTTTTGGTATTTTGTAATTTTTAAAATGAAAAGATATTTAAGCATACATACAACTACTAGAAAAAGGACTTCTCAGACTTTAAAATTTGGGAAATTTTGCCTAATCCATTTCTTCCAATTCTGAAGTGATATAATGAGTAGGTAAGGTGGGAAACAAATTCAGTGTAACATATTTAAGGGCAAAAATATGTAAGAGCCCCTTTCCCCTCAAAAATATGTAAGAGTTAACTTTTCTTTAAAAGATAATTATGGGGATTCCCTGGTGGCGCAGCGGTTGAGAGTACGCCTGCTGATGCAGGGGACGCGGGCTCGTGCCCGGTCCGGGAAGATCTCACATGCCGCGGAGCGGCTGGGCCCGCCCGTGAGCCACGGCCGCTGAGCCTGTGCGTCCGGAGCCTGTGCTCCGCAACGGGAGAGGCCACAACAGTGAGAGGCCCGCTTACCGCAAAAAAAAAAAAAAAAAAAAAGATAATTATGAAAATAATAAAATTCTAATCACACTTTACTTGGTGATTGTTACAATACAAATTATGCTTTTATTTATTGATTTTCATTGCTTTTGGGGGGTTTCCAGATAATAAGGATGACCACTAAATTATTTTCTGAATTTGGTTTTTTGTTCAGCCAGAAAAAAATTCCTTGGAATAATTTGGTGAGAAGGTAATCTCTTCAGGAAAAATCGTTATTCATAAAACTTTAGTACTCAGTTTTAGACTTATACTCAATGGATGCTGAGATTGTAGAAATTTTTAAAAAGAAAAGGTATGTTCTGAATTTGGTATGTAACTCTTGCAAATCTCCAGGAATTCTAGCATGATAACTTGAAAAGTAAAGGAAAAGTTATGATAGCCTTATTTAATGGGCTTCTGAATACTTATAACAAAATATCAGTTATATATAATATTTTAAATATAAAAAGGGAAAAATGAGTACCAGAATCACTGGACTAATTAGTGATAATAATGCACATTTAAGCTTTTAATAATCCTGAAGTGTAGTTATTATTATTTCCATTTGTAGATGAGGAAATTGAAAATAGTGGACTAAAGCCATGGAGCTTGTAAGCGTCATAACTGGAATTCAGTTCTAACTCAACCCGAAGTCTAGGATACAAACTTCAGTTATCTGGCATGATGAAATGGCAACAGGAAAATTCAAATATTTTTTTTGTTCCAGCTGGAGCTAATGTACGGCTAGTGGTTCAGAGGTGTGTCCAGGTTTTGTGGGGTCTGAAACATAAAAATTTAAGAAATTAAAAAAAAAATTGATAATAGGGCCCATGCAAGTGAGGGGTCCATTGACCTTCCAGGTAAACAAATCCATCTTGGATGTGGTTTCAGGAATCCAGCCAATACCTATCCCAGGTCCTCCATTGTAAACATGATTCTAGCCCTAACCTTAAATCAAGAATACCACTAGGCATTTGTGCTAGTACGTGCGTGTTTCCTGCTCTAACTTATTAAAAGATATTACAAAATCCCTTCCATAAAAATTGTTCATTAAGACATGGATTCCTAGCGGTAAATGTCATTGCTCTGAGCTGAGACCCATAGCTTCAGGATATGAGAGTTTGATTTTCTTCTTAAAATGAACATATTAGTTATTCAACGCTCTAATTATTTATTGCCTGCCTACTATTTGTTTAGTATGCTGCTAGTTTCTGGAGTACAGCAGAGAACCAGAGAAGTAATTCCTAGCGTAACAAAGCTTCTAATTCTTGGAATTTCTATCAGTTACGTCACCTCTGTCAAATGCACAGCTTCAAAAACTTGGTGTAGCCCACGACTTTTTTCTCTCCTTCTCCACATATCCAATCTATTATGTTGATATTTTCCTGTGACATATCTTTTGATTCATTTATAATTCCCCTTTTCTATTAACATGAGTCCTTTCTGCCTCAAACTTGAATTACTAGGATACCTTCTTTAAAGTTTCTTTCTTCTTTCAACAAATATTTATTGCATAACAGGTATACATCAGATAGAGTGCTAGGTACTTATCTTTCTAAACTCTGTTCTTTTTCCTCTCCAGTCTATCATGTGTACTAAAAATATTACTTTCCTCATGTCACACAGAGCCTCTAGGGGTTTTGTGCCAGAGTAATAAGATGGAACACGATGAAACTGAGTGTGATGAAGAAGATCACAGATACGTTTTGAGTCGGTGCCCTCCTGAGAAAAGAGCAGTTTGAATTGCTCTGGAATAAGGTGCTTCAGGGAACTCTACTCAATACTCTGTATTGGCCTCTATGGGAAAAGGATCTAAAAAAGAGTGACTATATGTATAACTGATTCACTTTGCTGTACAACTGAAACTAACACAACATTGTAAATCGACTATACTCCAATAAAAATTAAAAAAAAAAATGAGGTGCTTGCCTGGATAGACTGCATTCTAGGTCTGTACTGGTATGAGGACTGAGCTGACACCTGGTAAATGGGAGAGGAGGGTTCATTCATCCTGAATTCCAGGGCTTGCCACTACTGGAAAATGATTGGTGATCAATAAATATTTATTAACTGATTGATTCCAGTATGTATTGAGTCACAACTCTGTTTCAGGCGTTCAGCCCTGTAGCCATCATCAGGCCCAGATTACACCTTCAATGCTTTCCCCTTCATCACTCACTCGCATGCAATAGTCAGGCTGACCTCTCCGATGTCCTGGGCACATTATATCATTCCTTTCTGTGTAGTTGCTTATACAACTTCTCTTGTAAGCCCTATCTCTCTTCTTCCTGCTCTAAAACAAAATTCATGATACCACAGGTGTTGTTCCTCAGTAACATTTAGTCTTATGTCATCCATTAATGACTTACATATATGTAAGTCCTGTATGGTCTAGTGGTGAAACTGCAGGCTTGGGGATCAGACTGGTGGGATTTTATTCCTGAATCTATTCACTGGCCTTGTTACACTGGGTCAGTTAGTTAACCAACATAACACCTAAGTTTCTGTGTAAGTAAATTGGACACAAACTGTAGTACTGGCCTCATAAATTTGTCATGAGGATTAAATAAGACAGTCTGTTTAATGTACCTGGGACATTCTGTGTGCTCAATACACATTGCTCTTAATATTCTTAATATTCATCTTAATCAGTATCTTGAGGGTATCTATGTTATTGACTTACTTCCTCTCTATTTCCCATAGCACTTAGCACAGACTGGACAAAGATAAGGATTCAATGCATACTTAATTGTGCCCAATATATATTGGACAGTTCATTGTAACAAACAATGCAATTATTCTCAGAAGAATGCCACAAGGCCCATCTGAAACATGCTGTTTATTCTTGTGACAATCCATTATTAGCACCAACTTTATCCCATTCTCCTGACCCCTCATCTTCATTCTTCATATTAAAAGTCACTAAATGCTCTGGATTCTTAATTTAGCATCTCTCCCAAATCTGTTCCTCCCTTGTTTCCACTGCCTTTCACCTCTACACCAGCTGCTTTGCTGCATATTGACCTCCCCTTGTGGGGCTGCAGCTCAAACTTCCTTCCTTGGAATGCATCCCCCCACTTCACTGCCAGGTTAACTACCTGATACAGCATATTTCATCATGCCTTTCCTCCACTGCTCATTTACTTACCTAATAAAGTCCACACTCCTCCACTTGGTTTTTAAGGCTCATCATAAATCTCTTTTCACCTTTCCTGGTAACATTTAGATTTTACTTTTGCCTTTATGTGCTCTTAGTTTTGGTCTGGAAACCTTATTCATTGTCCTCTTAAAACACTCTTCTCATTTCCTCTCCAGAGTTTGGCTTCTGCTATTTTTTCCACTTACTATATCTTTTCCTATTCTACTTATCCATACAAATCCTGCCCATTCTTCAAGATGTTGTTAAAATTCTATTTTATTCATAAGGTTTTCCTTCTATATCAGCTAACAATAAACTACTGAGCCTCTAATTCCGCAACAGACATTGACTGAGTGCTCACTTTATACCAGGCACTATACTAGGTGTTTAGATTACCAGTATGAATAAGGGTTGGTTTCTATTCCAAAGAATTTAATTTGTCCCCTTTCTAATTCCTATAGCATTCATTGGATCACTTATTGTGGCACCCAACACATATTGCTTATTATATCCAACTGACACCACTTTGAGATGAGGAAACTGAGATTTAGGGAAGCTAATATGACTTGCTCAAGTTCATACAGCTGATAAATGATCTGCATTGTTTCTGAAGTTGCTAAATGGAGATAGATTCATGCAGGCACTTTTTATTTATTTATTTATTTATTTTTTTGGTGATGTCAACAGTACCCAACAGATTAAATGCTCAATCTGAATTTACTGAATAAAGATATTCTGATTTTCATATATTGATTTTATTTTTTCCTTTTGCAATTTTTATAGCTAGAGGTGATTTAAAAAGGTCATTGGCTTTTGATTTTTTTTTTTTTTTTTTTCCTGGTACGCGGGCCTCTCACTGTTGTGGCCTCTCCCGTTGCGGAGCACAGGCTCCGGACGCGCAGGCTCAGCGGCCATGACTCACTGGCCCAGCCCCTCCGCGGCATGTGGGATGTTCCTGGACCGGGGCACGAACCCGTGTTCCCTGCATCGGCAAGCGGACTCTCAACCACTGTGCCACCAGGGAAGCCCGGCCTTTGATTTTTAATACCACCAAAATATATCCATTAACCTGATAGCCAGAGAAATGTCGAAGCCAGAGGTGTCTCAAAATGGTCAATACAACACTTTCAAATAAAGTAAATATGTGCATTACAGTGATACAAGTAGGTGTGTCTGTGTTAGCTCTGTCCTTGGGCAAACTTAAGCTAGCATTTTAATAATAAATAGACAAAAATATCTGATTTAATTTTTATTTCCCAAATATGGAGAGTTTGTATATTTGAAATAGACTTCCCTTTGGGCAATACTGACACAGGTAATGTCAAGGAGAGTGTATTTACATAAGCAGGAGTTGTTTTTGAAGGAGAGAAAATACAAACACTCCTGAAAAAAAAAAATCTTGAACATATACTCACTTTAGAGAAAATCCTCTATAGAAGGGAGCCTAACTGGGGCTTATAAAAGTTTAACGCAGAATGATGTTAAAAATTACATTTTTTTGCGCAAAGTAATTTTCCTTTGAAGATGCATATAACATTCTGTGTTTTCTTTCATCATATTTATTAATAAAAGGTTAAATTTATATAATGGCCATACATGTATATATAAGAAGTTTGCTACTTATAAAGCTATTATACCTAGATGAACTTGTTGTGCAACTTCCATGTGAAGGGGGGTACACCTATAAGGAAACAATCTTACAGAACATAGTTAAAATGCAAAATAACTGACCAGGGTTTTTATTATCATAACTTGACCACTGTCACTAGACATTAATTCCCATAGGGTCAAAAGTTATTCTGCATTCCTGTGTGTTGCAAAGTTGTTCTCAATTATTAATAAAACAAGCAAATATTAAATGAGATGCACTAAATGATACAAAGAAACAAAATAAGCTTGCAAATCTGCTTAATTCTATTTATCCAGCTTTTCTGTAACTGTCTAAAAATGAGACAGAAAATTCTCTGTACTTTTAAACTGGGAAGATAACAGTGAGTGGCATCTCCATGTTCTCCTTCCTTTCAATAGGTGCCACTGATTGTGCATCAAGATGAGGATATATTTTTAATTGTTAGCACTCCACCTGCATTATGCTTATCCTCCTTTACCGTGCACCTCTCATCAACTTCACTGTCATTTAATGTCAACCCATGTTTTAGGAAAAAAATGTCAAGTAATTTGAAAGTCTCAAAGAAAATCATGGTAAGAGAATATTCGAGCCAGTGCTGTGCTGCGGAATGTCTAACCACTGGCTCTCCTCCTCCCCAACTCTAATTAAACCCTGATTTGTAGTGTTTGCAAATTTCCTTGGGGTAAATACTCCCACCAGTATTTCAAGCTACCAATGCAATGTCACTGAATGTAGAGTTGGGAAGATATTTTACAAACTATATCAGAAAGTACATTCAGGTTGTCCATTTTGACATTTTTACATGTGCAGAATGTTAGGCTCTTCTTGGGTGGTTTTTTTCACCCTGACTCTCTGATTTGTATTTAGATTTCAAGCCTGCTTGTTTAAAGGGAGCTGGTTTCAACATGCCACTGAGCCACTCTCCCTTTAATTAGAAAATAGGTGTCTGAAACTAATCATGCTTATAGGATACCACTGTTATTTACAAACTAAGATGCTTAAAGTTTGTTGTATTTCAATTTATTCTTTGAATATTAATACACTCAAAATATTCTAATTTAAAAGATACAAAAGGTGTGAGAAGTTTCTATCACCCCTGTATCCTAGCCACCAAGTTTTCTTCCCTGGAGATACACAACTTTGTCAGTTTCCTGTGTATACATACAAAAATATTCTATGCAAATGTGTATATCCCATCCCCTCCTTTTAAAAACATAAATGGTAGCATACTTTACAAACTGTTTTACGTCTTGTTTTTTGTTTGTCTTAAAATATATTGACAAATGCTTTATAGTGTTGATGTGGATCTATTTAGGTTATCTTCTGTCTTTCGCTTTTACACACACAGACACACACAAAGCTCCTATTATGGCATTACATGTAGGTGTGGTTTTGCACATTGTGCAAATGTGCACATGTAGGTGTGGTTTTGTATAGTCCTAGAAGTGTAATTTCTTTTTCAAAAGTTTTTTATGTTTGTATGCTTTCTTTTCTTTGCTTTGCTTTGCTTTTGCTTTTGCCAAATTGCCTTCCATCGAAGTGGAGAGATTCAGTTTCTTCACACTTTCATCAATGCAGTGTATTATCACCTTTCAGATCTTTGTCAATCATACACATGAAAACAAAAATCTCTAGATGATACTGATTTATATTTCCCAGATTATGAGTGAGACTGACCACCTTTTGTTTATTTAAAAGTATTTGCTTTTCTTTGCGATTTTTGTAGATTTCCTTCACCCGTGTTTTATTGGATAATTTTTTATCTTGATATATGTTGTGGATAGTCTATGGATCCAAATTATTTTTTTCCACATGATCATCTTACTTTTTCAATGTTTTTTATTAACTAATTAATGTCTTTTCTACATATTTGCTATGTCGTCTTCACATACTAAATTCTCCTATGCTTTTGGAATTTCTGGACTTTTAAAACTATTCTATTTATGTTTGTGCATGTTTGTGTGTATGTATGTACATGCATGCATGCCGATATTATATGGTTTTAAATACTGAAGCTTTATAAGACGTTTTAATAACTGGAAGGTCTAGCTTACCCCTCATGACTTTTCTCATTAAGATTTTCATGGCTCTATTTGATTGTTTATTTTTTCGTATGAATTTTAGCATCAGCTTATCTGTTTCCAAATATACTTGGATCGATATTTTACATAGGATCACACAAGTTTTATAGGTGAACTTAGGATAACGGACAACTTTATGATGTGTGTCTTCTTGTTCATGAACATTGTTTCTATCTATTCAAGTTATTTCTGTTCTATAGTAGCTTTTCAGATTTCTTCATATAGTGTTTGTTCACTTTTTTGGTTAAATTTATTTCCAGATTTTTTTTTCTGTTGGTATTAGAAAGAACCTTTGAATGTAAATAAATTACTAGAAATGAGCCATAGACTTCTTGTTGAGTAAAAATAAGGTTTGTATATTGGACTGGAAAATGGATACAAACCAAACCAGAGTTAGCTTTATCATTCTTTTATATGATAAAGATAGCTCTCTATCAATTAAGAGGTAAAATATAGATTTTATCTATTTTAACATAATTACATATTAGTTCCCTGGCTTAAATCATTTCAAATGTTAAGTTTTTGTTCTTTTTTCCCTTAAAAAGTCAGCAAACAAGTAAATATACAAACTGGCGATAAGTACAGCTTAAACTACATACACCTATAATTTTTGAAGATATACATCACAGGACAATCCTAAGATTCTATTCCTCCTTGACATACGCTACTGGCCACTCCTTCTACCACTTAAGTAACCTCTGCACATGCCCTTACTGAACGGTGATGAAGCTCTCTTGAACTGACATCTTATATTCATAATGTTCCTCCAATAACATTTCTTCCTACCTCCTATCTCAACATACAACTTAATCACAATGAACCAGCAACTCTTTTCCCAGATTTCTTGGTCCTTACCATTTCACCAGTTCTTAGCATTGATTTTATTAAATCAGTACATAATTTATTTTAAACAAAGTATGTATCTCGTTTGAATGACGGTGATAATGTCTTCTCAACACTGCCCACAGCAGACAGAGGTTAATACACACAGGGGAAGGACTACTAAATCATGCTGTGTGTTTTGTACACTCAGCCAAAAGAAAAGCAGAATTTAATTCCTCCACATCATTTTTTCCCGTGTCTCAGTAGAATGACACCTTCCTCAATCACCTAACTAATGTGCGGAAAGAATGAAAACTCTTTGAGAAATCAGTGACTCAGAAAGTTACAAACCAAAAATTATGAAGCATCAAATGACATGCTATTTATCATTTTTCTTCTTCATAAAATCCACCACTTATAGACTCTGCTAGTGGCTATATATAAAAAGCTTCTCTGACTGCGTGGTTTAAAAATAGTAGATATATATGTGTAAGATATTTTTATCATAAAATTATTATTTGCTTATTCAAAAAGTCTTTAAAAATAGAGAAATGTAGGAACAAATCCCTGATTCATTCATGTTCCTAAATTCAATTACATCCTCTCGTTCAAATCTTTTGAAAGCATAATTTTACCCATACCTATCTATATACAATTTTATCCTGTATAACATAGTAAAAGCATTTTACTTTTTACAGTATATTTAAATTGTGAAAGAGTTTAAAGATAAAGTATAGAAAATAACGCAACAGATTTCTCCCATCATTATATAATTTAATTAACTACTAGAGACAGTGGAATACAGCAGGAAGTACACGGCTTTGGAGTCAGATAGATGTGGGTTCATCTACTCTCTGTGTCTTCCTCTATATGTTCTTCACTTTTTCCCTACCAATTGAATTGCCGATTTTCAGCTCAGTGGATGACCTCCCAGAATGAAAGTAACATTTCCTTGCCTTCTTGCAGCTAGCAGTTCTATCCAATGTGACGTGGGTGAAATGGTGTATGAAACCTCCTAGCCTGAACTTAAAAGAGGAGGAATATTCTCTTCCTCACCCCTTTCTCCTTTCTGCTAGCTGGAATGCATGTGTGAAGGCTGGAGTTCAAGCAACCATCTTGATGTCAGCAACAAGAGCACATTTCTGGAGCAATGGAAACCTGAAAAAGTTTTGGTCTCTGAGGACTTTGTGGAATGCCGTATTTGCCCCAGACTACCTATCATGGGCTTTTACAAGACAGACTTTTATCCGTGTTTAAGTCTTAGTTATGTTGGAGAAATTCTAAATCGCTCACAGCTTTATCTAATTCCAATAATTCCAAATTTATCTAATCCAATTGCTTTCAGTACCAAATAATAGATGAACAGTTGTTTACACCAAAAGGATGTGCATTGTTTCCATAAAAAACAAACAACTAGGGCTTCCCTGGTGGCGCAGTGGTTGGGAGTCCGCCTGCCAATGCAGGGGACACGGGTTCGTGCCCCGGTCTGGGAAGATCCCACATGCCGCAGAGCGGCTGGGCCCGTGAGCCATGGCCGCTGGGCCTGCGCGTCCGGAGCCTGTGCTCCGTGGCGGGAGAGGCCACAACGGTGAGAGGCCCGTGTGCTGCATAAACAAAACAAAACAAACAAACAAACAAAAACCTTCAAAGGCTGGCAACCCCAGGGTGGCTTGGCAGCTTGCTGCAATTTTCATGTACCTAGATTATTTTTCTTGTTTACTTCATCATTCTCATTATTTTACTCTTATCCCTTCATGATCCCCAAATGGCTGCTTCAGCCTCCAGCATCATCTACTTACATAAAAATGTTCAAAGGCAAGAAGAAAGGTTGCAGAAAAAGAAAAGAAAAGGAAAAAAAAGGTTGGAGGAAGCTATTTAAAGAAGCCCCCAGCAAGTTATTCTTAAGTCTTGTTGACCAGAATTATACTGCATACCCATCCATGGATTTAACTACTTACAAAGGAGATTGGGACTACTCTAATCAGCTTAGACTATTCTCAGTTCATCTCATGGGGCTATTTACTTTTCTTCTCAAGCAAAATCAGGGCTCCATTAGCAATAAAGATTCAAGAATGGCCAAAGGATGAATCATGTGGTTACACCAGCCATATGACCTTGGTTTTGTGTCATTACCTATGTAATGGGGTGAAAATGGTGCCCAACTCTTAGAAAATCAAAAGAGATGTTATTTGAAAGGAGCTAATAAATGTAGTGTTTATACCGAATGCTCAATATATGGTAGTTATTATGACTATCATTATTTCTTTGAATTGATGTATCTTAGTTTACATAACTGATCCCATCTCAAAGATATTAGGTTATTTTTTGCTTTTTTTTGGCTATTGTATATAACTCTAAAGTTAATATCCTTCTCTATACAACTGTTTTTTCCCCTCTCTCTGTTTAGGATTCTTTTCTTGGGTATACTCCTAAAAGTATAATTACTGGGTCATTCAATATTATTGGAATAGATTGTGGCCCTTCTGGGATAGTATGAAATTACATAGAAATCAGGAAGTCAAACACTCCTTATACCTTCCTAGGAAAGTATACTGGGCTGCACATAAAGGAAGACTCAACTTTGGGGGATCATGAATATAAACAAACAGAATTAAACCTGAGATATGTTCATTTTGCCATGGTTCCAAACGTTTCTCTTCTGAATAGAAATCAGTGTGGCCTAATAGAAAGTTCATTAAACTTGTCTTCAGATTTCTGGGTTGAAATTTCTGCCTTGTCACTCTCTGTGTGACCTTGGGTATGACTCTCTGACTCCATTCCCTCATCTGTAAAATGGGGATTATAAACATGGCCTACCTACCTGAAACAAGTAAACAGATAGGGGAACACTTTGGAAATTGTAAAAGACTGTAGAGATATAGATGATTATTAGTATCTAATGAAAAGATCTGAGATAGAAAAAAAGGGAATGCTTTCAGTTCAATATAACAAATATTTCTGTGTTCCAGGCATAGTTCTTAGTACTTAAATTATATTACCTCATTTAATCTTCCCAGTAAACTGAGGAGATAAATACCATTAGTATGGCCATTTTACAGATGAATAAACTGAGGCACAGAGAAGTTAAATACCTTGCCCACAGTCATTGTGGATTTGAACCCAGGAAGTTTGGTTCCAAAATGCTGAGGCTGAACCACAATGCTATATAGTTTGTGTTGTGTTAAAAATGTTCAGATGAATGCCCCTTTCCTAAGACTTTAACTAATAAAGCAGAAGACTTCCACCTGAGTGGCAGCCTGTGTAGCCAACATTCCCTATTCCTCTGGATAGTGGGTCCTCAGTGTAGCCACACTGGGCTTCACACAGTGTGAAACTTGAAGCAGGATCTAACAGACATAGGTTGGGCTTTTTTTGTGGTTTCATGTGTTGAGATGTGTATCAATAGAAAGGTCTATGTGTGATCAGACATTTTCGCTAGTATTGAGCTCTAAAGAGAACATAGCAAGCAAGCTATTCCTAGGACAAATTGTGAAGAAGGTGACATCGTTTCCGATCTGCTTACCTACTGCTTTACAACAGCTCCTACCCCCTCTCAGTGTCTTCATGTTGCCCTTCTGCTCTTCATTTCCTCTCAGCCATTGCTATCCCTGCCTGGTTAGTACCTGTTGCTCAGGATTAAGCTCTCTATCCTCCCTAGCTAAAAACCTACTTTCAATTAACTTCCCCTTTAAAGGAACCTAATCAACGAACTTATTATTTAAGGTGTTAATAACAGAAATGAAGCAATGTGCTAGCTTTCTTTCCAAAGATAAATGCATTTTAACACAAAGGGGGTGGTGGCTTAGTTTGCTGATAAAATTTTAGGCATTAACAGAAACTGGTGGTGAGGAAGAATTTTGGGGTGGGATTTGCAGCACTCTTCAACTCATGCCAACTGAGTCTAGTCTGTCTCAGACAGGAAGCAAGTAGGAGAAAGAGGTATGGTAAGAGAAGGGAAAAGCCATCTTTGGCAGGTAGACAATTATTCTGGTTTTCTTTAGGAAAGCAAGTGCCAGCTCTCCCAACCTCCCTTGCAGTGAGAAGTGGCAATGACCAATGAGATAGTCACTGTCTATGCTGAATTCCTCACGTGGGTGCTTTACCTCTCTTCTGGTCACTTTCTCCTTCTTCTTTTCTGAAATGAAGACAAAGACTGAGGCAGCAACAGCAGCTGTATGTTGATGGGTGGAGGGAAAAGGCTAGGTTAATCCCAAGCAGCTTGATTCTGACATCTTTATGCCACTAATCAACACCAAAAGGGCACACCTCTGGGTGTGGCATTATGTAGGGATAAAAAATGTCCCTTATTTGTTTAAATTACTCTTTTTTGGTTACTTGTAGCAGAACACAATTCTTAATCAATATGACCTCTGGCTGAAATGGGCTAAAGGCATTTAAAATGGCCTTCAATGAGTACCTTGAAACTTTCTTATCTAAATATGTCTGAAGTATTTACTATTTATTAAGCACCCACTGCACCACTGGCTATTTATACAATCGCATGAAGATGATTATTATCAGTGTCTGACAGAGGACACTGAAGCTCAGACAGTCTGAGCCATTTGCTTAAAGTCGCACAGTGAATGAATGAAGGATTTGGTATAAACACTGGGTCTTTTGCTGAAGGGTATATATACATATATATTTCCACTCAGTTCTCCTGTCTTGTCTCCTAAGCAAGAACAGAGATTATGCTCCACATGGAAGTTGGTCAATGCTGAATTTATAAGAATTTTCATTTACTGAAAATATTTCTTAAATATTATTTTATCAAGCTATTAGGGTTTATTATAAAAATGATCTGTATACATGGAAAATACATGGGGCTCATGGGTAGTCTTAAAATAGACCTTAAAATTCAGGTAATACTTTAGAGGGGTGATAAGGGTCTTGAATAAGATGCAGAAAAATAACAATGCAGGAAGAAAATAGAGGAATCTAAATATCAAGAAGAAGTGTTGGAATAACACATGGGCTTAACCCCTTTGGACACTTCAGCCTACTTTTCTTTCATGGTCACTACCACATATATATCCCTAACCTTTCAGCCCTTTTGCAAAGGTGGGTGATTGGTCCTGACAAGGATCAGATAAGTCATGGAGACAGAGCCATACGTCCATTGTCATTTTGAAAGGAAAAAAAAAATGTAAAGTGCACGCTATTTTTGTAAATATGATTCAAAAGCCTAACGTTTTGACTAATCATTTCAGTTCTGGACACTTACCCTAAGGAAATAATTATTGACATGGGCAAAGAATTAAAGGAAAGATATTTGCAGTATTGTTTATGTAGACAATATACTGGGAACAACCTGAAAATTAAAAGTTCGAATTTATAAATTTGAATGGTTATATTGGAGCATTTGGATGATTAAATACTTCATTCCAACAGTAGAACGCCATGCAGCCATTTAAAATATAGCATAATCTTCTGTTGCTCTGTACTGCCAGTGAATAAGGTAGTATGTGCTGCATGATATCATTTTTTTGTAAAAAGTATAATGCATGCTTTTTTTTTTTTTTTTTTGCGGTACGCGGGCCTCTCACTGTTGTGGCCTCTCCCGTTGCGGAGCACAGGCTCCGGACGCGCAGCCTCAGCGGCCATGGCTCACGCGCCCAGCCGCTCCGCTCCACGTGGGATCTTCCCGGACCGGGGCACGAACCCGTGTCCCCTGCATGGGCAGGCGGACTCTCAATCACTGCGCCACCAGGGAAGCCCTGCATGCATTTTTATGTATAGAAAATACAATGGAGGGACATAGATATGACAAATGTAAATGACAGTTATGTTTGGGAAGAGGGGTTTCGGGAATTTTTAATTTTCTCCTGGTTACATACATTTTCTTATTTTACTCCATTGAAATATTATTTTTCTACATATCATTTTTGCTCTAAAGAAGAAACATTGAAAATAAAAATAGTGAAAACTATAAAAGAGGCTACATGTGCAAATCATACAACAAAGTAAATGGCCCACTCCTACACTGTCTGTAGACATTGCCATAAACAAATGCCAGAAGACTGTTAGTTATTTTGTGGTAACAGAAAACATTTTTTTTTCTTGAGGTGCTTGGCTCCTTAGAAATACAATGCCTCTGTCTGAACAGATTCTGGTTGGAAGGCACCATTGTTGTGTTCTAAGCAGAGGCAGACCATATTATTAGCCATGAATAAAGGGAAGTATTCATTTTATAGCCCCTTAAAATAGCATTAACAGTAACAAATGAAGATTCTCTTATACTACCTTCCCTAAGACACTAATGCTGCAATTTAAATTATTTATTTTCACTCTTTCCTGTCCTTCTCTTGGTGTTATCTGTTTGCACACGGGCAGGAGATGAAGAGCTCAAGTGCCAATCAGAGACTGAACTGAGATTGTTGAAGGATGGAAAAAAAATTAGATATAGGCTGTCACTGAACATATCTTTTGCATTAAATTATAAACAATATACTGTTAACATTTATATCAGGAAGGAGTACCAGAATTAAAAAAAAAAATGACCCTGCTTCTTTTCACTGTCCCATTTTCTCTTCACCATGTAAATGTCAAAAGTACATATCTAAGTATTCCATATTGCCAGGAATACGCATATATGCATGTACACAACATTGAAGAGATGGCAAGACAAATGCTTTATTAAATTTTATGCCTGATGCAGAATTTTAAGTTTGTTGTTTTCAACCCAAATTTAATATCTTGGGGTTTTGGTACATATAAGCTTGACAAATCAACTTTCTGTTCTTGAGTTAAAGGAAAATAAAAAGCATTCAGAAAATTTCATGAACTTCAAATGTCAGTTGCAACACAAGATTCTCATACAACTCTAAGTAAATCTGAAACATGTGGATTGAATTTTCCTAGCAATATTCTAGTGTTTGGAAGGAAAATCTGTGCAAAAATGTGTTGCGGGTTTTCTGAAACCCCAAAGTTGAAAAAACATTTTGATTTATTTAGATTTAGAAATGGGATAACCATTTTGCACCCCGGGAAACCTAATTAAGTACCAAATTAAGTTCAGCACTGCATACACAGGGACCTGAATGAGTGAATCCCCCTTTTTAGTTGTATTAAAATGTTTGAATACATTGTAAGTATGGAATCTAATCAGTTAAGGAGCCAAGAGGTTTCTAACTACCCTATATAATCTCCATCAGCTTCCCCTCAAGTCACCTCCGATAAACATGCAATAAATAAACAGTAAGCAAACACAATATGTAAACCCAAACAACCATACCACCTAAGTAAAAATTGTGAGGTTGCTATACAGACTAAACCTCCAGACAAGTTTTCCCATCCTCCAGAAATTCTTGTGTTTCTACTAGTTAAGTATATGTAGAAACACCGATGGACCTCCCTGATCTTGTTTTGTTATTTTTGGCTCTTATTGCACACCTTTGTCCTTTAGTTTGATTTGATTGGACTACTTCCCAACCCTCATTCAAGTTCCATTCAGGAACCCCTGTTCCAGCAGTTCACACCTGTCTTTTACTCTGCTGGATTGGAGATTTACAGAAGATGACAGGAAGGACGAGAAAATGGGCTAAAATATCTTTAGAGGAAGATTTCATTGCTATGGGCTACTATACCCTTATCAGACTATGGTTGCTATCTATTGGGTTGTCCCTCAAAAACACTGATTTGCAACTGCATTTTAGGAACATTTCCTCTTCCAGGTTAGGAGTCTCTTCCAAATTAGAGATTAAATAAATGGAATTGGTTTAGTACTTCCTCTTCTTGCCTTTCTAAAAATGTAAAATCATTATACAGAAACACAGAAATAAAAAAGTGTAAGCTTTCTATTCAGGCAGTCTTTGAATTACTTTTTGGTTGCTGCTTATAAAAACTGGAGTAAGTACTTTAAATTCTGGAACTCATTTTCCTCTTTTGTAAACGTGGAGATACTAGTACCTCCCTCACTGTGCCATGTCAAGAATTAGTGAAACAGAATAAACAGTTTAACTGGCAAAGTGTTTTGTGCATACTAAAAATTCAATTAATGCTACTTCCTCCTCATTTCTTCTAATATCCTAATAACTACACTGCTTGGTATTTTGGTTCAAATCATCAAAGTATCAAAAACAAATAAAAATAAAATTTCAAAACCAGAACCCATTGTCTGTTATAAAATTCTCTAATTTTTGATGTCCAGGAATACAGAGATATTACGAAGCATCCCCTCCAAAACCATGACCAATTGTTTACGTTCATCCTCAACAAATAAGAAAGTGTCA